>NC_081288.1:74642183-74942183 GCF_030490865.1 Poecile atricapillus | reverse complement strand
TCACCCATCAAACAATGAACACACACCCTGCTATTGACACTTTTCTTTTCAGCTCTACGCTCCTAAGCTTTCAGTCTCAGAGTCAAGATCCAAGCAGCATGGCAACAGGGACTACTCACACACTAAAGCTACAAGGACAAAAAGCTCAACAACTTGGTGTCTAGATTCCCACTGTCAGTTCAACAGCTCTAACCAACAGGGAAACCTCTTGGGAAAAACCTTTAAATTCACTGAGACCACCCAAAGTGCCCATCCAAACTTAATTTCTTTGCCAAAGAGAAGAACAAGAAGCTCATTTCAAGAGAAATGGCATCCCCTCCTCCAAAATCCAAAACATCCAGTGACTGATCCCATACAATGGTGTCAGAACACTCTTACTAGAGGCAGACAGCCTTCCAAAGATGGATACTGACTCAATGACTGTACAAATTGAGGGAGTGCTTCCAAATATGCCGGCACAAGAAGCTGCTGTCGTCCTTGAGCTGCGCGACAGCAGCTTCTTATCTGCACCTCCAACTCTGGGGCTACGTGCTTTCCTTCCCATGAGAAAGCATTGCCATTCTCCTTCAGGAACTTACCAAACCAAGCTGTATGCCATGTCCTGTACTATGTCCAACAATGGCTCCTGCACAGAAGGGTCTACGACATAAATATCTTGCTGGACTATACCTCCTCATGGTACCTTTAACGCCTGCCCTATTACATTGTCACTATATCTTTTACTTGCCAAGGAAAGGCACTCAGAGTCACTTGGCCTTGCCTTGCCTTTGATGCTGTGGCTAGTCTACTCTTGTTTTGCTTGCTTCCTTATGTGTGCCTTGCCTGGCAAGACCTAGAAAGACCTTCCTTGCTTTGCTTTGCCTTGCCTACCGCTCTTTGCAATGCAAACCAAGTGTAGGCGCAATTGTAGGCAAGTCAAGGGAGAAGTTGACAAGGCTGGAGCCATGAGGGGCAAGCAAATGGAGTGGTAGGTGAGAGAAGGCCCAGAACTTCTAGGCAAGGATGGGCATAGGAAGGCCAGGCAGAAACAGGAAGGCCTAGGCAAGGCTAGGTTTCCCTGGAGGAAAGCAGTCAAGTGTGGGCAGGTCAAGTGTGGGCGTAGGCACTGGAGGGAGTGCAAGGCTAGGGAGGCAAGGCAGGGCAAGGCAAGGAAACTTTGGGGTCACCAAGGCAAGACAAATGAGAGGTACATTCAAAGACTGCTGGTACACAAAAGGGGCTAGGACAGACTTCTCTGGCTGGCCTTGAT
The DNA here is from genome assembly GCF_030490865.1 of Poecile atricapillus. Lineage (NCBI taxonomy): Eukaryota > Metazoa > Chordata > Aves > Passeriformes > Paridae > Poecile > Poecile atricapillus. The sequence continues at coordinate 74,940,934 of NC_081288.1, read as the reverse complement.
CTCATATGGGCCATCTCTAATCTGCACCTAAAACACTTGGATTACCTGCTTTCCTTGGTATACAAAAGAACTGTCATTCTGGTCCTGAAGCGCAAAGGTGAAATGTGAATTTTATGTCCAAAATTCAAGACATGTAAGGATAGGTGTCAGAAGCAAGTTGCCAGGACAGATGGGTGTGCTTGCACGTGACCTCTTTTGGGCTTCCTCTCACATGCTCCTGAAACGCTGGAGGTACGTGAAAGCCTTGAGAGTCCTAGGAGAAGCAGGCAGGGCAAGGCAAGATGAAGAAATGCCGCAAAAAGAGGGGTATTGAATTCCAGGTGGGGGACGAGTGAGCAAGGGAATGCAAGGCAAGGGAGAGGAGAGGTTCAAAGGTAACGCCAAGAAAAGTGGTGGCTTTGCCAGGCAAGACAAAGGAGAGGCAAGCAAGGCAATGAGAGTCCTAGAAGGAGAAGGAAATGAAAGATTGGAGCTGGACAAATGGGAAGGGAAACTGGACAAAGTGGCAAGGGGGATGGGTGGTGCAAGGCACTGGACTGGTAGGAAGGGCAAGGGAAAGACATGGATGGGTCAGGAAGGAAGAGGAAAACAATGGCCAGGAATGACAAAGAAATGCAAGGTTGGATAGGAAAGGAAAGGAAAGGCAATGTAGGGAAGGGGTAGGCCAGACAATGGGTGTCTTAAGAGAAAAAGTATGCATAGCAAGGCCAAGAGAAAAGCGGTAAAGAAGTTAGCGTGGGGGATAGGTGAGTGTAGCTGAGAAAGAAAGAAAGAAAGTGCCTCATTCCAGTATGTATGTATGTATGTGTGTGTGAAGTTTGCAGGATGTAAAGCAGAGACTTGATGGTGGAGTGAAAGGATGCTCTTGAATACACGTGGCAAGGTCCAAGGAAACTATTTGTCTTGGCACATCTGTGTCCCATAAACTTCTTAGTTTAGATTCAGACTGTAAGCGGGACAGAGAACACCCCTAAAATTACAGCTGAGCAAGAAAGCAGGTCGCATCAGCATGTTTTAAAGGAAGCAGTTTTTTTGTGTGAGAAGAAAATGGACATATGAGACTCCAGCAGTATCGACGTTCAGCTTAGAAGCAAAGTGCAATGATTCCGTACAAACTCTGAAAATGAAACGCAGCAATAAAAAGGCAATGGGACATGTCAGCGAAAGCTTTGTGGCCAAGCAGGGTGAGATGTTTGAAGCAGAACCACAGTTTGGTTTCACTAAGGATCCATCATGGTGGATTGCAAACATGTGCCAAGACAACACATATTCTGCAGCTGTTGCAGCTCTCCGCAGGAACACTAGCGCTTTCCCTTAGGCTCTAAAATGCAGAGAAATGGCCTGCGCAGCGCAGAAGCTATTTGTGCTGCTTGTACACCTCTTCCAACCCCTCAGTGGAAACTATTGCGCCTGCCTTTAGACTCTGAGATCCAGAGAACACAATGGTAGAGGCAGTGGAGAATGGAAGGAGAGAGTGAAGTTTGATGAGTGAGTTTGATGTGACTTATGTGGAACACGCAGAAAATGTAGCCCCGTACTGGTTTTTACACCTGGAGCCTATTTCTGTAAGACATTTCAGGTGGACATTTTTGATCAAGAAGCCAGAGTGAAAAAATTGACAGCAGGTGTCTCTGGGAAAGAAAAAGCAGCAAGGCGTCGTGTGCCATTTAAATGCTGCTATAAAGAAGGGCGTACTTTAGCAGCATCTCTCTTGACACTTCTATCTGTGTAATCTCTAGCTGCTTGGACACAGCGACACTGAAAATAATTGTACTGCAAATACCAAGTTACACAGGGAAAAAGGGTAGGTCAGCAAATGCCTTCTGTCCTGGCACATCTCTCAGTCAGAACTCCAGCTGAAAAATTTTGCTGTAATGATGGACTTTGCCACTTGGAGAGAATTTATATAGTTGGGAAGAAGCATTCAAAGCCCTAGTGCATTTCGTCTATTTTACAAACTGCAAAGGCACTCTAATGGCCAGCACTAGCTTTTTGTTGGACTTTTTCTTTTTGAGTAGCTGCTGGACGTTTTGAAGCGGTGTGGGATCTGCTAGAGTGCAAGGTAATACATAGAGTTTGAGGAAAGTGATATACACATTTTATATCTCCAGGGAGGTGGATGCAGTTCAGTGTGTGCGAGTTACATGTTGAGCAGCTGATCACACAGAAAAGAAGAGGCTGCGCTGCAATTGCCTTTTCATTTGCAGCTTATAAACTGCACAGCCCACAATGAAACAATTCCACTTCCTTCTGTGCTACATACAGGATCACATTCTCTCAGTCTCTAAGAGCCAGGACCCCCAGCGGAGCTCTTCCCTGCGCTGCTCCTACACCAATGAGGCCGGAGCCGCAAACAGCTTGGCTTTTTCCCTGGCACCGTCTGCCAGCGCTCATCAAAATAACCACACGATGGCGCTGTCGACTAACAAAAGAAGGAAACGCACCGAGGCCAGCTCCAAAGGACAGAGCCGAGTTGGAAACGTCCCTGCTCTCAAATTAACTGTGCCAGGAAAAAAAGACTTTGCTGATCTTCCCCCTCCAAGTGTGCAAACACTTTTGCACCACACTCAAAGGGCAACACGAAATCCTCTGCCCTAACAAACATTTTCACTCTCGCAGAGTCCGGTAACAAACTCAAAGACATCCGCTCAACAAATGTGCCAGCGGAGAGAGAAAGTTCTTTGCTGCCTACAATTTCAACTTCACCCATCAAACAATGAACACACACCCTGCTATTGACACTTTTCTTTTCAGCTCTACGCTCCTAAGCTTTCAGTCTCAGAGTCAAGATCCAAGCAGCATGGCAACAGGGACTACTCACACACTAAAGCTACAAGGACAAAAAGCTCAACAACTTGGTGTCTAGATTCCCACTGTCAGTTCAACAGCTCTAACCCACAGGGAAACCTCTTGGGAAAAACCTTTAAATTCACTGAGACCACCCAAAGTGCCCATCCAAACTTAATTTCTTTGCCAAAGAGAAGAACAAGAAGCTCATTTCAAGAGAAATGGCATCCCCTCCTCCAAAATCCAAAACATCCAGTGACTGATCCCATACAATGGTGTCAGAACACTCTTACTAGAGGCAGACAGCCTTCCAAAGATGGATACTGACTCAATGACTGTACAAATTGAGGGAGTGCTTCCAAATATGCCGGCACAAGAAGCTGCTGTCGTCCTTGAGCTGCGCGACAGCAGCTTCTTATCTGCACCTCCAACTCTGGGGCTACGTGCTTTCCTTCCCATGAGAAAGCATTGCCATTCTCCTTCAGGAACTTACCAAACCAAGCTGTATGCCATGTCCTGTACTATGTCCAACAATGGCTCCTGCACAGAAGGGTCTACGACATAAATATCTTGCTGGACTATACCTCCTCATGGTACCTTTAACGCCTGCCCTATTACATTGTCACTATATCTTTTACTTGCCAAGGAAAGGCACTCAGAGTCACTTGGCCTTGCCTTGCCTTTGATGCTGTGGCTAGTCTACTCTTGTTTTGCTTGCTTGCTTATGTGTGCCTTGCCTGGCAAGACCTAGAAAGACCTTCCTTGCTTTGCTTTGCCTTGCCTACCGCTCTTTGCAATGCAAACCAAGTGTAGGCGCAATTGTAGGCAAGTCAAGGGAGAAGTTGACAAGGCTGGAGCCATGAGGGGCAAGCAAATGGAGTGGTAGGTGAGAGAAGGCCCAGAACTTCTAGGCAAGGATGGGCATAGGAAGGCCAGGCAGAAACAGGAAGGCCTAGGCAAGGCTAGGTTTCCCTGGAGGAAAGCAGTCAAGTGTGGGCAGGTCAAGTGTGGGCGTAGGCACTGGAGGGAGTGCAAGGCTAGGGAGGCAAGGCAGGGCAAGGCAAGGAAACTTTGGGGTCACCAAGGCAAGACAAATGAGAGGTACATTCAAAGACTGCTGGTACACAAAAGGGGCTAGGACAGACTTCTCTGGCTGGCCTTGATCTCATATGGGCCATCTCTAATCTGCACCTAAAACACTTGGATTACCTGCTTTCCTTGGTATACAAAAGAACTGTCATTCTGGTCCTGAAGCGCAAAGGTGAAATGTGAATTTTATGTCCAAAATTCAAGACATGTAAGGATAGGTGTCAGAAGCAAGTTGCCAGGACAGATGGGTGTGCTTGCACGTGACCTCTTTTGGGCTTCCTCTCACATGCTCCTGAAACGCTGGAGGTACGTGAAAGCCTTGAGAGTCCTAGGAGAAGCAGGCAGGGCAAGGCAAGATGAAGAAATGCCGCAAAAAGAGGGGTATTGAATTCCAGGTGGGGGACGAGTGAGCAAGGGAATGCAAGGCAAGGGAGAGGAGAGGTTCAAAGGTAACGCCAAGAAAAGTGGTGGCTTTGCCAGGCAAGACAAAGGAGAGGCAAGCAAGGCAATGAGAGTCCTAGAAGGAGAAGGAAATGAAAGATTGGAGCTGGACAAATGGGAAGGGAAACTGGACAAAGTGGCAAGGGGGATGGGTGGTGCAAGGCACTGGACTGGTAGGAAGGGCAAGGGAAAGACATGGATGGGTCAGGAAGGAAGAGGAAAACAATGGCCAGGAATGACAAAGAAATGCAAGGTTGGATAGGAAAGGAAAGGCAAGGCAATGTAGGGAAGGGGTAGGCCAGACAATGGGTGTCTTAAGAGGAAAAGTATGCATAGCAAGGCCAAGAGAAAAGCGGTAAAGAAGTTAGCGTGGGGGATAGGTGAGTGTAGCTGAGAAAGAAAGAAAGTGCCTCATTCCAGTTTGTATGTATGTATGTGTGTGTGAAGTTTGCAGGATGTAAAGCAGAAGAAAGCAGTGACTTGATGGTGGAGTGAAAGGATGCTTTTGAATACACGTGGCAAGGTCCAAGCAAACTATTTGTCTTGGCACATCTGTGTCCCATAAACTTCTTAGTTTAGATTCAGACTGTAAGCGGGACAGAGAACACCCCTAAAATTACAGCTGAGCAAGAAAGCAGGTCGCATCAGCATGTTTTAAAGGAAGCAGTTTTTTTGTGTGAGAAGAAAATGGACATATGAGACTCCAGCAGTATCGACGCTCAGCTTAGAAGCAAAGTGCAATGATTCCGTACAAACTCTGAAAATAAAACGCAGCAATAAAAAGGCGATGGGACATGTCAGCGAAAGCTTTGTGGCCAAGCAGGGTGAGATGTTTGAAGCAGAACCACAGTTTGGTTTCACTAAGGATCCATCATGGTGGATTGCAAACATGTGCCAAGACAACACATATTCTGCAGCTGTTGCAGCTCTCCGCAGGGACACTAGCGCTTTCCCTTAGACTCTAAAATGCAGAGAAATGGCCTGCGCAGTGCAGAAGCTATTTGTGCTGCTTGTACACCTCTTCCAACCCCTCAGTGGAAACTATTGCGCCTGCCTTTAGACTCTGAGATCAAGAGAACACAATGGTAGAGGCAGTGGAGAATGGAAGGAGAGAGTGAAGTTTGATGAGTGAGTTTGATGTGACTTATGTGGAGCACGCAGAAAATGTAGCCCCGTACTGGTTTTTACACCTGGAGCCTATTTCTGTAAGACATTTCAGGTGGACATTTTTGATCCAGAAGCCAGAGTGAAAAAATTGACAGCAGGTCTCTGTGGGAAAGAAAAAGCAGCAAGGCGTCGTGTGCCATTTAAATGCTGCTATAAGAAGGGCGTACTTTAGCAGCATCTCTCTTGACACTTCTATCTGTGTAATCTCTAGCTGCTTGGACACAGCGACACTGAAAATAATTGTACTGCAAATACCAAGTTACACAGGGAAAAAGGGTAGGTCAGCAAATGCCTTCTGTCCTGGCACATCTCTCAGTCAGAACTCCAGCTGAAAAATTTTGCTGTAATGATGGACTTTGCCACTTGGAGAGAATTTATATAGTTGGGAAGAAGCATTCAAAGCCCTAGTGCATTTCGTCTATTTTACAAACTGCAAAGGCACTCTAATGGCCAGCACTAGCTTTTTGTTGGACTTTTTCTTTTTGAGTAGCTGCTGGACGTTTTGAAGCGGTGTGGGATCTGCTAGAGTGCAAGGTAATACATAGAGTTTGAGGAAAGTGATATACACATTTTATATCTCCAGGGAGGTGGATGCAGTTCAGTGTGTGCGAGTTACATGTTGAGCAGCTGATCACACAGAAAAGAAGAGGCTGTGCTGCAATTGCCTTTTCACTTGCAGCTTATAAACTGCACAGCCCACAATGAAACAATTCCACTTCCTTCTGTGCTACATACAGGATCACATTCTCTCAGTCTCTAAGAGCCAGGACCCCCAGCGGAGCTCTTCCCTGCGCTGCTCCTACACCAATGAGGCCGGAGCCGCAAACAGCTTGGCTTTTTCCCTGGCACCGTCTGCCAGCGCTCATCAAAATAACCACACGATGGCGCTGTCGACTAACAAAAGAAGGAAACGCACCGAGGCCAGCTCCAAAGGACAGAGCCGAGTTGGAAACGTCCCTGCTCTCAAATTAACTGTGCCAGGAAAAAAAGACTTTGCTGATCTTCCCCCTCCAAGTGTGCAAACACTTTTGCACCACACTCAAAGGGCAACACGAAATCCTCTGCCCTAACAAACATTTTCACTCTCGCAGAGTCCGGTAACAAACTCAAAGACATCCGCTCAACAAATGTGCCAGCGGAGAGAGAAAGTTCTTTGCTGCCTACAATTTCAACTTCACCCATCAAACAATGAACACACACCCTGCTATTGACACTTTTCTTTTCAGCTCTACGCTCCTAAGCTTTCAGTCTCAGAGTCAAGATCCAAGCAGCATGGCAACAGGGACTACTCACACACTAAAGCTACAAGGACAAAAAGCTCAACAACTTGGTGTCTAGATTCCCACTGTCAGTTCAACAGCTCTAACCCACAGGGAAACCTCTTGGGAAAAACCTTTAAATTCACTGAGACCACCCAAAGTGCCCATCCAAACTTAATTTCTTTGCCAAAGAGAAGAACAAGAAGCTCATTTCAAGAGAAATGGCATCCCCTCCTCCAAAATCCAAAACATCCAGTGACTGATCCCATACAATGGTGTCAGAACACTCTTACTAGAGGCAGACAGCCTTCCAAAGATGGATACTGACTCAATGACTGTACAAATTGAGGGAGTGCTTCCAAATATGCCGGCACAAGAAGCTGCTGTCGTCCTTGAGCTGCGCGACAGCAGCTTCTTATCTGCACCTCCAACTCTGGGGCTACGTGCTTTCCTTCCCATGAGAAAGCATTGCCATTCTCCTTCAGGAACTTACCAAACCAAGCTGTATGCCATGTCCTGTACTATGTCCAACAATGGCTCCTGCACAGAAGGGTCTACGACATAAATATCTTGCTGGACTATACCTCCTCATGGTACCTTTAACGCCTGCCCTATTACATTGTCACTATATCTTTTACTTGCCAAGGAAAGGCACTCAGAGTCACTTGGCCTTGCCTTGCCTTTGATGCTGTGGCTAGTCTACTCTTGTTTTGCTTGCTTGCTTATGTGTGCCTTGCCTGGCAAGACCTAGAAAGACCTTCCTTGCTTTGCTTTGCCTTGCCTACCGCTCTTTGCAATGCAAACCAAGTGTAGGCGCAATTGTAGGCAAGTCAAGGGAGAAGTTGACAAGGCTGGAGCCATGAGGGGCAAGCAAATGGAGTGGTAGGTGAGAGAAGGCCCAGAACTTCTAGGCAAGGATGGGCATAGGAAGGCCAGGCAGAAACAGGAAGGCCTAGGCAAGGCTAGGTTTCCCTGGAGGAAAGCAGTCAAGTGTGGGCAGGTCAAGTGTGGGCGTAGGCACTGGAGGGAGTGCAAGGCTAGGGAGGCAAGGCAGGGCAAGGCAAGGAAACTTTGGGGTCACCAAGGCAAGACAAATGAGAGGTACATTCAAAGACTGCTGGTACACAAAAGGGGCTAGGACAGACTTCTCTGGCTGGCCTTGATCTCATATGGGCCATCTCTAATCTGCACCTAAAACACTTGGATTACCTGCTTTCCTTGGTATACAAAAGAACTGTCATTCTGGTCCTGAAGCGCAAAGGTGAAATGTGAATTTTATGTCCAAAATTCAAGACATGTAAGGATAGGTGTCAGAAGCAAGTTGCCAGGACAGATGGGTGTGCTTGCACGTGACCTCTTTTGGGCTTCCTCTCACATGCTCCTGAAACGCTGGAGGTACGTGAAAGCCTTGAGAGTCCTAGGAGAAGCAGGCAGGGCAAGGCAAGATGAAGAAATGCCGCAAAAAGAGGGGTATTGAATTCCAGGTGGGGGACGAGTGAGCAAGGGAATGCAAGGCAAGGGAGAGGAGAGGTTCAAAGGTAACGCCAAGAAAAGTGGTGGCTTTGCCAGGCAAGACAAAGGAGAGGCAAGCAAGGCAATGAGAGTCCTAGAAGGAGAAGGAAATGAAAGATTGGAGCTGGACAAATGGGAAGGGAAACTGGACAAAGTGGCAAGGGGGATGGGTGGTGCAAGGCACTGGACTGGTAGGAAGGGCAAGGGAAAGACATGGATGGGTCAGGAAGGAAGAGGAAAACAATGGCCAGGAATGACAAAGAAATGCAAGGTTGGATAGGAAAGGAAAGGCAAGGCAATGTAGGGAAGGGGTAGGCCAGACAATGGGTGTCTTAAGAGGAAAAGTATGCATAGCAAGGCCAAGAGAAAAGCGGTAAAGAAGTTAGCGTGGGGGATAGGTGAGTGTAGCTGAGAAAGAAAGAAAGTGCCTCATTCCAGTTTGTATGTATGTATGTGTGTGTGAAGTTTGCAGGATGTAAAGCAGAAGAAAGCAGTGACTTGATGGTGGAGTGAAAGGATGCTTTTGAATACACGTGGCAAGGTCCAAGCAAACTATTTGTCTTGGCACATCTGTGTCCCATAAACTTCTTAGTTTAGATTCAGACTGTAAGCGGGACAGAGAACACCCCTAAAATTACAGCTGAGCAAGAAAGCAGGTCGCATCAGCATGTTTTAAAGGAAGCAGTTTTTTTGTGTGAGAAGAAAATGGACATATGAGACTCCAGCAGTATCGACGCTCAGCTTAGAAGCAAAGTGCAATGATTCCGTACAAACTCTGAAAATAAAACGCAGCAATAAAAAGGCGATGGGACATGTCAGCGAAAGCTTTGTGGCCAAGCAGGGTGAGATGTTTGAAGCAGAACCACAGTTTGGTTTCACTAAGGATCCATCATGGTGGATTGCAAACATGTGCCAAGACAACACATATTCTGCAGCTGTTGCAGCTCTCCGCAGGAACACTAGCGCTTTCCCTTAGACTCTAAAATGCAGAGAAATGGCCTGCGCAGTGCAGAAGCTATTTGTGCTGCTTGTACACCTCTTCCAACCCCTCAGTGGAAACTATTGCGCCTGCCTTTAGACTCTGAGATCAAGAGAACACAATGGTAGAGGCAGTGGAGAATGGAAGGAGAGAGTGAAGTTTGATGAGTGAGTTTGATGTGACTTATGTGGAGCACGCAGAAAATGTAGCCCCGTACTGGTTTTTACACCTGGAGCCTATTTCTGTAAGACATTTCAGGTGGACATTTTTGATCCAGAAGCCAGAGTGAAAAAATTGACAGCAGGTCTCTGTGGGAAAGAAAAAGCAGCAAGGCGTCGTGTGCCATTTAAATGCTGCTATAAGAAGGGCGTACTTTAGCAGCATCTCTCTTGACACTTCTATCTGTGTAATCTCTAGCTGCTTGGACACAGCGACACTGAAAATAATTGTACTGCAAATACCAAGTTACACAGGGAAAAAGGGTAGGTCAGCAAATGCCTTCTGTCCTGGCACATCTCTCAGTCAGAACTCCAGCTGAAAAATTTTGCTGTAATGATGGACTTTGCCACTTGGAGAGAATTTATATAGTTGGGAAGAAGCATTCAAAGCCCTAGTGCATTTCGTCTATTTTACAAACTGCAAAGGCACTCTAATGGCCAGCACTAGCTTTTTGTTGGACTTTTTCTTTTTGAGTAGCTGCTGGACGTTTTGAAGCGGTGTGGGATCTGCTAGAGTGCAAGGTAATACATAGAGTTTGAGGAAAGTGATATACACATTTTATATCTCCAGGGAGGTGGATGCAGTTCAGTGTGTGCGAGTTACATGTTGAGCAGCTGATCACACAGAAAAGAAGAGGCTGTGCTGCAATCGCCTTTTCACTTGCAGCTTATAAACTGCACAGCCCACAATGAAACAATTCCACTTCCTTCTGTGCTACATACAGGATCACATTCTCTCAGTCTCTAAGAGCCAGGACCCCCAGCGGAGCTCTTCCCTGCGCTGCTCCTACACCAATGAGGCCGGAGCCGCAAACAGCTTGGCTTTTTCCCTGGCACCGTCTGCCAGCGCTCATCAAAATAACCACACGATGGCGCTGTCGACTAACAAAAGAAGGAAACGCACCGAGGCCAGCTCCAAAGGACAGAGCCGAGTTGGAAACGTCCCTGCTCTCAAATTAACTGTGCCAGGAAAAAAAGACTTTGCTGATCTTCCCCCTCCAAGTGTGCAAACACTTTTGCACCACACTCAAAGGGCAACACGAAATCCTCTGCCCTAACAAACATTTTCACTCTCGCAGAGTCCGGTAACAAACTCAAAGACATCCGCTCAACAAATGTGCCAGCGGAGAGAGAAAGTTCTTTGCTGCCTACAATTTCAACTTCACCCATCAAACAATGAACACACACCCTGCTATTGACACTTTTCTTTTCAGCTCTACGCTCCTAAGCTTTCAGTCTCAGAGTCAAGATCCAAGCAGCATGGCAACAGGGACTACTCACACACTAAAGCTACAAGGACAAAAAGCTCAACAACTTGGTGTCTAGATTCCCACTGTCAGTTCAACAGCTCTAACCCACAGGGAAACCTCTTGGGAAAAACCTTTAAATTCACTGAGACCACCCAAAGTGCCCATCCAAACTTAATTTCTTTGCCAAAGAGAAGAACAAGAAGCTCATTTCAAGAGAAATGGCATCCCCTCCTCCAAAATCCAAAACATCCAGTGACTGATCCCATACAATGGTGTCAGAACACTCTTACTAGAGGCAGACAGCCTTCCAAAGATGGATACTGACTCAATGACTGTACAAATTGAGGGAGTGCTTCCAAATATGCCGGCACAAGAAGCTGCTGTCGTCCTTGAGCTGCGCGACAGCAGCTTCTTATCTGCACCTCCAACTCTGGGGCTACGTGCTTTCCTTCCCATGAGAAAGCATTGCCATTCTCCTTCAGGAACTTACCAAACCAAGCTGTATGCCATGTCCTGTACTATGTCCAACAATGGCTCCTGCACAGAAGGGTCTACGACATAAATATCTTGCTGGACTATACCTCCTCATGGTACCTTTAACGCCTGCCCTATTACATTGTCACTATATCTTTTACTTGCCAAGGAAAGGCACTCAGAGTCACTTGGCCTTGCCTTGCCTTTGATGCTGTGGCTAGTCTACTCTTGTTTTGCTTGCTTGCTTATGTGTGCCTTGCCTGGCAAGACCTAGAAAGACCTTCCTTGCTTTGCTTTGCCTTGCCTACCGCTCTTTGCAATGCAAACCAAGTGTAGGCGCAATTGTAGGCAAGTCAAGGGAGAAGTTGACAAGGCTGGAGCCATGAGGGGCAAGCAAATGGAGTGGTAGGTGAGAGAAGGCCCAGAACTTCTAGGCAAGGATGGGCATAGGAAGGCCAGGCAGAAACAGGAAGGCCTAGGCAAGGCTAGGTTTCCCTGGAGGAAAGCAGTCAAGTGTGGGCAGGTCAAGTGTGGGCGTAGGCACTGGAGGGAGTGCAAGGCTAGGGAGGCAAGGCAGGGCAAGGCAAGGAAACTTTTGGGTCACCAAGGCAAGACAAATGAGAGGTACATTCAAAGACTGCTGGTACACAAAAGGGGCTAGGACAGACTTCTCTGGCTGGCCTTGATCTCATATGGGCCATCTCTAATCTGCACCTAAAACACTTGGATTACCTGCTTTCCTTGGTATACAAAAGAACTGTCATTCTGGTCCTGAAGCGCAAAGGTGAAATGTGAATTTTATGTCCAAAATTCAAGACATGTAAGGATAGGTGTCAGAAGCAAGTTGCCAGGACAGATGGGTGTGCTTGCACGTGACCTCTTTTGGGCTTCCTCTCACATGCTCCTGAAACGCTGGAGGTACGTGAAAGCCTTGAGAGTCCTAGGAGAAGCAGGCAGGGCAAGGCAAGATGAAGAAATTCCGCAAAAAGAGGGGTATTGAATTCCAGGTGGGGGACGAGTGAGCAAGGGAATGCAAGGCAAGGGAGAGGAGAGGTTCAAAGGTAACGCCAAGAAAAGTGGTGGCTTTGCCAGGCAAGACAAAGGAGAGGCAAGCAAGGCAATGAGAGTCCTAGAAGGAGAAGGAAATGAAAGATTGGAGCTGGACAAATGGGAAGGGAAACTGGACAAAGTGGCAAGGGGGATGGGTGGTGCAAGGCACTGGACTGGTAGGAAGGGCAAGGGAAAGACATGGATGGGTCAGGAAGGAAGAGGAAAACAATGGCCAGGAATGACAAAGAAATGCAAGGTTGGATAGGAAAGGAAAGGCAAGGCAATGTAGGGAAGGGGTAGGCCAGACAATGGGTGTCTTAAGAGGAAAAGTATGCATAGCAAGGCCAAGAGAAAAGCGGTAAAGAAGTTAGCGTGGGGGATAGGTGAGTGTAGCTGAGAAAGAAAGAAAGTGCCTCATTCCAGTTTGTATGTATGTATGTGTGTGTGAAGTTTGCAGGATGTAAAGCAGAAGAAAGCAGTGACTTGATGGTGGAGTGAAAGGATGCTTTTGAATACACGTGGCAAGGTCCAAGCAAACTATTTGTCTTGGCACATCTGTGTCCCATAAACTTCTTAGTTTAGATTCAGACTGTAAGCGGGACAGAGAACACCCCTAAAATTACAGCTGAGCAAGAAAGCAGGTCGCATCAGCATGTTTTAAAGGAAGCAGTTTTTTTGTGTGAGAAGAAAATGGACATATGAGACTCCAGCAGTATCGACGCTCAGCTTAGAAGCAAAGTGCAATGATTCCGTACAAACTCTGAAAATAAAACGCAGCAATAAAAAGGCGATGGGACATGTCAGCGAAAGCTTTGTGGCCAAGCAGGGTGAGATGTTTGAAGCAGAACCACAGTTTGGTTTCACTAAGGATCCATCATGGTGGATTGCAAACATGTGCCAAGACAACACATATTCTGCAGCTGTTGCAGCTCTCCGCAGGAACACTAGCGCTTTCCCTTAGACTCTAAAATGCAGAGAAATGGCCTGCGCAGTGCAGAAGCTATTTGTGCTGCTTGTACACCTCTTCCAACCCCTCAGTGGAAACTATTGCGCCTGCCTTTAGACTCTGAGATCAAGAGAACACAATGGTAGAGGCAGTGGAGAATGGAAGGAGAGAGTGAAGTTTGATGAGTGAGTTTGATGTGACTTATGTGGAGCACGCAGAAAATGTAGCCCCGTACTGGTTTTTACACCTGGAGCCTATTTCTGTAAGACATTTCAGGTGGACATTTTTGATCCAGAAGCCAGAGTGAAAAAATTGACAGCAGGTCTCTGTGGGAAAGAAAAAGCAGCAAGGCGTCGTGTGCCATTTAAATGCTGCTATAAGAAGGGCGTACTTTAGCAGCATCTCTCTTGACACTTCTATCTGTGTAATCTCTAGCTGCTTGGACACAGCGACACTGAAAATAATTGTACTGCAAATACCAAGTTACACAGGGAAAAAGGGTAGGTCAGCAAATGCCTTCTGTCCTGGCACATCTCTCAGTCAGAACTCCAGCTGAAAAATTTTGCTGTAATGATGGACTTTGCCACTTGGAGAGAATTTATATAGTTGGGAAGAAGCATTCAAAGCCCTAGTGCATTTCGTCTATTTTACAAACTGCAAAGGCACTCTAATGGCCAGCACTAGCTTTTTGTTGGACTTTTTCTTTTTGAGTAGCTGCTGGACGTTTTGAAGCGGTGTGGGATCTGCTAGAGTGCAAGGTAATACATAGAGTTTGAGGAAAGTGATATACACATTTTATATCTCCAGGGAGGTGGATGCAGTTCAGTGTGTGCGAGTTACATGTTGAGCAGCTGATCACACAGAAAAGAAGAGGCTGCGCTGCAATTGCCTTTTCATTTGCAGCTTATAAACTGCACAGCCCACAATGAAACAATTCCACTTCCTTCTGTGCTACATACAGGATCACATTCTCTCAGTCTCTAAGAGCCAGGACCCCCAGCGGAGCTCTTCCCTGCGCTGCTCCTACACCAATGAGGCCGGAGCCGCAAACAGCTTGGCTTTTTCCCTGGCACCGTCTGCCAGCGCTCATCAAAATAACCACACGATGGCGCTGTCGACTAACAAAAGAAGGAAACGCACCGAGGCCAGCTCCAAAGGACAGAGCCGAGTTGGAAACGTCCCTGCTCTCAAATTAACTGTGCCAGGAAAAAAAGACTTTGCTGATCTTCCCCCTCCAAGTGTGCAAACACTTTTGCACCACACTCAAAGGGCAACACGAAATCCTCTGCCCTAACAAACATTTTCACTCTCGCAGAGTCCGGTAACAAACTCAAAGACATCCGCTCAACAAATGTGCCAGCGGAGAGAGAAAGTTCTTTGCTGCCTACAATTTCAACTTCACCCATCAAACAATGAACACACACCCTGCTATTGACACTTTTCTTTTCAGCTCTACGCTCCTAAGCTTTCAGTCTCAGAGTCAAGATCCAAGCAGCATGGCAACAGGGACTACTCACACACTAAAGCTACAAGGACAAAAAGCTCAACAACTTGGTGTCTAGATTCCCACTGTCAGTTCAACAGCTCTAACCCACAGGGAAACCTCTTGGGAAAAACCTTTAAATTCACTGAGACCACCCAAAGTGCCCATCCAAACTTAATTTCTTTGCCAAAGAGAAGAACAAGAAGCTCATTTCAAGAGAAATGGCATCCCCTCCTCCAAAATCCAAAACATCCAGTGACTGATCCCATACAATGGTGTCAGAACACTCTTACTAGAGGCAGACAGCCTTCCAAAGATGGATACTGACTCAATGACTGTACAAATTGAGGGAGTGCTTCCAAATATGCCGGCACAAGAAGCTGCTGTCGTCCTTGAGCTGCGCGACAGCAGCTTCTTATCTGCACCTCCAACTCTGGGGCTACGTGCTTTCCTTCCCATGAGAAAGCATTGCCATTCTCCTTCAGGAACTTACCAAACCAAGCTGTATGCCATGTCCTGTACTATGTCCAACAATGGCTCCTGCACAGAAGGGTCTACGACATAAATATCTTGCTGGACTATACCTCCTCATGGTACCTTTAACGCCTGCCCTATTACATTGTCACTATATCTTTTACTTGCCAAGGAAAGGCACTCAGAGTCACTTGGCCTTGCCTTGCCTTTGATGCTGTGGCTAGTCTACTCTTGTTTTGCTTGCTTGCTTATGTGTGCCTTGCCTGGCAAGACCTAGAAAGACCTTCCTTGCTTTGCTTTGCCTTGCCTACCGCTCTTTGCAATGCAAACCAAGTGTAGGCGCAATTGTAGGCAAGTCAAGGGAGAAGTTGACAAGGCTGGAGCCATGAGGGGCAAGCAAATGGAGTGGTAGGTGAGAGAAGGCCCAGAACTTCTAGGCAAGGATGGGCATAGGAAGGCCAGGCAGAAACAGGAAGGCCTAGGCAAGGCTAGGTTTCCCTGGAGGAAAGCAGTCAAGTGTGGGCAGGTCAAGTGTGGGCGTAGGCACTGGAGGGAGTGCAAGGCTAGGGAGGCAAGGCAGGGCAAGGCAAGGAAACTTTGGGGTCACCAAGGCAAGACAAATGAGAGGTACATTCAAAGACTGCTGGTACACAAAAGGGGCTAGGACAGACTTCTCTGGCTGGCCTTGATCTCATATGGGCCATCTCTAATCTGCACCTAAAACACTTGGATTACCTGCTTTCCTTGGTATACAAAAGAACTGTCATTCTGGTCCTGAAGCGCAAAGGTGAAATGTGAATTTTATGTCCAAAATTCAAGACATGTAAGGATAGGTGTCAGAAGCAAGTTGCCAGGACAGATGGGTGTGCTTGCACGTGACCTCTTTTGGGCTTCCTCTCACATGCTCCTGAAACGCTGGAGGTACGTGAAAGCCTTGAGAGTCCTAGGAGAAGCAGGCAGGGCAAGGCAAGATGAAGAAATGCCGCAAAAAGAGGGGTATTGAATTCCAGGTGGGGGACGAGTGAGCAAGGGAATGCAAGGCAAGGGAGAGGAGAGGTTCAAAGGTAACGCCAAGAAAAGTGGTGGCTTTGCCAGGCAAGACAAAGGAGAGGCAAGCAAGGCAATGAGAGTCCTAGAAGGAGAAGGAAATGAAAGATTGGAGCTGGACAAATGGGAAGGGAAACTGGACAAAGTGGCAAGGGGGATGGGTGGTGCAAGGCACTGGACTGGTAGGAAGGGCAAGGGAAAGACATGGATGGGTCAGGAAGGAAGAGGAAAACAATGGCCAGGAATGACAAAGAAATGCAAGGTTGGATAGGAAAGGAAAGGCAAGGCAATGTAGGGAAGGGGTAGGCCAGACAATGGGTGTCTTAAGAGGAAAAGTATGCATAGCAAGGCCAAGAGAAAAGCGGTAAAGAAGTTAGCGTGGGGGATAGGTGAGTGTAGCTGAGAAAGAAAGAAAGTGCCTCATTCCAGTTTGTATGTATGTATGTGTGTGTGAAGTTTGCAGGATGTAAAGCAGAAGAAAGCAGTGACTTGATGGTGGAGTGAAAGGATGCTTTTGAATACACGTGGCAAGGTCCAAGCAAACTATTTGTCTTGGCACATCTGTGTCCCATAAACTTCTTAGTTTAGATTCAGACTGTAAGCGGGACAGAGAACACCCCTAAAATTACAGCTGAGCAAGAAAGCAGGTCGCATCAGCATGTTTTAAAGGAAGCAGTTTTTTTGTGTGAGAAGAAAATGGA
Source organism: Poecile atricapillus (assembly GCF_030490865.1). Classification (NCBI taxonomy): domain Eukaryota; kingdom Metazoa; phylum Chordata; class Aves; order Passeriformes; family Paridae; genus Poecile; species Poecile atricapillus. The sequence goes on along the minus strand of NC_081288.1, from coordinate 74,924,057 downwards.
CATATGAGACTCCAGCAGTATCGACGCTCAGCTTAGAAGCAAAGTGCAATGATTCCGTACAAACTCTGAAAATAAAACGCAGCAATAAAAAGGCGATGGGACATGTCAGCGAAAGCTTTGTGGCCAAGCAGGGTGAGATGTTTGAAGCAGAACCACAGTTTGGTTTCACTAAGGATCCATCATGGTGGATTGCAAACATGTGCCAAGACAACACATATTCTGCAGCTGTTGCAGCTCTCCGCAGGAACACTAGCGCTTTCCCTTAGACTCTAAAATGCAGAGAAATGGCCTGCGCAGTGCAGAAGCTATTTGTGCTGCTTGTACACCTCTTCCAACCCCTCAGTGGAAACTATTGCGCCTGCCTTTAGACTCTGAGATCAAGAGAACACAATGGTAGAGGCAGTGGAGAATGGAAGGAGAGAGTGAAGTTTGATGAGTGAGTTTGATGTGACTTATGTGGAGCACGCAGAAAATGTAGCCCCGTACTGGTTTTTACACCTGGAGCCTATTTCTGTAAGACATTTCAGGTGGACATTTTTGATCCAGAAGCCAGAGTGAAAAAATTGACAGCAGGTCTCTGTGGGAAAGAAAAAGCAGCAAGGCGTCGTGTGCCATTTAAATGCTGCTATAAGAAGGGCGTACTTTAGCAGCATCTCTCTTGACACTTCTATCTGTGTAATCTCTAGCTGCTTGGACACAGCGACACTGAAAATAATTGTACTGCAAATACCAAGTTACACAGGGAAAAAGGGTAGGTCAGCAAATGCCTTCTGTCCTGGCACATCTCTCAGTCAGAACTCCAGCTGAAAAATTTTGCTGTAATGATGGACTTTGCCACTTGGAGAGAATTTATATAGTTGGGAAGAAGCATTCAAAGCCCTAGTGCATTTCGTCTATTTTACAAACTGCAAAGGCACTCTAATGGCCAGCACTAGCTTTTTGTTGGACTTTTTCTTTTTGAGTAGCTGCTGGACGTTTTGAAGCGGTGTGGGATCTGCTAGAGTGCAAGGTAATACATAGAGTTTGAGGAAAGTGATATACACATTTTATATCTCCAGGGAGGTGGATGCAGTTCAGTGTGTGCGAGTTACATGTTGAGCAGCTGATCACACAGAAAAGAAGAGGCTGCGCTGCAATTGCCTTTTCATTTGCAGCTTATAAACTGCACAGCCCACAATGAAACAATTCCACTTCCTTCTGTGCTACATACAGGATCACATTCTCTCAGTCTCTAAGAGCCAGGACCCCCAGCGGAGCTCTTCCCTGCGCTGCTCCTACACCAATGAGGCCGGAGCCGCAAACAGCTTGGCTTTTTCCCTGGCACCGTCTGCCAGCGCTCATCAAAATAACCACACGATGGCGCTGTCGACTAACAAAAGAAGGAAACGCACCGAGGCCAGCTCCAAAGGACAGAGCCGAGTTGGAAACGTCCCTGCTCTCAAATTAACTGTGCCAGGAAAAAAAGACTTTGCTGATCTTCCCCCTCCAAGTGTGCAAACACTTTTGCACCACACTCAAAGGGCAACACGAAATCCTCTGCCCTAACAAACATTTTCACTCTCGCAGAGTCCGGTAACAAACTCAAAGACATCCGCTCAACAAATGTGCCAGCGGAGAGAGAAAGTTCTTTGCTGCCTACAATTTCAACTTCACCCATCAAACAATGAACACACACCCTGCTATTGACACTTTTCTTTTCAGCTCTACGCTCCTAAGCTTTCAGTCTCAGAGTCAAGATCCAAGCAGCATGGCAACAGGGACTACTCACACACTAAAGCTACAAGGACAAAAAGCTCAACAACTTGGTGTCTAGATTCCCACTGTCAGTTCAACAGCTCTAACCCACAGGGAAACCTCTTGGGAAAAACCTTTAAATTCACTGAGACCACCCAAAGTGCCCATCCAAACTTAATTTCTTTGCCAAAGAGAAGAACAAGAAGCTCATTTCAAGAGAAATGGCATCCCCTCCTCCAAAATCCAAAACATCCAGTGACTGATCCCATACAATGGTGTCAGAACACTCTTACTAGAGGCAGACAGCCTTCCAAAGATGGATACTGACTCAATGACTGTACAAATTGAGGGAGTGCTTCCAAATATGCCGGCACAAGAAGCTGCTGTCGTCCTTGAGCTGCGCGACAGCAGCTTCTTATCTGCACCTCCAACTCTGGGGCTACGTGCTTTCCTTCCCATGAGAAAGCATTGCCATTCTCCTTCAGGAACTTACCAAACCAAGCTGTATGCCATGTCCTGTACTATGTCCAACAATGGCTCCTGCACAGAAGGGTCTACGACATAAATATCTTGCTGGACTATACCTCCTCATGGTACCTTTAACGCCTGCCCTATTACATTGTCACTATATCTTTTACTTGCCAAGGAAAGGCACTCAGAGTCACTTGGCCTTGCCTTGCCTTTGATGCTGTGGCTAGTCTACTCTTGTTTTGCTTGCTTGCTTATGTGTGCCTTGCCTGGCAAGACCTAGAAAGACCTTCCTTGCTTTGCTTTGCCTTGCCTACCGCTCTTTGCAATGCAAACCAAGTGTAGGCGCAATTGTAGGCAAGTCAAGGGAGAAGTTGACAAGGCTGGAGCCATGAGGGGCAAGCAAATGGAGTGGTAGGTGAGAGAAGGCCCAGAACTTCTAGGCAAGGATGGGCATAGGAAGGCCAGGCAGAAACAGGAAGGCCTAGGCAAGGCTAGGTTTCCCTGGAGGAAAGCAGTCAAGTGTGGGCAGGTCAAGTGTGGGCGTAGGCACTGGAGGGAGTGCAAGGCTAGGGAGGCAAGGCAGGGCAAGGCAAGGAAACTTTGGGGTCACCAAGGCAAGACAAATGAGAGGTACATTCAAAGACTGCTGGTACACAAAAGGGGCTAGGACAGACTTCTCTGGCTGGCCTTGATCTCATATGGGCCATCTCTAATCTGCACCTAAAACACTTGGATTACCTGCTTTCCTTGGTATACAAAAGAACTGTCATTCTGGTCCTGAAGCGCAAAGGTGAAATGTGAATTTTATGTCCAAAATTCAAGACATGTAAGGATAGGTGTCAGAAGCAAGTTGCCAGGACAGATGGGTGTGCTTGCACGTGACCTCTTTTGGGCTTCCTCTCACATGCTCCTGAAACGCTGGAGGTACGTGAAAGCCTTGAGAGTCCTAGGAGAAGCAGGCAGGGCAAGGCAAGATGAAGAAATGCCGCAAAAAGAGGGGTATTGAATTCCAGGTGGGGGACGAGTGAGCAAGGGAATGCAAGGCAAGGGAGAGGAGAGGTTCAAAGGTAACGCCAAGAAAAGTGGTGGCTTTGCCAGGCAAGACAAAGGAGAGGCAAGCAAGGCAATGAGAGTCCTAGAAGGAGAAGGAAATGAAAGATTGGAGCTGGACAAATGGGAAGGGAAACTGGACAAAGTGGCAAGGGGGATGGGTGGTGCAAGGCACTGGACTGGTAGGAAGGGCAAGGGAAAGACATGGATGGGTCAGGAAGGAAGAGGAAAACAATGGCCAGGAATGACAAAGAAATGCAAGGTTGGATAGGAAAGGAAAGGCAAGGCAATGTAGGGAAGGGGTAGGCCAGACAATGGGTGTCTTAAGAGGAAAAGTATGCATAGCAAGGCCAAGAGAAAAGCGGTAAAGAAGTTAGCGTGGGGGATAGGTGAGTGTAGCTGAGAAAGAAAGAAAGTGCCTCATTCCAGTTTGTATGTATGTATGTGTGTGTGAAGTTTGCAGGATGTAAAGCAGAAGAAAGCAGTGACTTGATGGTGGAGTGAAAGGATGCTTTTGAATACACGTGGCAAGGTCCAAGCAAACTATTTGTCTTGGCACATCTGTGTCCCATAAACTTCTTAGTTTAGATTCAGACTGTAAGCGGGACAGAGAACACCCCTAAAATTACAGCTGAGCAAGAAAGCAGGTCGCATCAGCATGTTTTAAAGGAAGCAGTTTTTTTGTGTGAGAAGAAAATGGACATATGAGACTCCAGCAGTATCGACGTTCAGCTTAGAAGCAAAGTGCAATGATTCCGTACAAACTCTGAAAATGAAACGCAGCAATAAAAAGGCAATGGGACATGTCAGCGAAAGCTTTGTGGCCAAGCAGGGTGAGATGTTTGAAGCAGAACCACAGTTTGGTTTCACTAAGGATCCATCATGGTGGATTGCAAACATGTGCCAAGACAACACATATTCTGCAGCTGTTGCAGCTCTCCGCAGGAACACTAGCGCTTTCCCTTAGGCTCTAAAATGCAGAGAAATGGCCTGCGCAGCGCAGAAGCTATTTGTGCTGCTTGTACACCTCTTCCAACCCCTCAGTGGAAACTATTGCGCCTGCCTTTAGACTCTGAGATCCAGAGAACACAATGGTAGAGGCAGTGGAGAATGGAAGGAGAGAGTGAAGTTTGATGAGTGAGTTTGATGTGACTTATGTGGAGCACGCAGAAAATGTAGCCCCGTACTGGTTTTTACACCTGGAGCCTATTTCTGTAAGACATTTCAGGTGGACATTTTTGATCAAGAAGCCAGAGTGAAAAAATTGACAGCGGGTCTCTCTGGGAAAGAAAAAGCAGCAAGGCGTCGTGTGCCATTTAAATGCTGCTATAAGAAGGGCGTACTTTAGCAGCATCTCTCTTGACACTTCTATCTGTGTAATCTCTTGCTGCTTGGACACAGCGACACTGAAAATAATTGTACTGCAAATACCAAGTTACACAGGGAAAAAGGGTAGGTCAGCAAATGCCTTCTGTCCTGGCACATCTCTCAGTCAGAACTCCAGCTGAAAAATTTTGCCGTAATGATGGACTTTGCCACTTGGAGAGAATTTATATAGTTGGGAAGAAGCATTCAAAGCCCTAGTGCATTTCGTCTATTTTACGGACTGCAAGGGCACTATAAAGGCCAGCACTAGCTTTTTGTTGGACTTTTTCTCTTTGAGTAGCTGCTGGACGTTTTGAAGCGGTTTGGGATCTGCTAGAGTGCAAGGTAATACATAGAGCTTGAGGAAAGTGATATACACATTTTATATCTCCAGGGAGGTGGATGCAGTTCAGTGTGTGCGAGTTACATGTTGAGCAGCTGATCACACAGAAAAGAAGAGGCTGCGCTGCAATTGCCTTTTCATTTGCAGCTTATAAACTGCACAGCCCACAATGAAACAATTCCACTTCCTTCTGTGCTACATACAGGATCACATTCTCTCAGTCTCTAAGAGCCAGGACCCCCAGCGGAGCTCTTCCCTGCGCTGCTCCTACACCAATGAGGCCGGAGCCGCAAACAGCTTGGCTTTTTCCCTGGCACCGTCTGCCAGCGCTCATCAAAATAACCACACGATGGCGCTGTCGACTAACAAAAGAAGGAAACGCACCGAGGCCAGCTCCAAAGGACAGAGCCCAGTTGGAAACGTCCCTGCTCTCAAATTAACTGTGCCAGGAAAAAAAGACTTTGCTGATCTTCCCCCTCCAACTGTGCAAACACTTTTGCACCACACTCAAAGGGCAACACGAAATCCTCTGCCCTAACAAACATTTTCACTCTCGCAGAGTCCGGTAACAAACTCAAAGACATCCGCTCAACAAATGTGCCAGCGGAGAGAGAAAGTTCTTTGCTGCCTACAATTTCAACTTCACCCATCAAACAATGAACACACACCCTGCTATTGGCACTTTTCTTTTCAGCTCTACGCTCCTAAGCTTTCAGTCTCAGAGTCAAGATCCAAGCAGCATGGCAACAGGGACTACTCACACACTAAAGCTACAAGGACAAAAAGCTCAACAACTTGGTGTCTAGATTCCCACTGTCAGTTCAACAGCTCTAACCCACAGGGAAACCTCTTGGGAAAAACCTTTAAATTCACTGAGACCACCCAAAGTACCCATCCAAACTTAATTTCTTTGCCAAAGAGAAGAACAAGAAGCTCATTTCAAGAGAAATGGCATCCCCTCCTCCAAAATCCAAAACATCCAGTGACTGATCCCATACAATGGTGTCAGAACACTCTTACTAGAGGCAGACAGCCTTCCAAAGATGGATACTGACTCAATGACTGTACAAATTGAGGGAGTGCTTCCAAATATGCCGGCACAAGAAGCTGCTGTCGTCCTTGAGCTGCGCGACACAGCTTCTTATCTGCACCTCCAACTCTGGGGCTACGTGCTTTCCTTCCCATGAGAAAGCATTGCCATTCTCCTTCAGGAACTTACCAAGCCAAACTGTATGCCATGTCCTGTACTATGTCCAACAATGGCTCCTGCACAGAAGGGTCTACGACATAAATATCTCTCTGGACTATACCTCCTCATGGTACCTTTAACGCCTGCCCTATTACATTGTCACTATATCTTTTACTTGCCAAGGAAAGGCACTCAGAGTCACTTGGCCTTGCCTTGCCTTTGATGCTGTGGCTAGTCTACTCTTGTTTTGCTTGCTTGCTTATGTGTGCCTTGCCTGGCAAGACCTAGAAAGACCTTCCTTGCTTTGCTTTGCCTTGCCTACCGCTCTTTGCAATGCAAACCAAGTGTAGGAGCAATTGTAGGCAAGTCAAGGGAGAAGCTGACAAGGCTGGAGCCATGAGGGGCAAGCAAATGGAGTGGTAGGTGAGAGAAGGCCCAGAACTTCTAGGCAAGGATGGGCATAGGAAGGCCAGGCAGAAAAAGGAAGGCCTAGGCAAGGCTAGGTTTCCCTGGAGGAAAGCAGTCAAGTGTGGGCAGGTCAAGTGTGGACGTAGGCACTGGAGGGAGTGCAAGGCTAGGGAGGCAAGGCAGGGCAAGGCAAGGAAACTTTTGGGTCACCAAGGCAAGACAAATGAGAGGTACATTCAAAGACTGCTGCTACACAAAAGGGGCTAGGACAGACTTCTCTGTCTGGCCTTGATCTCACATGGGCCATCTCTAATCTGCACCTAAAACGCTTGGATTACCTGCTTTCCTTGGTATACAAAAGAACTGTCATTCTGGTCCTGAAGCGCAAAGGTGAAATGTGAATTTTATGTCCAAAATGCAAGACATGTAAGGATAGGTGCCAGAAGCAAGCTGCCAGGACAGATGGGTGTGCTTGCACGTGACCTCTTTTGGGCTTCCTCTCACATGCTCCTGAAACGCTGGAGGTACGTGAAAGCCTTGAGAGTCCTAGGAGAAGCAGGCAGGGCAAGGCAAGATGAAGAAATTCCGCAAAAAGAGGGGTATTGAATTCCAGGTGGGGGACGAGTGAGCAAGGGAATGCAAGGCAAGGGAGAGGAGAGGTTCAAAGGTAACGCCAAGAAAAGTGGTGGCTTTGCCAGGCAAGACAAAGGAGAGGCAAGCAAGGCAATGAGAGTCCTAGAAGGAGAAGGAAATGAAAGATTGGAGCTGGACAAAGGGGAAGGGAAACTGGACAAAGTGGCAAGGGGGATGGGTGGTGCAAGGCACTGGACTGGTAGGAAGGGCAAGGGAAAGACATGGATGGGTCAGGGAGGAAGAGGAAAACAATGGCCAGGAATGACAAAGAAATGCAAGGTTGGATAGGAAAGGAAAGGCAAGGCAATGTAGGGAAGGGGTAGGCCAGACAATGGGTGTCTTAAGAGGAAAAGTATGCATAGCAAGGCCAAGAGAAAAGCGGTAAAGAAGTTAGCGTGGGGCATAGGTGAGTGTAGCTGAGAAAGAAAGAAAGAAAGAAAGTGCCTCATTCCAGTATGTATGTATGTATGTGTGTGTGAAGTTTGCAGGATGTAAAGCAGAGACTTGATGGTGGAGTGAAAGGATGCTTTTGAATACACGTGGCAAGGTCCAAGCAAACTATTTGTCTTGGCACATCTGTGTCCCATAAACTTCTTAGTTTAGATTCAGACTGTAAGCGGGACAGAGAACACCCCTAAAATTACAGCTGAGCAAGAAAGCAGGTCGCATCAGCATGTTTTAAAGGAAGCAGTTTTTTTGTGTGAGAAGAAAATGGACATATGAGACTCCAGCAGTATCGACGTTCAGCTTAGAAGCAAAGTGCAATGATTCCGTACAAACTCTGAAAATGAAACGCAGCAATAAAAAGGCAATGGGACATGTCAGCGAAAGCTTTGTGGCCAAGCAGGGTGAGATGTTTGAAGCAGAACCACAGTTTGGTTTCACTAAGGATCCATCATGGTGGATTGCAAACATGTGCCAAGACAACACATATTCTGCAGCTGTTGCAGCTCTCCGCAGGAACACTAGCGCTTTCCCTTAGACTCTAAAATGCAGAGAAATGGCCTGCGCAGCGCAGAAGCTATTTGTGCTGCTTGTACACCTCTTCCAACCCCTCAGTGGAAACTATTGCGCCTGCCTTTAGACTCTGAGATCCAGAGAACACAATGGTAGAGGCAGTGGAGAATGGAAGGAGAGAGTGAAGTTTGATGAGTGAGTTTGATGTGACTTATGTGGAGCACGCAGAAAATGTAGCCCCGTACTGGTTTTTACACCTGGAGCCTATTTCTGTAAGACATTTCAGGTGGACATTTTTGATCAAGAAGCCAGAGTGAAAAAATTGACAGCGGGTCTCTCTAGGAAAGAAAAAGCGGCAAGGCGTCGTGTGCCATTTAAATGCTGCTATAAGAAGGGCGTACTTTAGCAGCATCTCTCTTGACACTTCTATCTGTGTAATCTCTAGCTGCTTGGACACAGCGACACTGAAAATAATTGTACTGCAAATACCAAGTTACACAGGGAAAAAGGGTAGGTCAGCAAATGCCTTCTGTCCTGGCACATCTCTCAGTCAGAACTCCAGCTGAAAAATTTTGCCGTAATGATGGACTTTGCCACTTGGAGAGAATTTATATAGTTGGGAAGAAGCATTCAAAGCCCTAGTGCATTTCGTCTATTTTACGGACTGCAAGGGCACTATAAAGGCCAGCACTAGCTTTTTGTTGGACTTTTTCTTTTTGAGTAGCTGCTGGACGTTTTGAAGCGGTTTGGGATCTGCTAGAGTGCAAGGTAATACATAGAGCTTGAGGAAAGTGATATACACATTTTATATCTCCAGGGAGGTGGATGCAGTTCAGTGTGTGCGAGTTACATGTTGAGCAGCTGATCACACAGAAAAGAAGAGGCTGCGCTGCAATTGCCTTTTCATTTGCAGCTTATAAACTGCACAGCCCACAATGAAACAATTCCACTTCCTTCTGTGCTACATACAGGATCACATTCTCTCAGTCTCTAAGAGCCAGGACCCCCAGCGGAGCTCTTCTCTGCGCTGCTCCTACACCAATGAGGCCGGAGCCGCAAACAGCTTGGCTTTTTCCCTGGCACCGTCTGCCAGCGCTCATCAAAATAACCACACGATGGCGGTGTCGACTAACAAAAGAAGGAAACGCACCGAGGCCAGCTCCAAAGGACAGAGCCCAGTTGGAAACGTCCCTGCTCTCAAATTAACTGTGCCAGGAAAAAAAGACTTTGCTGATCTTCCCCCTCCAAGTGTGCAAACACTTTTGCACCACACTCAAAGGGCAACACGAAATCCTCTGCCCTAACAAACATTTTCACTCTCGCAGAGTCCGGTAACAAACTCAAAGACATCCGCTCAACAAATGTGCCAGCGGAGAGAGAAAGTTCTTTGCTGCCTACAATTTCAACTTCACCCATCAAACAATGAACACACACCCTGCTATTGGCACTTTTCTTTTCAGCTCTACGCTCCTAAGCTTTCAGTCTCAGAGTCAAGATCCAAGCAGCATGGCAACAGGGACTACTCACACACTAAAGCTACAAGGACAAAAAGCTCAACAACTTGGTGTCTAGATTCCCACTGTCAGTTCAACAGCTCTAACCCACAGGGAAACCTCTTGGGAAAAACCTTTAAATTCACTGAGACCACCCAAAGTGCCCATCCAAACTTAATTTCTTTGCCAAAGAGAAGAACAAGAAGCTCATTTCAAGAGAAATGGCATCCCCTCCTCCAAAATCCAAAACATCCAGTGACTGATCCCATACAATGGTGTCAGAACACTCTTACTAGAGGCAGACAGCCTTCCAAAGATGGATACTGACTCAATGACTGTACAAATTGAGGGAGTGCTTCCAAATATGCCGGCACAAGAAGCTGCTGTCGTCCTTGAGCTGCGCGACACAGCTTCTTATCTGCACCTCCAACTCTGGGGCTACGTGCTTTCCTTCCCATGAGAAAGCATTGCCATTCTCCTTCAGGAACTTACCAAGCCAAGCTGTATGCCATGTCCTGTACTATGTCCAACAATGGCTCCTGCACAGAAGGGTCTACGACATAAATATCTCTCTGGACTATACCTCCTCATGGTACCTTTAACGCCTGCCCTATTACATTGTCACTATATCTTTTACTTGCCAAGGAAAGGCACTCAGAGTCACTTGGCCTTGCCTTGCCTTTGATGCTGTGGCTAGTCTACTCTTGTTTTGCTTGCTTGCTTCCTTATGTGTGCCTTGCCTGGCAAGACCTAGAAAGACCTTCCTTGCTTTGCTTTGCCTTGCCTACCGCTCTTTGCAATGCAAACCAAGTGTAGGCGCAATTGTAGGCAAGTCAAGGGAGAAGCTGACAAGGCTGGAGCCATGAGGGGCAAGCAAATGGAGGCGTAGGTGAGAGAAGGCCCAGAACTTCTAGGCAAGGATGGGCATACGAAGGCCAGGCAGAAACAGGAAGGCCTAGGCAAGGCTAGGTTTCCCTGGAGGAAAGCAGTCAAGTGTGGGCAGGTCAAGTGTGGGCGTAGGCACTGGAGGGAGTGCAAGGCTAGGGAGGCAAGGCAGGGCAAGGCAAGGAAACTTTGGGGTCACCAAGGCAAGACAAATGAGAGGTACATTCAAAGACTGCTGGTACACAAAAGGGGCTAGGACAGACTTCTCTGTCTGGCCTTGATCTCACATGGGCCATCTCTAATCTGCACCTAAAACACTTGGATTACCTGCTTTCCTTGGTATACAAAAGAACTGTCATTCTGGTCCTGAAGCGCAAAGGTGAAATGTGAATTTTATGTCCAAAATTCAAGACATGTAAGGATAGGTGCCAGAAGCAAGCTGCCAGGACAGATGGGTGTGCTTGCACGTGACCTCTTTTGGGCTTCCTCTCACATGCTCCTGAAACGCTGGAGGTACGTGAAAGCCTTGAGAGTCCTAGGAGAAGCAGGCAGGGCAAGGCAAGATGAAGAAATTCCGCAAAAAGAGGGGTATTGAATTCCAGGTGGGGGACGAGTGAGCAAGGGAATGCAAGGCAAGGGAGAGGAGAGGTTCAAAGGTAACGCCAAGAAAAGTGGTGGCTTTGCCAGGCAAGACAAAGGAGAGGCAAGCAAGGCAATGAGAGTCCTAGAAGGAGAAGGAAATGAAAGATTGGAGCTGGACAAAGGGGAAGGGAAACTGGACAAAGTGGCAAGGGGGATGGGTGGTGCAAGGCACTGGACTGGTAGGAAGGGCAAGGGAAAGACATGGATGGGTCAGGGAGGAAGAGGAAAACAATGGCCAGGAATGACAAAGAAATGCAAGGTTGGATAGGAAAGGAAAGGCAAGGCAATGTAGGGAAGGGGTAGGCCAGACAATGGGTGTCTTAAGAGGAAAAGTATGCATAGCAAGACCAAGAGAAAAGCGGTAAAGAAGTTAGCGTGGGGGATAGGTGAGTGTAGCTGAGAAAGAAAGAAAGAAAGAAAGAAAGTGCCTCATTCCAGTTTGTATGTATGTATGTGTGTGTGAAGTTTGCAGGATGTAAAGCAGAGACTTGATGGTGGAGTGAAAGGATGCTTTTGAATACACGTGGCAAGGTCCAAGCAAACTATTTGTCTTGGCACATCTGTGTCCCATAAACTTCTTAGTTTAGATTCAGACTGTAAGCGGGACAGAGAACACCCCTAAAATTACAGCTGAGCAAGAAAGCAGGTCGCATCAGCATGTTTTAAAGGAAGCAGTTTTTTTGTGTGAGAAGAAAATGGACATATGAGACTCCAGCAGTATCGACGTTCAGCTTAGAAGCAAAGTGCAATGATTCCGTACAAACTCTGAAAATGAAACGCAGCAATAAAAAGGCAATGGGACATGTCAGCGAAAGCTTTGTGGCCAAGCAGGGTGAGATGTTTGAAGCAGAACCACAGTTTGGTTTCACTAAGGATCCATCATGGTGGATTGCAAACATGTGCCAAGACAACACATATTCTGCAGCTGTTGCAGCTCTCCGCAGGAACACTAGCGCTTTCCCTTAGGCTCTAAAATGCAGAGAAATGGCCTGCGCAGCGCAGAAGCTATTTGTGCTGCTTGTACACCTCTTCCAACCCCTCAGTGGAAACTATTGCGCCTGCCTTTAGACTCTGAGATCCAGAGAACACAATGGTAGAGGCAGTGGAGAATGGAAGGAGAGAGTGAAGTTTGATGAGTGAGTTTGATGTGACTTATGTGGAGCACGCAGAAAATGTAGCCCCGTACTGGTTTTTACACCTGGAGCCTATTTCTGTAAGACATTTCAGGTGGACATTTTTGATCAAGAAGCCAGAGTGAAAAAATTGACAGCGGGTCTCTCTGGGAAAGAAAAAGCAGCAAGGCGTCGTGTGCCATTTAAATGCTGCTATAAGAAGGGCGTACTTTAGCAGCATCTCTCTTGACACTTCTATCTGTGTAATCTCTTGCTGCTTGGACACAGCGACACTGAAAATAATTGTACTGCAAATACCAAGTTACACAGGGAAAAAGGGTAGGTCAGCAAATGCCTTCTGTCCTGGCACATCTCTCAGTCAGAACTCCAGCTGAAAAATTTTGCCGTAATGATGGACTTTGCCACTTGGAGAGAATTTATATAGTTGGGAAGAAGCATTCAAAGCCCTAGTGCATTTCGTCTATTTTACGGACTGCAAGGGCACTATAAAGGCCAGCACTAGCTTTTTGTTGGACTTTTTCTCTTTGAGTAGCTGCTGGACGTTTTGAAGCGGTTTGGGATCTGCTAGAGTGCAAGGTAATACATAGAGCTTGAGGAAAGTGATATACACATTTTATATCTCCAGGGAGGTGGATGCAGTTCAGTGTGTGCGAGTTACATGTTGAGCAGCTGATCACACAGAAAAGAAGAGGCTGCGCTGCAATTGCCTTTTCATTTGCAGCTTATAAACTGCACAGCCCACAATGAAACAATTCCACTTCCTTCTGTGCTACATACAGGATCACATTCTCTCAGTCTCTAAGAGCCAGGACCCCCAGCGGAGCTCTTCCCTGCGCTGCTCCTACACCAATGAGGCCGGAGCCGCAAACAGCTTGGCTTTTTCCCTGGCACCGTCTGCCAGCGCTCATCAAAATAACCACACGATGGCGCTGTCGACTAACAAAAGAAGGAAACGCACCGAGGCCAGCTCCAAAGGACAGAGCCCAGTTGGAAACGTCCCTGCTCTCAAATTAACTGTGCCAGGAAAAAAAGACTTTGCTGATCTTCCCCCTCCAAGTGTGCAAACACTTTTGCACCACACTCAAAGGGCAACACGAAATCCTCTGCCCTAACAAACATTTTCACTCTCGCAGAGTCCGGTAACAAACTCAAAGACATCCGCTCAACAAATGTGCCAGCGGAGAGAGAAAGTTCTTTGCTGCCTACAATTTCAACTTCACCCATCAAACAATGAACACACACCCTGCTATTGGCACTTTTCTTTTCAGCTCTACGCTCCTAAGCTTTCAGTCTCAGAGTCAAGATCCAAGCAGCATGGCAACAGGGACTACTCACACACTAAAGCTACAAGGACAAAAAGCTCAACAACTTGGTGTCTAGATTCCCACTGTCAGTTCAACAGCTCTAACCCACAGGGAAACCTCTTGGGAAAAACCTTTAAATTCACTGAGACCACCCAAAGTACCCATCCAAACTTAATTTCTTTGCCAAAGAGAAGAACAAGAAGCTCATTTCAAGAGAAATGGCATCCCCTCCTCCAAAATCCAAAACATCCAGTGACTGATCCCATACAATGGTGTCAGAACACTCTTACTAGAGGCAGACAGCCTTCCAAAGATGGATACTGACTCAATGACTGTACAAATTGAGGGAGTGCTTCCAAATATGCCGGCACAAGAAGCTGCTGTCGTCCTTGAGCTGCGCGACACAGCTTCTTATCTGCACCTCCAACTCTGGGGCTACGTGCTTTCCTTCCCATGAGAAAGCATTGCCATTCTCCTTCAGGAACTTACCAAGCCAAACTGTATGCCATGTCCTGTACTATGTCCAACAATGGCTCCTGCACAGAAGGGTCTACGACATAAATATCTCTCTGGACTATACCTCCTCATGGTACCTTTAACGCCTGCCCTATTACATTGTCACTATATCTTTTACTTGCCAAGGAAAGGCACTCAGAGTCACTTGGCCTTGCCTTGCCTTTGATGCTGTGGCTAGTCTACTCTTGTTTTGCTTGCTTGCTTATGTGTGCCTTGCCTGGCAAGACCTAGAAAGACCTTCCTTGCTTTGCTTTGCCTTGCCTACCGCTCTTTGCAATGCAAACCAAGTGTAGGAGCAATTGTAGGCAAGTCAAGGGAGAAGCTGACAAGGCTGGAGCCATGAGGGGCAAGCAAATGGAGTGGTAGGTGAGAGAAGGCCCAGAACTTCTAGGCAAGGATGGGCATAGGAAGGCCAGGCAGAAAAAGGAAGGCCTAGGCAAGGCTAGGTTTCCCTGGAGGAAAGCAGTCAAGTGTGGGCAGGTCAAGTGTGGACGTAGGCACTGGAGGGAGTGCAAGGCTAGGGAGGCAAGGCAGGGCAAGGCAAGGAAACTTTTGGGTCACCAAGGCAAGACAAATGAGAGGTACATTCAAAGACTGCTGCTACACAAAAGGGGCTAGGACAGACTTCTCTGTCTGGCCTTGATCTCACATGGGCCATCTCTAATCTGCACCTAAAACACTTGGATTACCTGCTTTCCTTGGTATACAAAAGAACTGTCATTCTGGTCCTGAAGCGCAAAGGTGAAATGTGAATTTTATGTCCAAAATGCAAGACATGTAAGGATAGGTGCCAGAAGCAAGCTGCCAGGACAGATGGGTGTGCTTGCACGTGACCTCTTTTGGGCTTCCTCTCACATGCTCCTGAAACGCTGGAGGTACGTGAAAGCCTTGAGAGTCCTAGGAGAAGCAGGCAGGGCAAGGCAAGATGAAGAAATTCCGCAAAAAGAGGGGTATTGAATTCCAGGTGGGGGACGAGTGAGCAAGGGAATGCAAGGCAAGGGAGAGGAGAGGTTCAAAGGTAACGCCAAGAAAAGTGGTGGCTTTGCCAGGCAAGACAAAGGAGAGGCAAGCAAGGCAATGAGAGTCCTAGAAGGAGAAGGAAATGAAAGATTGGAGCTGGACAAAGGGGAAGGGAAACTGGACAAAGTGGCAAGGGGGATGGGTGGTGCAAGGCACTGGACTGGTAGGAAGGGCAAGGGAAAGACATGGATGGGTCAGGGAGGAAGAGGAAAACAATGGCCAGGAATGACAAAGAAATGCAAGGTTGGATAGGAAAGGAAAGGCAAGGCAATGTAGGGAAGGGGTAGGCCAGACAATGGGTGTCTTAAGAGGAAAAGTATGCATAGCAAGGCCAAGAGAAAAGCGGTAAAGAAGTTAGCGTGGGGCATAGGTGAGTGTAGCTGAGAAAGAAAGAAAGAAAGAAAGTGCCTCATTCCAGTATGTATGTATGTATGTGTGTGTGAAGTTTGCAGGATGTAAAGCAGAGACTTGATGGTGGAGTGAAAGGATGCTTTTGAATACACGTGGCAAGGTCCAAGCAAACTATTTGTCTTGGCACATCTGTGTCCCATAAACTTCTTAGTTTAGATTCAGACTGTAAGCGGGACAGAGAACACCCCTAAAATTACAGCTGAGCAAGAAAGCAGGTCGCATCAGCATGTTTTAAAGGAAGCAGTTTTTTTGTGTGAGAAGAAAATGGACATATGAGACTCCAGCAGTATCGACGTTCAGCTTAGAAGCAAAGTGCAATGATTCCGTACAAACTCTGAAAATGAAACGCAGCAATAAAAAGGCAATGGGACATGTCAGCGAAAGCTTTGTGGCCAAGCAGGGTGAGATGTTTGAAGCAGAACCACAGTTTGGTTTCACTAAGGATCCATCATGGTGGATTGCAAACATGTGCCAAGACAACACATATTCTGCAGCTGTTGCAGCTCTCCGCAGGAACACTAGCGCTTTCCCTTAGACTCTAAAATGCAGAGAAATGGCCTGCGCAGCGCAGAAGCTATTTGTGCTGCTTGTACACCTCTTCCAACCCCTCAGTGGAAACTATTGCGCCTGCCTTTAGACTCTGAGATCCAGAGAACACAATGGTAGAGGCAGTGGAGAATGGAAGGAGAGAGTGAAGTTTGATGAGTGAGTTTGATGTGACTTATGTGGAGCACGCAGAAAATGTAGCCCCGTACTGGTTTTTACACCTGGAGCCTATTTCTGTAAGACATTTCAGGTGGACATTTTTGATCAAGAAGCCAGAGTGAAAAAATTGACAGCGGGTCTCTCTAGGAAAGAAAAAGCGGCAAGGCGTCGTGTGCCATTTAAATGCTGCTATAAGAAGGGCGTACTTTAGCAGCATCTCTCTTGACACTTCTATCTGTGTAATCTCTAGCTGCTTGGACACAGCGACACTGAAAATAATTGTACTGCAAATACCAAGTTACACAGGGAAAAAGGGTAGGTCAGCAAATGCCTTCTGTCCTGGCACATCTCTCAGTCAGAACTCCAGCTGAAAAATTTTGCCGTAATGATGGACTTTGCCACTTGGAGAGAATTTATATAGTTGGGAAGAAGCATTCAAAGCCCTAGTGCATTTCGTCTATTTTACGGACTGCAAGGGCACTATAAAGGCCAGCACTAGCTTTTTGTTGGACTTTTTCTTTTTGAGTAGCTGCTGGACGTTTTGAAGCGGTTTGGGATCTGCTAGAGTGCAAGGTAATACATAGAGCTTGAGGAAAGTGATATACACATTTTATATCTCCAGGGAGGTGGATGCAGTTCAGTGTGTGCGAGTTACATGTTGAGCAGCTGATCACACAGAAAAGAAGAGGCTGCGCTGCAATTGCCTTTTCATTTGCAGCTTATAAACTGCACAGCCCACAATGAAACAATTCCACTTCCTTCTGTGCTACATACAGGATCACATTCTCTCAGTCTCTAAGAGCCAGGACCCCCAGCGGAGCTCTTCTCTGCGCTGCTCCTACACCAATGAGGCCGGAGCCGCAAACAGCTTGGCTTTTTCCCTGGCACCGTCTGCCAGCGCTCATCAAAATAACCACACGATGGCGGTGTCGACTAACAAAAGAAGGAAACGCACCGAGGCCAGCTCCAAAGGACAGAGCCCAGTTGGAAACGTCCCTGCTCTCAAATTAACTGTGCCAGGAAAAAAAGACTTTGCTGATCTTCCCCCTCCAAGTGTGCAAACACTTTTGCACCACACTCAAAGGGCAACACGAAATCCTCTGCCCTAACAAACATTTTCACTCTCGCAGAGTCCGGTAACAAACTCAAAGACATCCGCTCAACAAATGTGCCAGCGGAGAGAGAAAGTTCTTTGCTGCCTACAATTTCAGCTTCACCCATCAAACAATGAACACACACCCTGCTATTGGCACTTTTCTTTTCAGCTCTACGCTCCTAAGCTTTCAGTCTCAGAGTCAAGATCCAAGCAGCATGGCAACAGGGACTACTCACACACTAAAGCTACAAGGACAAAAAGCTCAACAACTTGGTGTCTAGATTCCCACTGTCAGTTCAACAGCTCTAACCCACAGGGAAACCTCTTGGGAAAAACCTTTAAATTCACTGAGACCACCCAAAGTGCCCATCCAAACTTAATTTCTTTGCCAAAGAGAAGAACAAGAAGCTCATTTCAAGAGAAAGGGCATCCCCTCCTCCAAAATCCAAAACATCCAGTGACTGATCCCATACAATGGTGTCAGAACACTCTTACTAGAGGCAGACAGCCTTCCAAAGATGGATACTGACTCAATGACTGTACAAATTGAGGGAGTGCTTCCAAATATGCCGGCACAAGAAGCTGCTGTCGTCCTTGAGCTGCGCGACACAGCTTCTTATCTGCACCTCCAACTCTGGGGCTACGTGCTTTCCTTCCCATGAGAAAGCATTGCCATTCTCCTTCAGGAACTTACCAAGCCAAGCTGTATGCCATGCCCTGTACTATGTCCAACAATGGCTCCTGCACAGAAGGGTCTACGACATAAATATCTTGCTGGACTATACCTCCTCATGGTACCTTTAACGCCTGCCCTATTACATTGTCACTATATCTTTTACTTGCCAAGGAAAGGCACTCAGAGTCACTTGGCCTTGCCTTGCCTTTGATGCTGTGGCTAGTCTACTCTTGTTTTGCTTGCTTGCTTATGTGTGCCTTGCCTGGCAAGACCTAGAAAGACCTTCCTTGCTTTGCTTTGCCTTGACTACCGCTCTTTGCAATGCAAACCAAGTGTAGGCGAAATTGTAGGCAAGTCAAGGGAGAAGCTGACAAGGCTGGAGCCATGAGGGGCAAGCAAATGGAGTGGTAGGTGAGAGAAGGCCCAGAACTTCTAGGCAAGGATGGGCATAGGAAGGCCAGGCAGAAACAGGAAGGCCTAGGCAAGGCTAGGTTTCCCTGGAGGAAAGCAGTCAAGTGTGGGCAGGTCAAGTGTGGACGTAGGCACTGGAGGGAGTGCAAGGCTAGGGAGGCAAGGCAGGGCAAGGCAAGGAAACTTTTGGGTCACCAAGGCAAGACAAATGAGAGGTACATTCAAAGACTGCTGGTACACAAAAGGGGCTAGGACAGACTTCTCTGTCTGGCCTTGATCTCACATGGGCCATCTCTAATCTGCACCTAAAACACTTGGATTACCTGCTTTCCTTGGTATACAAAAGAACTGTCATTCTGGTCCTGAAGCGCAAAGGTGAAATGTGAATTTTATGTCCAAAATGCAAGACATGTAAGGATAGGTGCCAGAAGCAAGCTGCCAGGACAGATGGGTGTGCTTGCACGTGACCTCTTTTGGGCTTCCTCTCACATGCTCCTGAAACGCTGGAGGTACGTGAAAGCCTTGAGAGTCCTAGGAGAAGCAGGCAGGGCAAGGCAAGATGAAGAAATTCCGCAAAAAGAGGGGTATTGAATTCCAGGTGGGGGACGAGTGAGCAAGGGAATGCAAGGCAAGGGAGAGGAGAGGTTCAAAGGTAACGCCAAGAAAAGTGGTGGCTTTGCCAGGCAAGACAAAGGAGAGGCAAGCAAGGCAATGAGAGTCCTAGAAGGAGAAGGAAATGAAAGATTGGAGCTGGACAAAGGGGAAGGGAAACTGGACAAAGTGGCAAGGGGGATGGGTGGTGGAAGGCACTGGACTGGTAGGAAGGGCAAGGGAAAGACATGGATGGGTCAGGAAGGAAGAGGAAAACAATGGCCAGGAATGACAAAGAAATGCAAGGTTGGATAGGAAAGGAAAGGCAAGGCAATGTAGGGAAGGGGTAGGCCAGACAATGGGTGTCTTAAGAGGAAAAGTATGCATAGCAAGGCCAAGAGAAAAGCGGTAAAGAAGTTAGCGTGGGGAATAGGTGAGTGTAGCTGAGAAAGAAAGAAAGAAAGAAAGTGCCTCATTCCAGTATGTATGTATGTATGTGTGTGTGAAGTTTGCAGGATGTAAAGCAGAGACTTGATGGTGGAGTGAAAGGATGCTTTTGAATACACGTGGCAAGGTCCAAGCAAACTATTTGTCTTGGCACATCTGTGTCCCATAAACTTCTTAGTTTAGATTCAGACTGTAAGCGGGACAGAGAACACCCCTAAAATTACAGCTGAGCAAGAAAGCAGGTCGCATCAGCATGTTTTAAAGGAAGCAGTTTTTTTGTGTGAGAAGAAAATGGACATATGAGACTCCAGCAGTATCGACGTTCAGCTTAGAAGCAAAGTGCAATGATTCCGTACAAACTCTGAAAATGAAACGCAGCAATAAAAAGGCAATGGGACATGTCAGCGAAAGCTTTGTGGCCAAGCAGGGTGAGATGTTTGAAGCAGAACCACAGTTTGGTTTCACTAAGGATCCATCATGGTGGATTGCAAACATGTGCCAAGACAACACATATTCTGCAGCTGTTGCAGCTCTCCGCAGGAACACTAGCGCTTTCCCTTAGACTCTAAAATGCAGAGAAATGGCCTGCGCAGCGCAGAAGCTATTTGTGCTGCTTGTACACCTCTTCCAACCCCTCAGTGGAAACTATTGCGCCTGCCTTTAGACTCTGAGATCCAGAGAACACAATGGTAGAGGCAGTGGAGAATGGAAGGAGAGAGTGAAGTTTGATGAGTGAGTTTGATGTGACTTATGTGGAGCACGCAGAAAATGTAGCCCCGTACTGGTTTTTACACCTGGAGCCTATTTCTGTAAGACATTTCAGGTGGACATTTTTGATCAAGAAGCCAGAGTGAAAAAATTGACAGCGGGTCTCTCTAGGAAAGAAAAAGCGGCAAGGCGTCGTGTGCCATTTAAATGCTGCTATAAGAAGGGCGTACTTTAGCAGCATCTCTCTTGACACTTCTATCTGTGTAATCTCTAGCTGCTTGGACACAGCGACACTGAAAATAATTGTACTGCAAATACCAAGTTACACAGGGAAAAAGGGTAGGTCAGCAAATGCCTTCTGTCCTGGCACATCTCTCAGTCAGAACTCCAGCTGAAAAATTTTGCTGTAATGATGGACTTTGCCACTTGGAGAGAATTTATATAGTTGGGAAGAAGCATTCAAAGCCCTAGTGCATTTCGTCTATTTTACGGACTGCAAGGGCACTATAAAGGCCAGCACTAGCTTTTTGTTGGACTTTTTCTTTTTGAGTAGCTGCTGGACGTTTTGAAGCGGTTTGGGATCTGCTAGAGTGCAAGGTAATACATAGAGCTTGAGGAAAGTGATATACACATTTTATATCTCCAGGGAGGTGGATGCAGTTCAGTGTGTGCGAGTTACATGTTGAGCAGCTGATCACACAGAAAAGAAGAGGCTGCGCTGCAATTGCCTTTTCATTTGCAGCTTATAAACTGCACAGCCCACAATGAAACAATTCCACTTCCTTCTGTGCTACATACAGGATCACATTCTCTCAGTCTCTAAGAGCCAGGACCCCCAGCGGAGCTCTTCCCTGCGCTGCTCCTACACCAATGAGGCCGGAGCCGCAAACAGCTTGGCTTTTTCCCTGGCACCGTCTGCCAGCGCTCATCAAAATAACCACACGATGGCGCTGTCGACTAACAAAAGAAGGAAACGCACCGAGGCCAGCTCCAAAGGACAGAGCCGAGTTGGAAACGTCCCTGCTCTCAAATTAACTGTGCCAGGAAAAAAAGACTTTGCTGATCTTCCCCCTCCAAGTGTGCAAACACTTTTGCACCACACTCAAAGGGCAACACGAAATCCTCTGCCCTAACAAACATTTTCACTCTCGCAGAGTCCGGTAACAAACTCAAAGACATCCGCTCAACAAATGTGCCAGCGGAGAGAGAAAGTTCTTTGCTGCCTGCAATTTCAGCTTCACCCATCAAACAATGAACACACACCCTGCTATTGGCACTTTTCAGCTCTACGCTCCTAAGCTTTCAGTCTCAGAGTCAAGATCCAAGCAGCATGGCAACAGGGACTACTCACACACTAAAGCTACAAGGACAAAAAGCTCAACAACTTGGTGTCTAGATTCCCACTGTCAGTTCAACAGCTCTAACCCACAGGGAAACCTCTTGAGAAAAACCTTTAAATTCACTGAGACCACCCAAAGTGCCCATCCAAACTTAATTTCTTTGCCAAAGAGAACAAGAAGCTCATTTCAAGAGAAATGGCATCCCCTCCTCCAAAATCCAAAACATCCAGTGACTGATCCCATTCAATGGTGTCAGAACACTCTTACTAGAGGCAGACAGCCTTCCAAAGATGGATACTGACTCAATGACTGTACAAATTGAGGGAGTGCTTCCAAATATGCCGGCACAAGAAGCTGCTGTCGTCCTTGAGCTGCGCGACACAGCTTCTTATCTGCACCTCCAACTCTGGGGCTACGTGCTTTCCTTCCCATGAGAAAGCATTGCCATTCTCCTTCAGGAACTTACCAAGCCAAGCTGTATGCCATGCCCTGTACTATGTCCAACAATGGCTCCTGCACAGAAGGGTCTACGACATAAATATCTTGCTGGACTATACCTCCTCATGGTACCTTTAACGCCTGCCCTATTACATTGTCACTATATCTTTTACTTGCCAAGGAAAGGCACTCAGAGTCACTTGGCCTTGCCTTGCCTTTGATGCTGTGGCTAGTCTACTCTTGTTTTGCTTGCTTGCTTATGTGTGCCTTGCCTGGCAAGACCTAGAAAGACCTTCCTTGCTTTGCTTTGCCTTGCCTACTGCTCTTTGCAATGCAAACCAAGTGTAGGCGAAATTGTAGGCAAGTCAAGGGAGAAGCTGACAAGGCTGGAGCCATGAGGGGCAAGCAAATGGAGTGGTAGGTGAGAGAAGGCCCAGAACTTCTAGGCAAGGATGGGCATAGGAAGGCCAGGCAGAAACAGGAAGGCCTAGGAAAGGCTAGGTTTCCCTGGAGGAAAGCAGTCAAGTGTGGGCAGGTCAAGTGTGGGCGTAGGCACTGGAGGGAGTGCAAGGCTAGGGAGGCAAGGCAGGGCAAGGCAAGGAAACTTTTGGGTCACCAAGGCAAGACAAATGAGAGGTACATTCAAAGACTGCTGGTACACAAAAGGGGCTAGGACAGACTTCTCTGGCTGGCCTTGATCTCACATGGGCCATCTCTAATCTGCACCTAAAACACTTGGATTACCTGCTTTCCTTGGTATACAAAAGAACTGTCATTCTGGTCCTGAAGCGCAAAGGTGAAATGTGAATTTTATGTCCAAAATTCAAGACATGTAAGGATAGGTGCCAGAAGCAAGCTGCCAGGACAGATGGGTGTGCTTGCACGTGACCTCTTTTGGGCTTCCTCTCACATGCTCCTGAAATGCTGGAGGTACGTGAAAGCCTTGAGAGTCCTAGGAGAAGCAGGCAGGGCAAGGCAAGATGAAGAAATTCCGCAAAAAGAGGGGTATTGAATTCCAGGTGGGGGACGAGTGAGCAAGGGAATGCAAGGCAAGGGAGAGGAGAGGTTCAAAGGTAACGCCAAGAAAAGTGGTGGCTTTGCCAGGCAAGACAAAGGAGAGGCAAGCAAGGCAATGAGAGTCCTAGAAGGAGAAGGAAATGAAAGATTGGAGCTGGACAAAGGGGAAGGGAAACTGGACAAAGTGGCAAGGGGGATGGGTGGTGCAAGGCACTGGACTGGTAGGAAGGGCAAGGGAAAGACATGGATGGGTCAGGGAGGAAGAGGAAAACAATGGCCAGGAATGACAAAGAAATGCAAGGTTGGATAGGAAAGGAAAGGCAAGGCAATGTAGGGAAGGGGTAGGCCAGACAATGGGTGTCTTAAGAGGAAAAGTATGCATAGCAAGGCCAAGAGAAAAGCGGTAAAGAAGTTAGCGTGGGGGATAGGTGAGTGTAGCTGAGAAAGAAAGAAAGAAAGAAAGTGCCTCATTCCAGTTTGTATGTATGTATGTGTGTGTGAAGTTTGCAGGATGTAAAGCAGAGACTTGATGGTGGAGTGAAAGGATGCTTTTGAATACACGTGGCAAGGTCCAAGCAAACTATTTGTCTTGGCACATCTGTGTCCCATAAACTTCTTAGTTTAGATTCAGACTGTAAGCGGGACAGAGAACACCCCTAAAATTACAGCTGAGCAAGAAAGCAGGTCGCATCAGCATGTTTTAAAGGAAGCAGTTTTTTTGTGTGAGAAGAAAATGGACATATGAGACTCCAGCAGTATCGACGTTCAGCTTAGAAGCAAAGTGCAATGATTCCGTACAAACTCTGAAAATGAAACGCAGCAATAAAAAGGCAATGGGACATGTCAGCGAAAGCTTTGTGGCCAAGCAGGGTGAGATGTTTGAAGCAGAACCACAGTTTGGTTTCACTAAGGATCCATCATGGTGGATTGCAAACATGTGCCAAGACAACACATATTCTGCAGCTGTTGCAGCTCTCCGCAGGAACACTAGCGCTTTCCCTTAGACTCTAAAATGCAGAGAAATGGCCTGCGCAGCGCAGAAGCTATTTGTGCTGCTTGTACACCTCTTCCAACCCCTCAGTGGAAACTATTGCGCCTGCCTTTAGACTCTGAGATCCAGAGAACACAATGGTAGAGGCAGTGGAGAATGGAAGGAGAGAGTGAAGTTTGATGAGTGAGTTTGATGTGACTTATGTGGAGCACGCAGAAAATGTAGCCCCGTACTGGTTTTTACACCTGGAGCCTATTTCTGTAAGACATTTCAGGTGGACATTTTTGATCAAGAAGCCAGAGTGAAAAAATTGACAGCGGGTCTCTCTAGGAAAGAAAAACCAGCAAGGCGTCGTGTGCCATTTAAATGCTGCTATAAGAAGGGCGTACTTTAGCAGCATCTCTCTTGACACTTCTATCTGTGTAATCTCTAGCTGCTTGGACACAGCGACACTGAAAATAATTGTACTGCAAATACCAAGTTACACAGGGAAAAAGGGTAGGTCAGCAAATGCCTTCTGTCCTGGCACATCTCTCAGTCAGAACTCCAGCTGAAAAATTTTGCTGTAATGATGGACTTTGCCACCTGGAGAGAATTTATATAGTTGGGAAGAAGCATTCAAAGCCCTAGTGCATTTCGTCTATTTTACGGACTGCAAGGGCACTATAAAGGCCAGCACTAGCTTTTTGTTGGACTTTTTCTTTTTGAGTAGCTGCTGGACGTTTTGAAGCGGTTTGGGATCTGCTAGAGTGCAAGGTAATACATAGAGCTTGAGGAAAGTGATATACACATTTTATATCTCCAGGGAGGTGGATGCAGTTCAGTGTGTGCGAGTTACATGTTGAGCAGCTGATCACACAGAAAAGAAGAGGCTGCGCTGCAATTGCCTTTTCATTTGCAGCTTATAAACTGCACAGCCCACAATGAAACAATTCCACTTCCTTCTGTGCTACATACAGGATCACATTCTCTCAGTCTCTAAGAGCCAGGACCCCCAGCGGAGCTCTTCCCTGCGCTGCTCCTACACCAATGAGGCCGGAGCCGCAAACAGCTTGGCTTTTTCCCTGGCACCGTCTGCCAGCGCTCATCAAAATAACCACACGATGGCGCTGTCGACTAACAAAAGAAGGAAACGCACCGAGGCCAGCTCCAAAGGACAGAGCCCAGTTGGAAACGTCCCTGCTCTCAAATTAACTGTGCCAGGAAAAAAAGACTTTGCTGATCTTCCCCCTCCAACTGTGCAAACACTTTTGCACCACACTCAAAGGGCAACACGAAATCCTCTGCCCTAACAAACATTTTCACTCTCGCAGAGTCCGGTAACAAACTCAAAGACATCCGCTCAACAAATGTGCCAGCGGAGAGAGAAAGTTCTTTGCTGCCTGCAATTTCAGCTTCACCCATCAAACAATGAACACACACCCTGCTATTGGCACTTTTCTTTTCAGCTCTACGCTCCTAAGCTTTCAGTCTCAGAGTCAAGATCCAAGCAGCATGGCAACAGGGACTACTCACACACTAAAGCTACAAGGACAAAAAGCTCAACAACTTGGTGTCTAGATTCCCACTGTCAGTTCAACAGCTCTAACCCACAGGGAAACCTCTTGGGAAAAACCTTTAAATTCACTGAGACCACCCAAAGTGCCCATCCAAACTTAATTTCTTTGCCAAAGAGAAGAACAAGAAGCTCATTTCAAGAGAAAGGGCATCCCCTCCTCCAAAATCCAAAACATCCAGTGACTGATCCCATACAATGGTGTCAGAACACTCTTACTAGAGGCAGACAGCCTTCCAAAGATGGATACTGACTCAATGACTGTACAAATTGAGGGAGTGCTTCCAAATATGCCGGCACAAGAAGCTGCTGTCGTCCTTGAGCTGCGCGACACAGCTTCTTATCTGCACCTCCAACTCTGGGGCTACGTGCTTTCCTTCCCATGAGAAAGCATTGCCATTCTCCTTCAGGAACTTACCAAGCCAAACTGTATGCCATGTCCTGTACTATGTCCAACAATGGCTCCTGCACAGAAGGGTCTACGACATAAATATCTCTCTGGACTATACCTCCTCATGGTACCTTTAACGCCTGCCCTATTACATTGTCACTATATCTTTTACTTGCCAAGGAAAGGCACTCAGAGTCACTTGGCCTTGCCTTGCCTTTGATGCTGTGGCTAGTCTACTCTTGTTTTGCTTGCTTGCTTATGTGTGCCTTGCCTGGCAAGACCTAGAAAGACCTTCCTTGCTTTGCTTTGCCTTGCCTACCGCTCTTTGCAATGCAAACCAAGTGTAGGAGCAATTGTAGGCAAGTCAAGGGAGAAGCTGACAAGGCTGGAGCCATGAGGGGCAAGCAAATGGAGTGGTAGGTGAGAGAAGGCCCAGAACTTCTAGGCAAGGATGGGCATAGGAAGGCCAGGCAGAAACAGGAAGGCCTAGGCAAGGCTAGGTTTCCCTGGAGGAAAGCAGTCAAGTGTGGGCAGGTCAAGTGTGGACGTAGGCACTGGAGGGAGTGCAAGGCTAGGGAGGCAAGGCAGGGCAAGGCAAGGAAACTTTTGGGTCACCAAGGCAAGACAAATGAGAGGTACATTCAAAGACTGCTGCTACACAAAAGGGGCTAGGACAGACTTCTCTGGCTGGCCTTGATCTCACATGGGCCATCTCTAATCTGCACCTAAAACACTTGGATTGCCTGCTTTCCTTGGTATACAAAAGAACTGTCATTCTGGTCCTGAAGCGCAAAGGTGAAATGTGAATTTTATGTCCAAAATTCAAGACATGTAAGGATAGGTGCCAGAAGCAAGCTGCCAGGACAGATGGGTGTGCTTGCATGTGACCTCTTTTGGGCTTCCTCTCACATGCTCCTGAAACGCTGGAGGTACGTGAAAGCCTTGAGAGTCCTAGGAGAAGCAGGCAGGGCAAGGCAAGATGAAGAAATTCCGCAAAAAGAGGGGTATTGAATTCCAGGTGGGGGACGAGTGAGCAAGGGAATGCAAGGCAAGGGAGAGGAGAGGTTCAAAGGTAACGCCAAGAAAAGTGGTGGCTTTGCCAGGCAAGACAAAGGAGAGGCAAGCAAGGCAATGAGAGTCCTAGAAGGAGAAGGAAATGAAAGATTGGAGCTGGACAAAGGGGAAGGGAAACTGGACAAAGTGGCAAGGGGGATGGGTGGTGCAAGGCACTGGACTGGTAGGAAGGGCAAGGGAAAGACATGGATGGGTCAGGAAGGAAGAGGAAAACAATGGCCAGGAATGACAAAGAAATGCAAGGTTGGATAGGAAAGGAAAGGCAAGGCAATGTAGGGAAGGGGTAGGCCAGACAATGGGTGTCTTAAAAGGAAAAGTATGCATAGCAAGGCCAAGAGAAAAGCGGTAAAGAAGTTAGCGTGGGGCATAGGTGAGTGTAGCTGAGAAAGAAAGAAAGAAAGAAAGTGCCTCATTCCAGTATGTATGTATGTATGTGTGTGTGAAGTTTGCAGGATGTAAAGCAGAGACTTGATGGTGGAGTGAAAGGATGCTTTTGAATACACGTGGCAAGGTCCAAGCAAACTATTTGTCTTGGCACATCTGTGTCCCATAAACTTCTTAGTTTAGATTCAGACTGTAAGCGGGACAGAGAACACCCCTAAAATTACAGCTGAGCAAGAAAGCAGGTCGCATCAGCATGTTTTAAAGGAAGCAGTTTTTTTGTGTGAGAAGAAAATGGACATATGAGACTCCAGCAGTATCGACGTTCAGCTTAGAAGCAAAGTGCAATGATTCCGTACAAACTCTGAAAATGAAACGCAGCAATAAAAAGGCAATGGGACATGTCAGCGAAAGCTTTGTGGCCAAGCAGGGTGAGATGTTTAAAGCAGAACAACAGTTTGGTTTCACTAAGGATCCATCATGGTGGATTGCAAACATGTGCCAAGACAACACATATTCTGCAGCTGTTGCAGCTCTCCGCAGGAACACTAGCGCTTTCCCTTAGACTCTAAAATGCAGAGAAATGGCCTGCGCAGCGCAGAAGCTATTTGTGCTGCTTGTACACCTCTTCCAACCCCTCAGTGGAAACTATTGCGCCTGCCTTTAGACTCTGAGATCCAGAGAACACAATGGTAGAGGCAGTGGAGAATGGAAGGAGAGAGTGAAGTTTGATGAGTGAGTTTGATGTGACTTATGTGGAGCACGCAGAAAATGTAGCCCCGTACTGGTTTTTACACCTGGAGCCTATTTCTGTAAGACATTTCAGGTGGACATTTTTGATCAAGAAGCCAGAGTGAAAAAATTGACAGCGGGTCTCTCTAGGAAAGAAAAACCAGCAAGGAGTCGTGTGCCATTTAAATGCTGCTATAAGAAGGGCATACTTTAGCAGCATCTCTCTTGACACTTCTATCTGTGTAATCTCTAGCTGCTTGGACACAGCCACACTGAAAATAATTGTACTGCAAATACCAAGTTACACAGGGAAAAAGGCTAGGTCAGCAAATGCCTTCTGTCCTGGCACATCTCTCAGTCAGAACTCCAGCTGAAAAATTTTGCTGTAATGATGGACTTTGCCACCTGGAGAGAATTTATATAGTTGGGAAGAAGCATTCAAAGCCCTAGTGCATTTCGTCTATTTTACGGACTGCAAGGGCACTATAAAGGCCAGCACTAGCTTTTTGTTGGACTTTTTCTTTTTGAGTAGCTGCTGGACGTTTTGAAGCGGTTTGGGATCTGCTAGAGTGCAAGGTAATACATAGAGCTTGAGGAAAGTGATATACACATTTTATATCTCCAGGGAGGTGGATGCAGTTCAGTGTGTGCGAGTTACATGTTGAGCAGCTGATCACACAGAAAAGAAGAGGCTGCGCTGCAATTGCCTTTTCATTTGCAGCTTATAAACTGCACAGCCCACAATGAAACAATTCCACTTCCTTCTGTGCTACATACAGGATCACATTCTCTCAGTCTCTAAGAGCCAGGACCCCCAGCGGAGCTCTTCCCTGCGCTGCTCCTACACCAATGAGGCCGGAGCCGCAAACAGCTTGGCTTTTTCCCTGGCACCGTCTGCCAGCGCTCATCAAAATAACCACACGATGGCGCTGTCGACTAACAAAAGAAGGAAACGCACCGAGGCCAGCTCCAAAGGACAGAGCCCAGTTGGAAACGTCCCTGCTCTCAAATTAACTGTGCCAGGAAAAAAAGACTTTGCTGATCTTCCCCCTCCAACTGTGCAAACACTTTTGCACCACACTCAAAGGGCAACACGAAATCCTCTGCCCTAACAAACATTTTCACTCTCGCAGAGTCCGGTAACAAACTCAAAGACATCCGCTCAACAAATGTGCCAGCGGAGAGAGAAAGTTCTTTGCTGCCTGCAATTTCAGCTTCACCCATCAAACAATGAACACACACCCTGCTATTGGCACTTTTCTTTTCAGCTCTACGCTCCTAAGCTTTCAGTCTCAGAGTCAAGATCCAAGCAGCATGGCAACAGGGACTACTCACACACTAAAGCTACAAGGACAAAAAGCTCAACAACTTGGTGTCTAGATTCCCACTGTCAGTTCAACAGCTCTAACCCACAGGGAAACCTCTTGGGAAAAACCTTTAAATTCACTGAGACCACCCAAAGTGCCCATCCAAACTTAATTTCTTTGCCAAAGAGAAGAACAAGAAGCTCATTTCAAGAGAAAGGGCATCCCCTCCTCCAAAATCCAAAACATCCAGTGACTGATCCCATACAATGGTGTCAGAACACTCTTACTAGAGGCAGACAGCCTTCCAAAGATGGATACTGACTCAATGACTGTACAAATTGAGGGAGTGCTTCCAAATATGCCGGCACAAGAAGCTGCTGTCGTCCTTGAGCTGCGCGACACAGCTTCTTATCTGCACCTCCAACTCTGGGGCTACGTGCTTTCCTTCCCATGAGAAAGCATTGCCATTCTCCTTCAGGAACTTACCAAGCCAAACTGTATGCCATGTCCTGTACTATGTCCAACAATGGCTCCTGCACAGAAGGGTCTACGACATAAATATCTCTCTGGACTATACCTCCTCATGGTACCTTTAACGCCTGCCCTATTACATTGTCACTATATCTTTTACTTGCCAAGGAAAGGCACTCAGTCACTTGGCCTTGCCTTGCCTTTGATGCTGTGGCTAGTCTACTCTTGTTTTGCTTGCTTGCTTATGTGTGCCTTGCCTGGCAAGACCTAGAAAGACCTTCCTTGCTTTGCTTTGCCTTGCCTACCGCTCTTTGCAATGCAAACCAAGTGTAGGAGCAATTGTAGGCAAGTCAAGGGAGAAGCTGACAAGGCTGGAGCCATGAGGGGCAAGCAAATGGAGTGGTAGGTGAGAGAAGGCCCAGAACTTCTAGGCAAGGATGGGCATAGGAAGGCCAGGCAGAAACAGGAAGGCCTAGGCAAGGCTAGGTTTCCCTGGAGGAAAGCAGTCAAGTGTGGGCAGGTCAAGTGTGGGCGTAGGCACTGGAGGGAGTGCAAGGCTAGGGAGGCAAGGCAGGGCAAGGCAAGGAAACTTTTGGGTCACCAAGGCAAGACAAATGAGAGGTACATTCAAAGACTGCTGGTACACAAAAGGGGCTAGGACACACTTCTCTGGCTGGCCTTGATCTCACATGGGCCATCTCTAATCTGCACCTAAAACACTTGGATTACCTGCTTTCCTTGGTATACAAAAGAACTGTCATTCTGGTCCTGAAGCGCAAAGGTGAAATGTGAATTTTATGTCCAAAATTCAAGACATGTAAGGATAGGTGCCAGAAGCAAGCTGCCAGGACAGATGGGTGTGCTTGCACGTGACCTCTTTTGGGCTTCCTCTCACATGCTCCTGAAACGCTGGAGGTACGTGAAAGCCTTGAGAGTCCTAGGAGAAGCAGGCAGGGCAAGGCAAGATGAAGAAATTCCGCAAAAAGAGGGGTATTGAATTCCAGGTGGGGGACGAGTGAGCAAGGGAATGCAAGGCAAGGGAGAGGAGAGGTTCAAAGGTAACGCCAAGAAAAGTGGTGGCTTTGCCAGGCAAGACAAAGGAGAGGCAAGCAAGGCAATGAGAGTCCTAGAAGGAGAAGGAAATGAAAGATTGGAGCTGGACAAAGGGGAAGGGAAACTGGACAAAGTGGCAAGGGGGATGGGTGGTGCAAGGCACTGGACTGGTAGGAAGGGCAAGGGAAAGACATGGATGGGTCAGGAAGGAAGAGGAAAACAATGGCCAGGAATGACAAAGAAATGCAAGGTTGGATAGGAAAGGAAAGGCAAGGCAATGTAGGGAAGGGGTAGGCCAGACAATGGGTGTCTTAAAAGGAAAAGTATGCATAGCAAGGCCAAGAGAAAAGCGGTAAAGAAGTTAGCGTGGGGGATAGGTGAGTGTAGCTGAGAAAGAAAGAAAGAAAGAAAGTGCCTCATTCCAGTTTTTATGTATGTATGTGTGTGTGAAGTTTGCAGGATGTAAAGCAGAGACTTGATGGTGGAGTGAAAGGATGCTTTTGAATACACGTGGCAAGGTCCAAGCAAACTATTTGTCTTGGCACATCTGTGTCCCATAAACTTCTTAGTTTAGATTCAGACTGTAAGCGGGACAGAGAACACCCCTAAAATTACAGCTGAGCAAGAAAGCAGGTCGCATCAGCATGTTTTAAAGGAAGCAGTTTTTTTGTGTGAGAAGAAAATGGACATATGAGACTCCGGCAGTATCGACGTTCAGCTTAGAAGCAAAGTGCAATGATTCCGTACAAACTCTGAAAATGAAACGCTGCAATAAAAAGGCAATGGGACATGTCAGCGAAAGCTTTGTGGCCAAGCAGGGTGAGATGTTTGAAGCAGAACCACAGTTTGGTTTCACTAAGGATCCATCATGGTGGATTGCAAACATGTGCCAAGACAACACATATTCTGCAGCTGTTGCAGCTCTCCGCAGAAACACTAGCGCTTTCCCTTAGACTCTAAAATGCAGAGAAATGGCCTGCGCAGCGCAGAAGCTATTTGTGCTGCTTGTACACCTCTTCCAACCCCTCAGTGGAAACTATTGCGCCTGCCTTTAGACTCTGAGATCCAGAGAACACAATGGTAGAGGCAGTGGAGAATGGAAGGAGAGAGTGAAGTTTGATGAGTGAGTTTGATGTGACTTATGTGGAGCACGCAGAAAATGTAGCCCCGTACTGGTTTTTACACCTGGGGCCTATTTCTGTAAGACATTTCAGGTGGACATTTTTGATCAAGAAGTCAGAGTGAAAAAATTGACAGCGGGTCTCTCTAGGAAAGAACAAGCAGCAAGGCGTCGTGTGCCATTTAAATGCTGCTATAAGAAGGGCGTACTTTAGCAGCATCTCTCTTGACACTTCTATCTGTGTAATCTCTAGCTGCTTGGACACAGCGACACTGAAAATAATTGTACTGCAAATACCAAGTTACACAGGGAAAAAGGGTAGGTCAGCAAATGCCTTCTGTCCTGGCACATCTCTCAGTCAGAACTCCAGCTGAAAAATTTTGCTGTAATGATGGACTTTGCCACCTGGAGAGAATTTATATAGTTGGGAAGAAGCATTCAAAGCCCTAGTGCATTTCGTCTATTTTACGGACTGCAAGGGCACTCTAAAGGCCAGCACTAGCTTTTTGTTGGACTTTTTGAGTAGCTGCTGGACGTTTTGAAGCGGTTTGGGATCTGCTAGAGTGCAAGGTAATACATAGAGCTTGAGGAAAGTGATATACACATTTTATATCTCCAGGGAGGTGGATGCAGTTCAGTGTGTGCGAGTTACATGTTGAGCAGCTGATCACACAGAAAAGAAGAGGCTGCGCTGCAATTGCCTTTTCATTTGCAGCTTATAAACTGCACAGCCCACAATGAAACAATTCCACTTCCTTCTGTGCTACATACAGGATCACATTCTCTCAGTCTCTAAGAGCCAGGACCCCCAGCGGAGCTCTTCCCTGCGCTGCTCCTACACCAATGAGGCCGGAGCCGCAAACAGCTTGGCTTTTTCCCTGGCACCGTCTGCCAGCGCTCATCAAAATAACCACACGATGGCGCTGTCGACTAACAAAAGAAGGAAACACATTGAGGCCAGCTCCAAAGGACAGAGCCGAGTTGGAAACGTCCCTGCTCTCAAATTAACTGTGCCAGGAAAAAAAGACTTTGCTGATCTTCCCCCTCCAAGTGTGCAAACACTTTTGCACCACACTCAAAGGGCAACACGAAATCCTCTGCCCTAACAAACATTTTCACTCTCGCAGAGTCCGGTAACAAACTCAAAGACATCCGCTCAACAAATGTGCCAGCGGAGAGAGAAAGTTCTTTGCTGCCTACAATTTCAACTTCACCCATCAAACAATGAACACACACCCTGCTATTGGCACTTTTCTTTTCAGCTCTACTCTCCTAAGCTTTCAGTCTCAGTGTCAAGATCCAAGCAGCATGGCAACAGGGACTACTCACACACTAAAGCTACAAGGACAAAAAGCTCAACAACTTGGTGTCTAGATTCCCACTGTCAGTTCAACAGCTCTAACCCACAGGGAAACCTCTTGGGAAAAACCTTTAAATTCACTGAGACCACCCAAAGTGCCCATCCAAACTTAATTTCTTTGCCAAAGAGAAGAACAAGAAGCTCATTTCAAGAGAAAGGGCATCCCCTCCTCCAAAATCCAAAACATCCAGTGACTGATCCCATACAATGGTGACAGAACACTCTTACTAGAGGCAGACAGCCTTCCAAAGATGGATACTGACTCAATGACTGTACAAATTGAGGGAGTGCTTCCAAATATGCCGGCACAAGAAGCTGCTGTCGTCCTTGAGCTGCGCGACACAGCTTCTTATCTGCACCTCCAACTCTGGGGCTACGTGCTTTCCTTCCCATGAGAAAGCATTGCCATTCTCCTTCAGGAACTTACCAAGCCAAACTGTATGCCATGTCCTGTACTATGTCCAACAATGGCTCCTGCACAGAAGGGTCTACGACATAAATATCTTGCTGGACTATACCTCCTCATGGTACCTTTAACGCCTGCCCTATTACATTGTCACTATATCTTTTACTTGCCAAGGAAAGGCACTCAGAGTCACTTGGCCTTGCCTTGCCTTTGATGCTGTGGCTAGTCTACTCTTGTTTTGCTTGCTTGCTTATGTGTGCCTTGCCTGGCAAGACCTAGGAAGACCTTCCTTGCTTTGCTTTGCCTTGCCTACCGCTCTTTGCAATGCAAACCAAGTGTAGGCGCAATTGTAGGCAAGTCAAGGGAGAAGCTGACAAGGCTGGAGCCATGAGGGGCAAGCAAATGGAGTGGTAGGTGAGAGAAGGCCCAGAACTTCTAGGCAAGGATGGGCATAGGAAGGCCAGGCAGAAACAGGAAGGCCTAGGCAAGGCTAGGTTTCCCTGGAGGAAAGCAGTCAAGTGTGGGCAGGTCAAGTGTGGGCGTAGGCACTGGAGGGAGTGCAAGGCTAGGGAGGCAAGGCAGGGCAAGGCAAGGAAACTTTTGGGTCGCCAAGGCAAGACAAATGAGAGGTACATTCAAAGACTGCTGGTACACAAAAGGGGCTAGGACACACTTCTCTGGCTGGCCTTGATCTCACATGGGCCATCTCTAATCTGCACCTAAAACACTTGGATTACCTGCTTTCCTTGGTATACAAAAGAACTGTCATTCTGGTCCTGAAGCGCAAAGGTGAAATGTGAATTTTATGTCCAAAATTCAAGACATGTAAGGATAGGTGCCAGAAGCAAGCTGCCAGGACAGATGGGTGTGCTTGCACGTGACCTCTTTTGGGCTTCCTCTCACATGCTCCTGAAACGCTGGAGGTACGTGAAAGCCTTGAGAGTCCTAGGAGAAGCAGGCAGGGCAAGGCAAGATGAAGAAATTCCGCAAAAAGAGGGGTATTGAATTCCAGGTGGGGGACGAGTGAGCAAGGGAATGCAAGGCAAAGGAGAGGAGAGGTTCAAAGGTAACGCCAAGAAAAGTGGTGGCTTTGCCAGGCAAGACAAAGGAGAGGCAAGCAAGGCAATGAGAGTCCTAGAAGGAGAAGGAAATGAAAGATTGGAGCTGGACAAAGGGGAAGGGAAACTGGACAAAGTGGCAAGGGGGATGGGTGGTGCAAGGCACTGGACTGGTAGGAAGGGCAAGGGAAAGACATGGATGGGTCAGGAAGGAAAACAATGGCCAGGAAAGACAAAGAAATGCAAGGTTGGATAGGAAAGGAAAGGCAAGGCAATGTAGGGAAGGGGTAGGCCAGACAATGGGTGTCTTAAGAGGAAAAGTATGCATAGCAAGGCAAAGAGAAAAGCGGTAAAGAAGTTAGCGTGGGGGATAGGTGAGTGTAGCTGAGAAAGAAAGAAAGAAAGTGCCTCATTCCAGTTTGTATGTATGTATGTGTGTGTGAAGTTTGCAGGATGTAAAGCAGAGACTTGATGGTGGAGTGAAAGGATACTTTTGAATACACGTGGCAAGGTCCAAGCAAACTATTTGTCTTGGCACATCTGTGTCCCATAAACTTCTTAGTTTAGATTCAAACTGTAAGCGGGACAGAGAACACCCCTAAAATTACAGCTGAGCAAGAAAGCAGGTCGCATCAGCATGTTTTAAAGGAAGCAGTTTTTTTGTGTGAGAAGAAAATGGACATATGAGACTCCAGCAGTATCGACGTTCAGCTTAGAAGCAAAGTGCAATGATTCCGTACAAACTTTGAAAATGAAACGCAGCAATAAAAAGGCAATGGGACATGTCAGCGAAAGCTTTGTGGCCAAGCAGGGTGAGATGTTTGAAGCAGAACCACAGTTTGGTTTCACTAAGGATCCATCATGGTGGATTGCAAACATGTGCCAAGACAACACATATTCTGCAGCTGTTGCAGCTCTCCGCAGGAACACTAGCGCTTTCCCTTAGACTCTAAAATGCAGAGAAATGGCCTGCGCAGCGCAGAAGCTATTTGTGCTGCTTGTACACCTCTTCCAACCCCTCAGTGGAAACTATTGCGCCTGCCTTTAGACTCTGAGATCCAGAGAACACAATGGTAGAGGCAGTGGAGAATGGAAGGAGAGAGTGAAGTTTGATGAGTGAGTTTGATGTGACTTATGTGGAGCACGCAGAAAATGTAGCCCCGTACTGGTTTTTACACCTGGAGCCTATTTCTGTAAGACATTTCAGGTGGACATTTTTGATCAAGAAGCCAGAGTGAAAAAATTGACAGCGGGTCTCTCTGGGAAAGAAAAAGCAGCAAGGCGTCGTGTGCCATTTAAATGCTGCTATAAGAAGGGCGTACTTTAGCAGCATCTCTCTTGACACTTCTATCTGTGTAATCTCTAGCTGCTTGGACACAGCGACACTGAAAATAATTGTACTGCAAATACCAAGTTACACAGGGAAAAAGGGTAGGTCAGCAAATGCCTTCTGTCCTGGCACATCTCTCAGTCAGAACTCCAGCTGAAAAATTTTGCTGTAATGATGGACTTTGCCACCTGGAGAGAATTTATATAGTTGGGAAGAAGCATTCAAAGCCCTAGTGCATTTCGTCTATTTTACGGACTGCAAGGGCACTATAAAGGCCAGCACTAGCTTTTTGTTGGACTTTTTCTTTTTGAGTAGCTGCTGGACGTTTTGAAGCGGTTTGGGATCTGCTAGAGTGCAAGGTAATACATAGAGCTTGAGGAAAGTGATATACACATTTTATATCTCCAGGGAGGTGGATGCAGTTCAGTGTGTGCGAGTTACATGTTGAGCAGCTGATCACACAGAAAAGAAGAGGCTGCGCTGCAATTGCCTTTTCATTTGCAGCTTATAAACTGCACAGCCCACAATGAAACAATTCCACTTCCTTCTGTGCTACATACAGGATCACATTCTCTCAGTCTCTAAGAGCCAGGACCCCCAGCGGAGCTCTTCCCTGCGCTGCTCCTACACCAATGAGGCCGGAGCCGCAAACAGCTTGGCTTTTTCCCTGGCACCGTCTGCCAGCGCTCATCAAAATAACCACACGATGGCGCTGTCGACTAACAAAAGAAGGAAACGCACCGAGGCCAGCTCCAAAGGACAGAGCCCAGTTGGAAACGTCCCTGCTCTCAAATTAACTGTGCCAGGAAAAAAAGACTTTGCTGATCTTCCCCCTCCAAGTGTGCAAACACTTTTGCACCACACTCAAAGGGCAACACGAAATCCTCTGCCCTAACAAACATTTTCACTCTCGCAGAGTCCGGTAACAAACTCAAAGACATCCGCTCAACAAATGTGCCAGCTGAGAGAGAAAGTTCTTTGCTGCCTGCAATTTCAGCTTCACCCATCAAACAATGAACACACACCCTGCTATT
The DNA here is from genome assembly GCF_030490865.1 of Poecile atricapillus. Lineage (NCBI taxonomy): Eukaryota > Metazoa > Chordata > Aves > Passeriformes > Paridae > Poecile > Poecile atricapillus. The sequence continues at coordinate 74,886,811 of NC_081288.1, read as the reverse complement.
GGCACTTTTCTTTTCAGCTCTACGCTCCTAAGCTTTCAGTCTCAGAGTCAAGATCCAAGCAGCATGGCAACAGGGACTACTCACACACTAAAGCTACAAGGACAAAAAGCTCAACAACTTGGTGTCTAGATTCCCACTGTCAGTTCAACAGCTCTAACCCACAGGGAAACCTCTTGGGAAAAACCTTTAAATTCACTGAGACCACCCAAAGTGCCCATCCAAACTTAATTTCTTTGCCAAAGAGAAGAACAAGAAGCTCATTTCAAGAGAAAGGGCATCCCCTCCTCCAAAATCCAAAACATCCAGTGACTGATCCCATACAATGGTGTCAGAACACTCTTACTAGAGGCAGACAGCCTTCCAAAGATGGATACTGACTCAATGACTGTACAAATTGAGGGAGTGCTTCCAAATATGCCGGCACAAGAAGCTGCTGTCGTCCTTGAGCTGCGCGACACAGCTTCTTATCTGCACCTCCAACTCTGGGGCTACGTGCTTTCCTTCCCATGAGAAAGCATTGCCATTCTCCTTCAGGAACTTACCAAGCCAAACTGTATGCCATGTCCTGTACTATGTCCAACAATGGCTCCTGCACAGAAGGGTCTACGACATAAATATCTCTCTGGACTATACCTCCTCATGGTACCTTTAACGCCTGCCCTATTACATTGTCACTATATCTTTTACTTGCCAAGGAAAGGCACTCAGAGTCACTTGGCCTTGCCTTGCCTTTGATGCTGTGGCTAGTCTACTCTTGTTTTGCTTGCTTGCTTATGTGTGCCTTGCCTGGCAAGACCTAGAAAGACCTTCCTTGCTTTGCTTTGCCTTGCCTACCGCTCTTTGCAATGCAAACCAAGTGTAGGAGCAATTGTAGGCAAGTCAAGGGAGAAGCTGACAAGGCTGGAGCCATGAGGGGCAAGCAAATGGAGTGGTAGGTGAGAGAAGGCCCAGAACTTCTAGGCAAGGATGGGCATAGGAAGGCCAGGCAGAAACAGGAAGGCCTAGGCAAGGCTAGGTTTCCCTGGAGGAAAGCAGTCAAGTGTGGGCAGGTCAAGTGTGGGCGTAGGCACTGGAGGGAGTGCAAGGCTAGGGAGGCAAGGCAGGGCAAGGCAAGGAAACTTTTGGGTCGCCAAGGCAAGACAAATGAGAGGTACATTCAAAGACTGCTGGTACACAAAAGGGGCTAGGACACACTTCTCTGGCTGGCCTTGATCTCACATGGGCCATCTCTAATCTGCACCTAAAACACTTGGATTACCTGCTTTCCTTGGTATACAAAAGAACTGTCATTCTGGTCCTGAAGCGCAAAGGTGAAATGTGAATTTTATGTCCAAAATTCAAGACATGTAAGGATAGGTGCCAGAAGCAAGCTGCCAGGACAGATGGGTGTGCTTGCATGTGACCTCTTTTGGGCTTCCTCTCACATGCTCCTGAAACGCTGGAGGTACGTGAAAGCCTTGAGAGTCCTAGGAGAAGCAGGCAGGGCAAGGCAAGATGAAGAAATTCCGCAAAAAGAGGGGTATTGAATTCCAGGTGGGGGACGAGTGAGCAAGGGAATGCAAGGCAAAGGAGAGGAGAGGTTCAAAGGTAACGCCAAGAAAAGTGGTGGCTTTGCCAGGCAAGACAAAGGAGAGGCAAGCAAGGCAATGAGAGTCCTAGAAGGAGAAGGAAATGAAAGATTGGAGCTGGACAAAGGGGAAGGGAAACTGGACAAAGTGGCAAGGGGGATGGGTGGTGCAAGGCACTGGACTGGTAGGAAGGGCAAGGGAAAGACATGGATGGGTCAGGAAGGAAAACAATGGCCAGGAAAGACAAAGAAATGCAAGGTTGGATAGGAAAGGAAAGGCAAGGCAATGTAGGGAAGGGGTAGGCCAGACAATGGGTGTCTTAAGAGGAAAAGTATGCATAGCAAGGCCAAGAGAAAAGCGGTAAAGAAGTTAGCGTGGGGGATAGGTGAGTGTAGCTGAGTAAGAAAGAAAGAAAGTGCCTCATTCCAGTTTGTATGTATGTATGTGTGTGTGAAGTTTGCAGGATGTAAAGCAGAGACTTGATGGTGGAGTGAAAGGATACTTTTGAATACACGTGGCAAGGTCCAAGCAAACTATTTGTCTTGGCACATCTGTGTCCCATAAACTTCTTAGTTTAGATTCAAACTGTAAGCGGGACAGAGAACACCCCTAAAATTACAGCTGAGCAAGAAAGCAGGTCGCATCAGCATGTTTTAAAGGAAGCAGTTTTTTTGTGTGAGAAGAAAATGGACATATGAGACTCCAGCAGTATCGACGTTCAGCTTAGAAGCAAAGTGCAATGATTCCGTACAAACTTTGAAAATGAAACGCAGCAATAAAAAGGCAATGGGACATGTCAGCGAAAGCTTTGTGGCCAAGCAGGGTGAGATGTTTGAAGCAGAACCACAGTTTGGTTTCACTAAGGATCCATCATGGTGGATTGCAAACATGTGCCAAGACAACACATATTCTGCAGCTGTTGCAGCTCTCCGCAGGAACACTAGCGCTTTCCCTTAGACTCTAAAATGCAGAGAAATGGCCTGCGCAGCGCAGAAGCTATTTGTGCTGCTTGTACACCTCTTCCAACCCCTCAGTGGAAACTATTGCGCCTGCCTTTAGACTCTGAGATCCAGAGAACACAATGGTAGAGGCAGTGGAGAATGGAAGGAGAGAGTGAAGTTTGATGAGTGAGTTTGATGTGACTTATGTGGAGCACGCAGAAAATGTAGCCCCGTACTGGTTTTTACACCTGGAGCCTATTTCTGTAAGACATTTCAGGTGGACATTTTTGATCAAGAAGCCAGAGTGAAAAAATTGACAGCGGGTCTCTCTGGGAAAGAAAAAGCAGCAAGGCGTCGTGTGCCATTTAAATGCTGCTATAAGAAGGGCGTACTTTAGCAGCATCTCTCTTGACACTTCTATCTGTGTAATCTCTAGCTGCTTGGACACAGCGACACTGAAAATAATTGTACTGCAAATACCAAGTTACACAGGGAAAAAGGGTAGGTCAGCAAATGCCTTCTGTCCTGGCACATCTCTCAGTCAGAACTCCAGCTGAAAAATTTTGCTGTAATGATGGACTTTGCCACCTGGAGAGAATTTATATAGTTGGGAAGAAGCATTCAAAGCCCTAGTGCATTTCGTCTATTTTACGGACTGCAAGGGCACTATAAAGGCCAGCACTAGCTTTTTGTTGGACTTTTTCTTTTTGAGTAGCTGCTGGACGTTTTGAAGCGGTTTGGGATCTGCTAGAGTGCAAGGTAATACATAGAGCTTGAGGAAAGTGATATACACATTTTATATCTCCAGGGAGGTGGATGCAGTTCAGTGTGTGCGAGTTACATGTTGAGCAGCTGATCACACAGAAAAGAAGAGGCTGCGCTGCAATTGCCTTTTCATTTGCAGCTTATAAACTGCACAGCCCACAATGAAACAATTCCACTTCCTTCTGTGCTACATACAGGATCACATTCTCTCAGTCTCTAAGAGCCAGGACCCCCAGCGGAGCTCTTCCCTGCGCTGCTCCTACACCAATGAGGCCGGAGCCGCAAACAGCTTGGCTTTTTCCCTGGCACCGTCTGCCAGCGCTCATCAAAATAACCACACGATGGCGCTGTCGACTAACAAAAGAAGGAAACGCACCGAGGCCAGCTCCAAAGGACAGAGCCGAGTTGGAAACGTCCCTGCTCTCAAATTAACTGTGCCAGGAAAAAAAGACTTTGCTGATCTTCCCCCTCCAAGTGTGCAAACACTTTTGCACCACACTCAAAGGGCAACACGAAATCCTCTGCCCTAACAAACATTTTCACTCTCGCAGAGTCCGGTAACAAACTCAAAGACATCCGCTCAACAAATGTGCCAGCGGAGAGAGAAAGTTCTTTGCTGCCTGCAATTTCAGCTTCACCCATCAAACAATGAACACACACCCTGCTATTGGCACTTTTCTTTTCAGCTCTACGCTCCTAAGCTTTCAGTCTCAGAGTCAAGATCCAAGCAGCATGGCAACAGGGACTACTCACACACTAAAGCTACAAGGACAAAAAGCTCAACAACTTGGTGTCTAGATTCCCACTGTCAGTTCAACAGCTCTAACCCACAGGGAAACCTCTTGGGAAAAACCTTTAAATTCACTGAGACCACCCAAAGTGCCCATCCAAACTTAATTTCTTTGCCAAAGAGAAGAACAAGAAGCTCATTTCAAGAGAAATGGCATCCCCTCCTCCAAAATCCAAAACATCCAGTGACTGATCCCATACAATGGTGTCAGAACACTCTTACTAGAGGCAGACAGCCTTCCAAAGATGGATACTGACTCAATGACTGTACAAATTGAGGGAGTGCTTCCAAATATGCCGGCACAAGAAGCTGCTGTCGTCCTTGAGCTGCGCGACACAGCTTCTTATCTGCACCTCCAAATCTGGGGCTATGTGCTTTCCTCCCCATGAGAAAGCATTGCCATTCTCCTTCAGGAACTTACCAAGCCAAACTGTACGCCATGTCCTGTACTATGTCCAACAATGGCTCCTGCACAGAAGGGTCTACGACATAAATATCTCTCTGGACTATACCTCCTCATGGTACCTTTAACGCCTGCCCTATTACATTGTCACTATATCTTTTACTTGCCAAGGAAAGGCACTCAGAGTCACTTGGCCTTGCCTTGCCTTTGATGCTGTGGCTAGTCTACTCTTGTTTTGCTTGCTTGCTTATGTGTGCCTTGCCTGGCAAGACCTAGAAAGACCTTCCTTGCTTTGCTTTGCCTTGCCTACCGCTCTTTGCAATGCAATCCAAGTGTAGGAGCAATTGTAGGCAAGTCAAGGGAGAAGCTGACAAGGCTGGAGCCATGAGGGGCAAGCAAATGGAGTGGTAGGTGAGAGAAGGCCCAGAACTTCTAGGCAAGGATGGGCATAGGAAGGCCAGGCAGAAACAGGAAGGCCTAGGCAAGGCTAGGTTTCCCTGGAGGAAAGCAGTCAAGTGTGGGCAGGTCAAGTGTGGGCGTAGGCACTGGAGGGAGTGCAAGGCTAGGGAGGCAAGGCAGGGCAAGGCAAGGAAACTTTGGGGTCACCAAGGCAAGACAAATGAGAGGTACATTCAAAGACTGCTGGTACACAAAAGGGGCTAGGACAGACTTCTCTGTCTGGCCTTGATCTCACATGGGCCATCTCTAATCTGCACCTAAAACACTTGGATTACCTGCTTTCCTTGGTATACAAAAGAGCTGTCATTCTGGTCGTGAAGCGCAAAGGTGAAATGTGAATTTTATGTCCAAAATTCAAGACATGTAAGGATAGGTGCCAGAAGCAAGCTGCCAGGACAGATGGGTGTGCTTGCACGTGACCTCTTTTGGGCTTCCTCTCACATGCTCCTGAAACGCTGGAGGTATGTGAAAGCCTTGAGAGTCCTAGGAGAAGCAGGCAGGGCAAGGCAAGATGAAGAAATTCCGCAAAAAGAGGGGTATTGAATTCCAGGTGGGGGACGAGTGAGCAAGGGAATGCAAGGCAAGGGAGAGGAGAGGTTCAAAGGTAACGCCAAGAAAAGTGGTGGCTTTGCCAGGCAAGACAAAGGAGAGGCAAGCAAGGCAATGAGAGTCCTAGAAGGAGAAGGAAATGAAAGATTGGAGCTGGACAAAAAGGAAGGGAAACTGGACAAAGTGGCAAGGGGGATGGGTGGTGCAAGGCCCTGGACTGGTAGGAAGGGCAAGGGAAAGACATGGATGGGTCAGGGAGGAAGAGGAAAACAATGGCCAGGAATGACAAAGAAATGCAAGGTTGGATAGGAAAGGAAAGGCAAGGCAATGTAGGGAAGGGGTAGGCCAGACAATGGGTGTCTTAAGAGGAAAAGTATGCATAGCAAGGCCAAGAGAAAAGCGGTAAAGAAGTTAGCGTGGGGGATAGGTGAGTGTAGCTGAGAAAGAAAGAAAGAAAGAAAGTGCCCCATTCCAGTTTGTATGTGTGTATGTGTGTGTGAAGTTTGCAGGATGTAAAGCAGAGACTTGATGGTGGAGTGAAAGGATACTTTTGAATACACGTGGCAAGGTCCAAGCAAACTATTTGTCTTGGCACATCTGTGTCCCATAAACTTCTTAGTTTAGATTCAAACTGTAAGCGGGACAGAGAACACCCCTAAAATTACAGCTGAGCAAGAAAGCAGGTCGCATCAGCATGTTTTAAAGGAAGCAGTTTTTTTGTGTGAGAAGAAAATGGACATATGAGACTCCAGCAGTATCGACGTTCAGCTTAGAAGCAAAGTGCAATGATTCCGTACAAACTTTGAAAATGAAACGCAGCAATAAAAAGGCAATGGGACATGTCAGCGAAAGCTTTGTGGCCAAGCAGGGTGAGATGTTTGAAGCAGAACCACAGTTTGGTTTCACTAAGGATCCATCATGGTGGATTGCAAACATGTGCCAAGACAACACATATTCTGCAGCTGTTGCAGCTCTCCGCAGGAACACTAGCGCTTTCCCTTAGACTCTAAAATGCAGAGAAATGGCCTGCGCAGCGCAGAAGCTATTTGTGCTGCTTGTACACCTCTTCCAACCCCTCAGTGGAAACTATTGCGCCTGCCTTTAGACTCTGAGATCCAGAGAACACAATGGTAGAGGCAGTGGAGAATGGAAGGAGAGAGTGAAGTTTGATGAGTGAGTTTGATGTGACTTATGTGGAGCACGCAGAAAATGTAGCCCCGTACTGGTTTTTACACCTGGAGCCTATTTCTGTAAGACATTTCAGGTGGACATTTTTGATCAAGAAGCCAGAGTGAAAAAATTGACAGCGGGTCTCTCTGGGAAAGAAAAAGCAGCAAGGCGTCGTGTGCCATTTAAATGCTGCTATAAGAAGGGCGTACTTTAGCAGCATCTCTCTTGACACTTCTATCTGTGTAATCTCTAGCTGCTTGGACACAGCGACACTGAAAATAATTGTACTGCAAATACCAAGTTACACAGGGAAAAAGGGTAGGTCAGCAAATGCCTTCTGTCCTGGCACATCTCTCAGTCAGAACTCCAGCTGAAAAATTTTGCTGTAATGATGGACTTTGCCACCTGGAGAGAATTTATATAGTTGGGAAGAAGCATTCAAAGCCCTAGTGCATTTCGTCTATTTAACGGACTGCAAGGGCACTATAAAGGCCAGCACTAGCTTTTTGTTGGACTTTTTGAGTAGCTGCTGGACATTTTGAAGCGGTTTGGGATCTGCTAGAGTGCAAGGTAATACATAGAGTTTGAGGAAAGTGATATACACATTTTATATCTCCAGGGAGGTGGATGCAGTTCAGTGTGTGCGAGTTACATGTTGAGCAGCTGATCACACAGAAAAGAAGAGGCTGCGCTGCAATTGCCTTTTCATTTGCAGCTTATAAACTGCACAGCCCACAATGAAACAATTCCACTTCCTTCTGTGCTACATACAGGATCACATTCTCTCAGTCTCTAAGAGCCAGGACCCCCAGCGGAGCTCTTCCCTGCGCTGCTCCTACACCAATGAGGCCGGAGCCGCAAACAGCTTGGCTTTTTCCCTGGCACCGTCTGCCAGCGCTCATCAAAATAACCACACGATGGCGCTGTCGACTAACAAAAGAAGGAAACGCACCGAGGCCAGCTCCAAAGGACAGAGCCGAGGTGGAAACGTCCCTGCTCTCAAATTAACTGTGCCAGGAAAAAAAGACTTTGCTGATCTTCCCCCTCCAACTATGCAAACACTTTTGCACCACACTCAAAGGGCAACACGAAATCCTCTGCCCTAACAAACATTTTCACTCTCGCAGAGTCCGGTAACAAACTCAAAGACATCCGCTCAACAAATGTGCCAGCGGAGAGAGAAAGTTCTTTGCTGCCTACAATTTCAGCTTCACCCATCAAACAATGAACACACACCCTGCTATTGGCACTTTTCTTTTCAGCTCTACGCTCCTAAGCTTTCAGTCTCAGAGTCAAGATCCAAGCAGCATGGCAACAGGGACTACTCACACACTAAAGCTACAAGGACAAAAAGCTCAACAACTTGGTGTCTAGATTCCCACTGTCAGTTCAACAGCTCTAACCCACAGGGAAACCTCTTGGGAAAAACCTTTACATTCACTGAGACCACCCAAAGTGCCCATCCAAACTTAATTTCTTTGCCAAAGAGAAGAACAAGAAGCTCATTTCAAGAGAAAGGGCATCCCCTCCTCCAAAATCCAAAACATCCAGTGACTGATCCCATACAATGGTGTCAGAACACTCTTACTAGAGGCAGACAGCCTTCCAAAGATGGATACTGACTCAATGACTGTACAAATTGAGGGAGTGCTTCCAAATATGCCGGCACAAGAAGCTGCTGTCGTCCTTGAGCTGCGCGACACAGCTTCTTATCTGCACCTCCAACTCTGGGGCTACGTGCTTTCCTTCCCATGAGAAAGCATTGCCATTCTCCTTCAGGAACTTACCAAGCCAAACTGTATGCCATGTCCTGTACTATGTCCAACAATGGCTCCTGCACAGAAGGGTCTACGACATAAATATCTCTCTGGACTATACCTCCTCATGGTACCTTTAACGCCTGCCCTATTACATTGTCACTATATCTTTTACTTGCCAAGGAAAGGCACTCAGAGTCACTTGGCCTTGCCTTGCCTTTGATGCTGTGGCTAGTCTACTCTTGTTTTGCTTGCTTGCTTATGTGTGCCTTGCCTGGCAAGACCTAGAAAGACCTTCCTTGCTTTGCTTTGCCTTGCCTACCGCTCTTTGCAATGCAAACCAAGTGTAGGTGCAATTGTAGGCAAGTCAAGGGAGAAGCTGACAAGGCTGGAGCCATGAGGGGCAAGCAAATGGAGTGGTAGGTGAGAGAAGGCCCAGAACTTCTAGGCAAGGATGGACATAGGAAGGCCAGGCAGAAACAGGAAGGCCTAGGCAAGGCTAGGTTTCCCTGGAGGAAAGCAGTCAAGTGTGGGCAGGTCAAGTGTGGGCAGGTCAAGTGTGGACGTAGGCACTGGAGGGAGTGCAAGGCTAGGGAGGCAAGGCAGGGCAAGGCAAGGAAACTTTTGGGTCACCAAGGCAAGACAAATGAGAGGTACATTCAAAGACTGCTGCTACACAAAAGGGGCTAGGACAGACTTCTCTGTCTGGCCTTGATCTCACATGGGCCATCTCTAATCTGCACCTAAAACGCTTGGATTACCTGCTTTCCTTGGTATACAAAAGAACTGTCATTCTGGTCCTGAAGCGCAAAGGTGAAATGTGAATTTTATGTCCAAAATGCAAGACATGTAAGGATAGGTGCCAGAAGCAAGCTGCCAGGACAGATGGGTGTGCTTGCACGTGACCTCTTTTGGGCTTCCTCTCACATGCTCCTGAAACGCTGGAGGTACGTGAAAGCCTTGAGAGTCCTAGGAGAAGCAGGCAGGGCAAGGCAAGATGAAGAAATTCCGCAAAAAGAGGGGTATTGAATTCCAGGTGGGGGACGAGTGAGCAAGGGAATGCAAGGCAAGGGAGAGGAGAGGTTCAAAGGTAACGCCAAGAAAAGTGGTGGCTTTGCCAGGCAAGACAAAGGAGAGGCAAGCAAGGCAATGAGAGTCCTAGAAGGAGAAGGAAATGAAAGATTGGAGCTGGACAAAGGGGAAGGGAAACTGGACAAAGTGGCAAGGGGGATGGGTGGTGCAAGGCACTGGACTGGTAGGAAGGGCAAGGGAAAGACATGGATGGGTCAGGAAGGAAGAGGAAAACAATGGCCAGGAATGACAAAGAAATGCAAGGTTGGATAGGAAAGGAAAGGCAAGGCAATGTAGGGAAGGGGTAGGCCAGACAATGGGTGTCTTAAGAGGAAAAGTATGCATAGCAAGGCCAAGAGAAAAGCGGTAAAGAAGTTAGCGTGGGGAATAGGTGAGTGTAGCTGAGAAAGAAAGAAAGAAAGTGCCTCATTCCAGTTTGTATGTATGTATGTGTGTGTGAAGTTTGCAGGATGTAAAGCAGAGACTTGATGGTGGAGTGAAAGGATGCTTTTGAATACACGTGGCAAGGTCCAAGCAAACTATTTGTCTTGGCACATCTGTGTCCCATAAACTTCTTAGTTTAGATTCAGACTGTAAGCGGGACAGAGAACACCCCTAAAATTACAGCTGAGCAAGAAAGCAGGTCGCATCAGCATGTTTTAAAGGAAGCAGTTTTTTTGTGTGAGAAGAAAATGGACATATGAGACTCCAGCAGTATCGACGTTCAGCTTAGAAGCAAAGTGCAATGATTCCGTACAAACTCTGAAAATGAAACGCAGCAATAAAAAGGCAATGGGACATGTCAGCGAAAGCTTTGTGGCCAAGCAGGGTGAGATGTTTGAAGCAGAACCACAGTTTGGTTTCACTAAGGATCCATCATGGTGGATTGCAAACATGTGCCAAGACAACACATATTCTGCAGCTGTTGCAGCTCTCCTCAGAAACACTAGCGCTTTCCCTTAGACTCTAAAATGCAGAGAAATGGCCTGCGCAGCGCAGAAGCTATTTGTGCTGCTTGTACACCTCTTCCAACCCCTCAGTGGAAACTATTGCGCCTGCCTTTAGACTCTGAGATCCAGAGAACACAATGGTAGAGGCAGTGGAGAATGGAAGGAGAGAGTGAAGTTTGATGAGTGAGTTTGATGTGACTTATGTGGAGCACGCAGAAAATGTAGCCCCGTACTGGTTTTTACACCTGGAGCCTATTTCTGTAAGACATTTCAGGCGGACATTTTTGATCAAGAAGCCAGAGTGAAAAAATTGACAGCGGGTCTCTCTAGGAAAGAACAAGCAGCAAGGCGTCGTGTGCCATTTAAATGCTGCTATAAGAAGGGCGTACTTTAGCAGCATCTCTCTTGACACTTCTATCTGTGTAATCTCTAGCTGCTGGGACACCGCGACACTGAAAATAATTGTACTGCAAATACCAAGTTACACAGGGAAAAAGGGTAGGTCAGCAAATGCCTTCTGTCCTGGCACATCTCTCAGTCAGAACTCCAGCTGAAAAATTTTGCTGTAATGATGGACTTTGCCACCTGGAGAGAATTTATATAGTTGGGAAGAAGCATTCAAAGCCCTAGTGCATTTCGTCTATTTTACGGACTGCAAGGGCACTATAAAGGCCAGCACTAGCTTTTTGTTGGACTTTTTCTTTTTGAGTAGCTGCTGGACGTTTTGAAGCGGTTTGGGATCTGCTAGAGTGCAAGGTAATACATAGAGCTTGAGGAAAGTGATATACACATTTTATATCTCCAAGGAGGTGGATGCAGTTCAGTGTGTGCGAGTTACATGTTGAGCAGCTGATCACACAGAAAAGAAGAGGCTGCGCTGCAATTGCCTTTTCATTTGCAGCTTATAAACTGCACAGCCCACAATGAAACAATTCCACTTCCTTCTGTGCTACATACAGGATCACATTCTCTCAGTCTCTAAGAGCCAGGACCCCCAGCGGAGCTCTTCCCTGCGCTGCTCCTACACCAATGAGGCCGGAGCCGCAAACAGCTTGGCTTTTTCCCTGGCACCGGCTGCCAGCGCTCATCAAAATAACCACACGATGGCGCTGTCGACTAACAAAAGAAGGAAACGCACCGAGGCCAGCTCCAAAGGACAGAGCCGAGTTGGAAACGTCCCTGCTCTCAAATTAACTGTGCCAGGAAAAAAAGACTTTGCTGATCTTCCCCCTCCAAGTGTGCAAACACTTTTGCACCACACTCAAAGGGCAACACGAAATCCTCTGCCCTAACAAACATTTTCACTCTCGCAGAGTCCGGTAACAAACTCAAAGACATCCGCTCAACAAATGTGCCAGCGGAGAGAGAAAGTTCTTTGCTGCCTACAATTTCAGCTTCACCCATCAAACAATGAACACACACCCTGCTATTAGCACTTTTCTTTTCAGCTCTACGCTCCTAAGCTTTCAGTCTCAGAGTCAAGATCCAAGCAGCATGGCAACAGGGACTACTCACACACTAAAGCTACAAGGACAAAAAGCTCAACAACTTGGTGTCTAGATTCCCACTGTCAGTTCAACAGCTCTAACCCACAGGGAAACCTCTTGGGAAAAACCTTTAAATTCACTGAGACCACCCAAAGTGCCCATCCAAACTTAATTTCTTTGCCAAAGAGAAGAACAAGAAGCTCATTTCAAGAGAAATGGCATCCCCTCCTCCAAAATCCAAAACATCCAGTGACTGATCCCATACAATGGTGTCAGAACACTCTTACTAGAGGCAGACAGCCTTCCAAAGATGGATACTGACTCAATGACTGTACAAATTGAGGGAGTGCTTCCAAATATGCCGGCACAAGAAGCTGCTGTCGTCCTTGAGCTGCGCGACACAGCTTCTTATCTGCACCTCCAACTCTGGGGCTACGTGCTTTCCTTCCCATGAGAAAGCATTGCCATTCTCCTTCAGGAACTTACCAAGCCAAGCTGTATGCCATGTCCTGTACTATGTCCAACAATGGCTCCTGCACAGAAGGGTCTACGACATAAATATCTCTCTGGACTATACCTCCTCATGGTACCTTTAACGCCTGCCCTATTACATTGTCACTATATCTTTTACTTGCCAAGGAAAGGCACTCAGAGTCACTTGGCCTTGCCTTGCCTTTGATGCTGTGGCTAGTCTACTCTTGTTTTGCTTGCTTGCTTATGTGTGCCTTGCCTGGCAAGACCTAGAAAGACCTTCCTTGCTTTGCTTTGCCTTGCCTACCGCTCTTTGCAATGCAAACCAAGTGTAGGCGCAATTGTAGGCAAGTCAAGGGAGAAGCTGACAAGGCTGGAGCCATGAGGGGCAAGCAAATGGAGTGGTAGGTGAGAGAAGGCCCAGAACTTCTAGGCAAGGATGGGCATAGGAAGGCCAGGCAGAAACAGGAAGGCCTAGGCAAGGCTAGGTTTCCCTGGAGGAAAGCAGTCAAGTGTGGGCAGGTCAAGTGTGGGCGTAGGCACTGGAGGGAGTGCAAGGCTAGGGAGGCAAGGCAGGGCAAGGCAAGGAAACTTTGGGTCGCCAAGGCAAGACAAATGAGAGGTACATTCAAAGACTGCTGGTACACAAAAGGGGCTAGGACAGACTTCTCTGTCTGGCCTTGATCTCACATGGGCCATCTCTAATCTGCACCTAAAACACTTGGATTACCTGCTTTCCTTGGTATACAAAAGAACTGTCATTCTGGTCCTGAAGCGCAAAGGTGAAATGTGAATTTTATGTCCAAAATTCAAGACATGTAAGGATAGGTGCCAGAAGCAAGCTGCCAGGACAGATGGGTGTGCTTGCACGTGACCTCTTTTGGGCTTCCTCTCACATGCTCCTGAAACGCTGGAGGTACGTGAAAGCCTTGAGAGTCCTAGGAGAAGCAGGCAGGGCAAGGCAAGATGAAGAAATTCCGCAAAAAGAGGGGTATTGAATTCCAGGTGGGGGACGAGTGAGCAAGGGAATGCAAGGCAAGGGAGAGGAGAGGTTCAAAGGTAACGCCAAGAAAAGTGGTGGCTTTGCCAGGCAAGACAAAGGAGAGGCAAGCAAGGCAATGAGAGTCCTAGAAGGAGAAGGAAATGAAAGATTGGAGCTGGACAAAGGGGAAGGGAAACTGGACAAAGTGGCAAGGGGGATGGGTGGTGCAAGGCACTGGACTGGTAGGAAGGGCAAGGGAAAGACATGGATGGGTCAGGAAGGAAGAGGAAAACAATGGCCAGGAATGACAAAGAAATGCAAGGTTGGATAGGAAAGGAAAGGCAAGGCAATGTAGGGAAGGGGTAGGCCAGACAATGGGTGTCTCAAGAGGAAAAGTATGCATAGCAAGGCCAAGAGAAAAGCGGTAAAGAAGTTAGCGTGGGGAATAGGTGAGTGTAGCTGAGAAAGAAAGAAAGAAAGTGCCTCATTCCAGTATGTATGTATGTGTGTGTGAAGTTTTCAGGATGTAAAGCAGAAGAAAGCAGTGACTTTATGGTGGAGTGAAAGGATGCTTTTGAATACACGTGGCAAGGTCCAAGCAAACTATTTGTCTTGGCACATCTGTGTCCCATAAACTTCTTAGTTTAGATTCAGACTGTAAGCGGGACAGAGAACACCCCTAAAATTACAGCTGAGCAAGAAAGCAGGTCGCATCAGCATGTTTTAAAGGAAGCAGTTTTTTTGTGTGAGAAGAAAATGGACATATGAGACTCCAGCAGTATCGACGTTCAGCTTAGAAGCAAAGTGCAATGATTCCGTACAAACTCTGAAAATGAAACGCAGCAATAAAAAGGCAATGGGACATGTCAGCGAAAGCTTTGTGGCCAAGCAGGGTGAGATGTTTAAAGCAGAACAACAGTTTGGTTTCACTAAGGATCCATCATGGTGGATTGCAAACATGTGCCAAGACAACACATATTCTGCAGCTGTTGCAGCTCTCCGCAGGAACACTAGCGCTTTCCCTTAGACTCTAAAATGCAGAGAAATGGCCTGCGCAGCGCAGAAGCTATTTGTGCTGCTTGTACACCTCTTCCAACCCCTCAGTGGAAACTATTGCGCCTGCCTTTAGACTCTGAGATCCAGAGAACACAATGGTAGAGGAAGTGGTGGAGAATGGAAGGAGAGAGTGAAGTTTGATGAGTGAGTTTGATGTGACTTATGTGGAGCACGCAGAAAATGTAGCCCCGTACTGGTTTTTACACCTGGAGCCTATTTCTGTAAGACATTTCAGGTGGACATTTTTGATCAAGAAGCCAGAGTGAAAAAATTGACAGCGGGTCTCTCTAGGAAAGAACAAGCAGCAAGGCGTCGTGTGCCATTTAAATGCTGCTATAAGAAGGGCGTACTTTAGCAGCATCTCTCTTGACACTTCTATCTGTGTAATCTCTAGCTGCTTGGACACAGCGACACTGAAAATAATTGTACTGCAAATACCAAGTTACACAGGGAAAAAGGGTAGGTCAGCAAATGCCTTCTGTCCTGGCACATCTCTCAGTCAGAACTCCAGCTGAAAAATTTTGCTGTAATGATGGACTTTGCCACCTGGAGAGAATTTATATAGTTGGGAAGAAGCATTCAAAGCCCTAGTGCATTTCGTCTATTTAACGGACTGCAAGGGCACTATAAAGGCCAGCACTAGCTTTTTGTTGGACTTTTTGAGTAGCTGCTGGACATTTTGAAGCGGTTTGGGATCTGCTAGAGTGCAAGGTAATACATAGAGTTTGAGGAAAGTGATATACACATTTTATATCTCCAGGGAGGTGGATGCAGTTCAGTGTGTGCGAGTTACATGTTGAGCAGCTGATCACACAGAAAAGAAGAGGCTGCGCTGCAATTGCCTTTTCATTTGCAGCTTATAAACTGCACAGCCCACAATGAAACAATTCCACTTCCTTCTGTGCTACATACAGGATCACATTCTCTCAGTCTCTAAGAGCCAGGACCCCCAGCGGAGCTCTTCCCTGCGCTGCTCCTACACCAATGAGGCCGGAGCCGCAAACAGCTTGGCTTTTTCCCTGGCACCGGCTGCCAGCGCTCATCAAAATAACCACACGATGGCGCTGTCGACTAACAAAAGAAGGAAACGCACCGAGGCCAGCTCCAAAGGACAGAGCCGAGGTGGAAACGTCCCTGCTCTCAAATTAACTGTGCCAGGAAAAAAAGACTTTGCTGATCTTCCCCCTCCAACTATGCAAACACTTTTGCACCACACTCAAAGGGCAACACGAAATCCTCTGCCCTAACAAACATTTTCACTCTCGCAGAGTCCGGTAACAAACTCAAAGACATCCGCTCAACAAATGTGCCAGCGGAGAGAGAAAGTTCTTTGCTGCCTACAATTTCAGCTTCACCCATCAAACAATGAACACACACCCTGCTATTGGCACTTTTCTTTTCAGCTCTACGCTCCTAAGCTTTCAGTCTCAGAGTCAAGATCCAAGCAGCATGGCAACAGGGACTACTCACACACTAAAGCTACAAGGACAAAAAGCTCAACAACTTGGTGTCTAGATTCCCACTGTCAGTTCAACAGCTCTAACCCACAGGGAAACCTCTTGGGAAAAACCTTTACATTCACTGAGACCACCCAAAGTGCCCATCCAAACTTAATTTCTTTGCCAAAGAGAAGAACAAGAAGCTCATTTCAAGAGAAAGGGCATCCCCTCCTCCAAAATCCAAAACATCCAGTGACTGATCCCATACAATGGTGTCAGAACACTCTTACTAGAGGCAGACAGCCTTCCAAAGATGGATACTGACTCAATGACTGTACAAATTGAGGGAGTGCTTCCAAATATGCCGGCACAAGAAGCTGCTGTCGTCCTTGAGCTGCGCGACACAGCTTCTTATCTGCACCTCCAACTCTGGGGCTACGTGCTTTCCTTCCCATGAGAAAGCATTGCCATTCTCCTTCAGGAACTTACCAAGCCAAACTGTATGCCATGTCCTGTACTATGTCCAACAATGGCTCCTGCACAGAAGGGTCTACGACATAAATATCTCTCTGGACTATACCTCCTCATGGTACCTTTAACGCCTGCCCTATTACATTGTCACTATATCTTTTACTTGCCAAGGAAAGGCACTCAGAGTCACTTGGCCTTGCCTTGCCTTTGATGCTGTGGCTAGTCTACTCTTGTTTTGCTTGCTTGCTTATGTGTGCCTTGCCTGGCAAGACCTAGAAAGACCTTCCTTGCTTTGCTTTGCCTTGCCTACCGCTCTTTGCAATGCAAACCAAGTGTAGGTGCAATTGTAGGCAAGTCAAGGGAGAAGCTGACAAGGCTGGAGCCATGAGGGGCAAGCAAATGGAGTGGTAGGTGAGAGAAGGCCCAGAACTTCTAGGCAAGGATGGACATAGGAAGGCCAGGCAGAAACAGGAAGGCCTAGGCAAGGCTAGGTTTCCCTGGAGGAAATCAGTCAAGTGTGGGCAGGTCAAGTGTGGGCAGGACAAGTGTGGGCGTAGGCACTGGAGGGAGTGCAAGGCTAGGGAGGCAAGGCAGGGCAAGGCAAGGAAACTTTTGGGTCACCAAGGCAAGACAAATGAGAGGTACATTCAAAGACTGCTGGTACACAAAAGGGGCTAGGACAGACTTCTCTGTCTGGCCTTGATCTCACATGGGCCATCTCTAATCTGCACCTAAAACACTTGGATTACCTGCTTTCCTTGGTATACAAAAGAACTGTCATTCTGGTCCTGAAGCGCAAAGGTGAAATGTGAATTTTATGTCCAAAATTCAAGACATGTAAGGATAGGTGCCAGAAGCAAGCTGCCAGGACAGATGGGTGTGCTTGCACGTGACCTCTTTTGGGCTTCCTCTCACATGCTCCTGAAACGCTGGAGGTACGTGAAAGCCTTGAGAGTCCTAGGAGAAGCAGGCAGGGCAAGGCAAGATGAAGAAATTCCGCAAAAAGAGGGGTATTGAATTCCAGGTGGGGGACGAGTGAGCAAGGGAATGCAAGGCAAGGGAGAGGAGAGGTTCAAAGGTAACGCCAAGAAAAGTGGTGGCTTTGCCAGGCAAGACAAAGGAGAGGCAAGCAAGGCAATGAGAGTCCTAGAAGGAGAAGGAAATGAAAGATTGGAGCTGGACAAAGGGGAAGGGAAACTGGACAAAGTGGCAAGGGGGATGGGTGGTGCAAGGCACTGGACTGGTAGGAAGGGCAAGGGAAAGACATGGATGGGTCAGGAAGGAAGAGGAAAACAATGGCCAGGAATGACAAAGAAATGCAAGGTTGGATAGGAAAGGAAAGGCAAGGCAATGTAGGGAAGGGGTAGGCCAGACAATGGGTGTCTTAAGAGGAAAAGTATGCATAGCAAGGCCAAGAGAAAAGCGGTAAAGAAGTTAGCGTGGGGAATAGGTGAGTGTAGCTGAGAAAGAAAGAAAGAAAGTGCCTCATTCCAGTTTGTATGTATGTATGTGTGTGTGAAGTTTGCAGGATGTAAAGCAGAGACTTGATGGTGGAGTGAAAGGATGCTTTTGAATACACGTGGCAAGGTCCAAGCAAACTATTTGTCTTGGCACATCTGTGTCCCATAAACTTCTTAGTTTAGATTCAGACTGTAAGCGGGACAGAGAACACCCCTAAAATTACAGCTGAGCAAGAAAGCAGGTCGCATCAGCATGTTTTAAAGGAAGCAGTTTTTTTGTGTGAGAAGAAAATGGACATATGAGACTCCAGCAGTATCGACGTTCAGCTTAGAAGCAAAGTGCAATGATTCCGTACAAACTCTGAAAATGAAACGCAGCAATAAAAAGGCAATGGGACATGTCAGCGAAAGCTTTGTGGCCAAGCAGGGTGAGATGTTTGAAGCAGAACCACAGTTTGGTTTCACTAAGGATCCATCATGGTGGATTGCAAACATGTGCCAAGACAACACATATTCTGCAGCTGTTGCAGCTCTCCGCAGAAACACTAGCGCTTTCCCTTAGACTCTAAAATGCAGAGAAATGGCCTGCGCAGCGCAGAAGCTATTTGTGCTGCTTGTACACCTCTTCCAACCCCTCAGTGGAAACTATTGCGCCTGCCTTTAGACTCTGAGATCCAGAGAACACAATGGTAGAGGCAGTGGAGAATGGAAGGAGAGAGTGAAGTTTGATGAGTGAGTTTGATGTGACTTATGTGGAGCACGCAGAAAATGTAGCCCCGTACTGGTTTTTACACCTGGAGCCTATTTCTGTAAGACATTTCAGGCGGACATTTTTGATCAAGAAGCCAGAGTGAAAAAATTGACAGCGGGTCTCTCTAGGAAAGAAAAAGCAGCAAGGCGTCGTGTGCCATTTAAATGCTGCTATAAGAAGGGCGTACTTTAGCAGCATCTCTCTTGACACTTCTATCTGTGTAATCTCTAGCTGCTGGGACACCGCGACACTGAAAATAATTGTACTGCAAATACCAAGTTACACAGGGAAAAAGGCTAGGTCAGCAAATGCCTTCTGTCCTGGCACATCTCTCAGTCAGAACTCCAGCTGAAAAATTTTGCTGTAATGATGGACTTTGCCACCTGGAGAGAATTTATATAGTTGGGAAGAAGCATTCAAAGCCCTAGTGCATTTCGTCTATTTTACGGACTGCAAGGGCACTATAAAGGCCAGCACTAGCTTTTTGTTGGACTTTTTCTTTTTGAGTAGCTGCTGGACGTTTTGAAGCGGTTTGGGATCTGCTAGAGTGCAAGGTAATACATAGAGCTTGAGGAAAGTGATATACACATTTTATATCTCCAGGGAGGTGGATGCAGTTCAGTGTGTGCGAGTTACATGTTGAGCAGCTGATCACACAGAAAAGAAGAGGCTGCGCTGCAATTGCCTTTTCATTTGCAGCTTATAAACTGCACAGCCCACAATGAAACAATTCCACTTCCTTCTGTGCTACATACAGGATCACATTCTCTCAGTCTCTAAGAGCCAGGACCCCCAGCGGAGCTCTTCCCTGCGCTGCTCCTACACCAATGAGGCCGGAGCCGCAAACAGCTTGGCTTTTTCCCTGGCACCGGCTGCCAGCGCTCATCAAAATAACCACACGATGGCGCTGTCGACTAACAAAAGAAGGAAACGCACCGAGGCCAGCTCCAAAGGACAGAGCCGAGGTGGAAACGTCCCTGCTCTCAAATTAACTGTGCCAGGAAAAAAAGACTTTGCTGATCTTCCCCCTCCAACTATGCAAACACTTTTGCACCACACTCAAAGGGCAACACGAAATCCTCTGCCCTAACAAACATTTTCACTCTCGCAGAGTCCGGTAACAAACTCAAAGACATCCGCTCAACAAATGTGCCAGCGGAGAGAGAAAGTTCTTTGCTGCCTACAATTTCAGCTTCACCCATCAAACAATGAACACACACCCTGCTATTAGCACTTTTCTTTTCAGCTCTACGCTCCTAAGCTTTCAGTCTCAGAGTCAAGATCCAAGCAGCATGGCAACAGGGACTACTCACACACTAAAGCTACAAGGACAAAAAGCTCAACAACTTGGTGTCTAGATTCCCACTGTCAGTTCAACAGCTCTAACCCACAGGGAAACCTCTTGGGAAAAACCTTTAAATTCACTGAGACCACCCAAAGTGCCCATCCAAACTTAATTTCTTTGCCAAAGAGAAGAACAAGAAGCTCATTTCAAGAGAAATGGCATCCCCTCCTCCAAAATCCAAAACATCCAGTGACTGATCCCATACAATGGTGTCAGAACACTCTTACTAGAGGCAGACAGCCTTCCAAAGATGGATACTGACTCAATGACTGTACAAATTGAGGGAGTGCTTCCAAATATGCCGGCACAAGAAGCTGCTGTCGTCCTTGAGCTGCGCGACACAGCTTCTTATCTGCACCTCCAACTCTGGGGCTACGTGCTTTCCTTCCCATGAGAAAGCATTGCCATTCTCCTTCAGGAACTTACCAAGCCAAGCTGTATGCCATGTCCTGTACTATGTCCAACAATGGCTCCTGCACAGAAGGGTCTACGACATAAATATCTCTCTGGACTATACCTCCTCATGGTACCTTTAACGCCTGCCCTATTACATTGTCACTATATCTTTTACTTGCCAAGGAAAGGCACTCAGAGTCACTTGGCCTTGCCTTGCCTTTGATGCTGTGGCTAGTCTACTCTTGTTTTGCTTGCTTGCTTATGTGTGCCTTGCCTGGCAAGACCTAGAAAGACCTTCCTTGCTTTGCTTTGCCTTGCCTACCGCTCTTTGCAATGCAAACCATGTGTAGGTGCAATTGTAGGCAAGTCAAGGGAGAAGCTGACAAGGCTGGAGCCATGAGGGGCAAGCAAATGGAGTGGTAGGTGAGAGAAGGCCCAGAACTTCTAGGCAAGGATGGGCATAGGAAGGCCAGGCAGAAACAGGAAGGCCTAGGCAAGGCTAGGTTTCCCTGGAGGAAAGCAGTCAAGTGTGGGCAGGTCAAGTGTGGGCGTAGGCACTGGAGGGAGTGCAAGGCTAGGGAGGCAAGGCAGGGCAAGGCAAGGAAACTTTTGGGTCACCAAGGCAAGACAAATGAGAGGTACATTCAAAGACTGCTGGTACACAAAAGGGGCTAGGACAGACTTCTCTGTCTGGCCTTGATCTCACATGGGCCATCTCTAATCTGCACCTAAAACACTTGGATTACCTGCTTTCCTTGGTATACAAAAGAACTGTCATTCTGGTCCTGAAGCGCAAAGGTGAAATGTGAATTTTATGTCCAAAATTCAAGACATGTAAGGATAGGTGCCAGAAGCAAGCTGCCAGGACAGATGGGTGTGCTTGCACGTGACCTCTTTTGGGCTTCCTCTCACATGCTCCTGAAACGCTGGAGGTACGTGAAAGCCTTGAGAGTCCTAGGAGAAGCAGGCAGGGCAAGGCAAGATGAAGAAATTCCGCAAAAAGAGGGGTATTGAATTCCAGGTGGGGGACGAGTGAGCAAGGGAATGCAAGGCAAGGGAGAGGAGAGGTTCAAAGGTAACGCCAAGAAAAGTGGTGGCTTTGCCAGGCAAGACAAAGGAGAGGCAAGCAAGGCAATGAGAGTCCTAGAAGGAGAAGGAAATGAAAGATTGGAGCTGGACAAAGGGGAAGGGAAACTGGACAAAGTGGCAAGGGGGATGGGTGGTGCAAGGCACTGGACTGGTAGGAAGGGCAAGGGAAAGACATGGATGGGTCAGGAAGGAAGAGGAAAACAATGGCCAGGAATGACAAAGAAATGCAAGGTTGGATAGGAAAGGAAAGGCAAGGCAATGTAGGGAAGGGGTAGGCCAGACAATGGGTGTCTCAAGAGGAAAAGTATGCATAGCAAGGCCAAGAGAAAAGCGGTAAAGAAGTTAGCGTGGGGAATAGGTGAGTGTAGCTGAGAAAGAAAGAAAGAAAGTGCCTCATTCCAGTATGTATGTATGTGTGTGTGAAGTTTGCAGGATGTAAAGCAGAAGAAAGCAGTGACTTTATGGTGGAGTGAAAGGATGCTTTTGAATACACGTGGCAAGGTCCAAGCAAACTATTTGTCTTGGCACATCTGTGTCCCATAAACTTCTTAGTTTAGATTCAGACTGTAAGCGGGACAGAGAACACCCCTAAAATTACAGCTGAGCAAGAAAGCAGGTCGCATCAGCATGTTTTAAAGGAAGCAGTTTTTTTGTGTGAGAAGAAAATGGACATATGAGACTCCAGCAGTATCGACGTTCAGCTTAGAAGCAAAGTGCAATGATTCCATACAAACTCTGAAAATGAAACGCAGCAATAAAAAGGCAATGGGACATGTCAGCGAAAGCTTTGTGGCCAAGCAGGGTGAGATGTTTGAAGCAGAACCACAGTTTGGTTTCACTAAGGATCCATCATGGTGGATTGCAAACATGTGCCAAGACAACACATATTCTGCAGCTGTTGCAGCTCTCCGCAGGAACACTAGCGCTTTCCCTTAGACTCTAAAATGCAGAGAAATGGCCTGCGCAGCGCAGAAGCTATTTGTGCTGCTTGTACACCTCTTCCAACCCCTCAGTGGAAACTATTGCGCCTGCCTTTAGACTCTGAGATCCAGAGAACACAATGGTAGAGGCAGTGGAGAATGGAAGGAGAGAGTGAAGTTTGATGAGTGAGTTTGATGTGACTTATGTGGAGCACGCAGAAAATGTAGCCCCGTACTGGTTTTTACACCTGGAGCCTATTTCTGTAAGACATTTCAGGTGGACATTTTTGATCAAGAAGCCAGAGTGAAAAAATTGACAGCAGGTCTCTCTGGGAAAGAAAAAGCAGCAAGGCGTCGTGTGCCATTTAAATGCTGCTATAAGAAGGGCGTACTTTAGCAGCATCTCTCTTGACACTTCTATCTGTGTAATCTCTAGCTGCTTGGACACAGCGACACTGAAAATAATTGTACTGCAAATACCAAGTTACACAGGGAAAAAGGCTAGGTCAGCAAATGCCTTCTGTCCTGGCACATCTCTCAGTCAGAACTCCAGCTGAAAAATTTTGCTGTAATGATGGACTTTGCCACCTGGAGAGAATTTATATAGTTGGGAAGAAGCATTCAAAGCCCTAGTGCATTTCGTCTATTTTACGGACTGCAAGGGCACTATAAAGGCCAGCACTAGCTTTTTGTTGGACTTTTTCTTTTTGAGTAGCTGCTGGACGTTTTGAAGCGGTTTGGGATCTGCTAGAGTGCAAGGTAATACATAGAGCTTGAGGAAAGTGATATACACATTTTATATCTCCAGGGAGGTGGATGCAGTTCAGTGTGTGCGAGTTACATGTTGAGCAGCTGATCACACAGAAAAGAAGAGGCTGCGCTGCAATTGCCTTTTCATTTGCAGCTTATAAACTGCACAGCCCACAATGAAACAATTCCACTTCCTTCTGTGCTACATACAGGATCACATTCTCTCAGTCTCTAAGAGCCAGGACCCCCAGCGGAGCTCTTCCCTGCGCTGCTCCTACACCAATGAGGCCGGAGCCGCAAACAGCTTGGCTTTTTCCCTGGCACCGTCTGCCAGCGCTCATCAAAATAACCACACGATGGCGCTGTCGACTAACAAAAGAAGGAAACGCACCGAGGCCAGCTCCAAAGGACAGAGCCGAGTTGGAAACGTCCCTGCTCTCAAATTAACTGTGCCAGGAAAAAAAGACTTTGCTGATCTTCCCCCTCCAACTGTGCAAACACTTTTGCACCACACTCAAAGGGCAACACGAAATCCTCTGCCCTAACAAACATTTTCACTCTCGCAGGGTCCGGTAACAAACTCAAAGACATCCGCTCAACAAATGTGCCAGCGGAGAGAGAAAGTTCTTTGCTGCCTACAATTTCAGCTTCACCCATCAAACAATGAACACACACCCTGCTATTGGCACTTTTCTTTTCAGCTCTACGCTCCTAAGCTTTCAGTCTCAGAGTCAAGATCCAAGCAGCATGGCAACAGGGACTACTCACACACTAAAGCTACAAGGACAAAAAGCTCAACAACTTGGTGTCTAGATTCCCACTGTCAGTTCAACAGCTCTAACCCACAGGGAAACCTCTTGGGAAAAACCTTTAAATTCACTGAGACCACCCAAAGTGCCCATCCAAACTTAATTTCTTTGCCAAAGAGAAGAACAAGAAGCTCATTTCAAGAGAAATGGCATCCCCTCCTCCAAAATCCAAAACATCCAGTGACTGATCCCATACAATGGTGTCAGAACACTCTTACTAGAGGCAGACAGCCTTCCAAAGATGGATACTGACTCAATGACTGTACAAATTGAGGGAGTGCTTCCAAATATGCCGGCACAAGAAGCTGCTGTCGTCCTTGAGCTGCGCGACACAGCTTCTTATCTGCACCTCCAAATCTGGGGCTATGTGCTTTCCTCCCCATGAGAAAGCATTGCCATTCTCCTTCAGGAACTTACCAAGCCAAACTGTACGCCATGTCCTGTACTATGTCCAACAATGGCTCCTGCACAGAAGGGTCTACGACATAAATATCTCTCTGGACTATACCTCCTCATGGTACCTTTAACGCCTGCCCTATTACATTGTCACTATATCTTTTACTTGCCAAGGAAAGGCACTCAGAGTCACTTGGCCTTGCCTTGCCTTTGATGCTGTGGCTAGTCTACTCTTGTTTTGCTTGCTTGCTTATGTGTGCCTTGCCTGGCAAGACCTAGAAAGACCTTCCTTGCTTTGCTTTGCCTTGCCTACCGCTCTTTGCAATGCAATCCAAGTGTAGGAGCAATTGTAGGCAAGTCAAGGGAGAAGCTGACAAGGCTGGAGCCATGAGGGGCAAGCAAATGGAGTGGTAGGTGAGAGAAGGCCCAGAACTTCTAGGCAAGGATGGGCATAGGAAGGCCAGGCAGAAACAGGAAGGCCTAGGCAAGGCTAGGTTTCCCTGGAGGAAAGCAGTCAAGTGTGGGCAGGTCAAGTGTGGGCGTAGGCACTGGAGGGAGTGCAAGGCTAGGGAGGCAAGGCAGGGCAAGGCAAGGAAACTTTGGGGTCACCAAGGCAAGACAAATGAGAGGTACATTCAAAGACTGCTGGTACACAAAAGGGGCTAGGACAGACTTCTCTGTCTGGCCTTGATCTCACATGGGCCATCTCTAATCTGCACCTAAAACACTTGGATTACCTGCTTTCCTTGGTATACAAAAGAGCTGTCATTCTGGTCGTGAAGCGCAAAGGTGAAATGTGAATTTTATGTCCAAAATTCAAGACATGTAAGGATAGGTGCCAGAAGCAAGCTGCCAGGACAGATGGGTGTGCTTGCACGTGACCTCTTTTGGGCTTCCTCTCACATGCTCCTGAAACGCTGGAGGTATGTGAAAGCCTTGAGAGTCCTAGGAGAAGCAGGCAGGGCAAGGCAAGATGAAGAAATTCCGCAAAAAGAGGGGTATTGAATTCCAGGTGGGGGACGAGTGAGCAAGGGAATGCAAGGCAAGGGAGAGGAGAGGTTCAAAGGTAACGCCAAGAAAAGTGGTGGCTTTGCCAGGCAAGACAAAGGAGAGGCAAGCAAGGCAATGAGAGTCCTAGAAGGAGAAGGAAATGAAAGATTGGAGCTGGACAAAAAGGAAGGGAAACTGGACAAAGTGGCAAGGGGGATGGGTGGTGCAAGGCCCTGGACTGGTAGGAAGGGCAAGGGAAAGACATGGATGGGTCAGGGAGGAAGAGGAAAACAATGGCCAGGAATGACAAAGAAATGCAAGGTTGGATAGGAAAGGAAAGGCAAGGCAATGTAGGGAAGGGGTAGGCCAGACAATGGGTGTCTTAAGAGGAAAAGTATGCATAGCAAGGCCAAGAGAAAAGCGGTAAAGAAGTTAGCGTGGGGGATAGGTGAGTGTAGCTGAGAAAGAAAGAAAGAAAGAAAGTGCCCCATTCCAGTTTGTATGTGTGTATGTGTGTGTGAAGTTTGCAGGATGTAAAGCAGAGACTTGATGGTGGAGTGAAAGGATACTTTTGAATACACGTGGCAAGGTCCAAGCAAACTATTTGTCTTGGCACATCTGTGTCCCATAAACTTCTTAGTTTAGATTCAAACTGTAAGCGGGACAGAGAACACCCCTAAAATTACAGCTGAGCAAGAAAGCAGGTCGCATCAGCATGTTTTAAAGGAAGCAGTTTTTTTGTGTGAGAAGAAAATGGACATATGAGACTCCAGCAGTATCGACGTTCAGCTTAGAAGCAAAGTGCAATGATTCCGTACAAACTTTGAAAATGAAACGCAGCAATAAAAAGGCAATGGGACATGTCAGCGAAAGCTTTGTGGCCAAGCAGGGTGAGATGTTTGAAGCAGAACCACAGTTTGGTTTCACTAAGGATCCATCATGGTGGATTGCAAACATGTGCCAAGACAACACATATTCTGCAGCTGTTGCAGCTCTCCGCAGGAACACTAGCGCTTTCCCTTAGACTCTAAAATGCAGAGAAATGGCCTGCGCAGCGCAGAAGCTATTTGTGCTGCTTGTACACCTCTTCCAACCCCTCAGTGGAAACTATTGCGCCTGCCTTTAGACTCTGAGATCCAGAGAACACAATGGTAGAGGCAGTGGAGAATGGAAGGAGAGAGTGAAGTTTGATGAGTGAGTTTGATGTGACTTATGTGGAGCACGCAGAAAATGTAGCCCCGTACTGGTTTTTACACCTGGGGCCTATTTCTGTAAGACATTTCAGGTGGACATTTTTGATCAAGAAGCCAGAGTGAAAAAATTGACAGCGGGTCTCTCTGGGAAAGAAAAAGCAGCAAGGCGTCGTGTGCCATTTAAATGCTGCTATAAGAAGGGCGTACTTTAGCAGCATCTCTCTTGACACTTCTATCTGTGTAATCTCTAGCTGCTTGGACACAGCGACACTGAAAATAATTGTACTGCAAATACCAAGTTACACAGGGAAAAAGGGTAGGTCAGCAAATGCCTTCTGTCCTGGCACATCTCTCAGTCAGAACTCCAGCTGAAAAATTTTGCTGTAATGATGGACTTTGCCACCTGGAGAGAATTTATATAGTTGGGAAGAAGCATTCAAAGCCCTAGTGCATTTCGTCTATTTAACGGACTGCAAGGGCACTATAAAGGCCAGCACTAGCTTTTTGTTGGACTTTTTGAGTAGCTGCTGGACATTTTGAAGCGGTTTGGGATCTGCTAGAGTGCAAGGTAATACATAGAGTTTGAGGAAAGTGATATACACATTTTATATCTCCAGGGAGGTGGATGCAGTTCAGTGTGTGCGAGTTACATGTTGAGCAGCTGATCACACAGAAAAGAAGAGGCTGCGCTGCAATTGCCTTTTCATTTGCAGCTTATAAACTGCACAGCCCACAATGAAACAATTCCACTTCCTTCTGTGCTACATACAGGATCACATTCTCTCAGTCTCTAAGAGCCAGGACCCCCAGCGGAGCTCTTCCCTGCGCTGCTCCTACACCAATGAGGCCGGAGCCGCAAACAGCTTGGCTTTTTCCCTGGCACCGTCTGCCAGCGCTCATCAAAATAACCACACGATGGCGCTGTCGACTAACAAAAGAAGGAAACGCACCGAGGCCAGCTCCAAAGGACAGAGCCGAGGTGGAAACGTCCCTGCTCTCAAATTAACTGTGCCAGGAAAAAAAGACTTTGCTGATCTTCCCCCTCCAACTATGCAAACACTTTTGCACCACACTCAAAGGGCAACACGAAATCCTCTGCCCTAACAAACATTTTCACTCTCGCAGAGTCCGGTAACAAACTCAAAGACATCCGCTCAACAAATGTGCCAGCGGAGAGAGAAAGTTCTTTGCTGCCTACAATTTCAGCTTCACCCATCAAACAATGAACACACACCCTGCTATTGGCACTTTTCTTTTCAGCTCTACGCTCCTAAGCTTTCAGTCTCAGAGTCAAGATCCAAGCAGCATGGCAACAGGGACTACTCACACACTAAAGCTACAAGGACAAAAAGCTCAACAACTTGGTGTCTAGATTCCCACTGTCAGTTCAACAGCTCTAACCCACAGGGAAACCTCTTGGGAAAAACCTTTAAATTCACTGAGACCACCCAAAGTGCCCATCCAAACTTAATTTCTTTGCCAAAGAGAAGAACAAGAAGCTCATTTCAAGAGAAAGGGCATCCCCTCCTCCAAAATCCAAAACATCCAGTGACTGATCCCATACAATGGTGTCAGAACACTCTTACTAGAGGCAGACAGCCTTCCAAAGATGGATACTGAC
This sequence comes from Poecile atricapillus, assembly GCF_030490865.1. Lineage (NCBI taxonomy): Eukaryota > Metazoa > Chordata > Aves > Passeriformes > Paridae > Poecile > Poecile atricapillus. The sequence goes on along the minus strand of NC_081288.1, from coordinate 74,858,762 downwards.
TCAATGACTGTACAAATTGAGGGAGTGCTTCCAAATATGCCGGCACAAGAAGCTGCTGTCGTCCTTGAGCTGCGCGACACAGCTTCTTATCTGCACCTCCAACTCTGGGGCTACGTGCTTTCCTTCCCATGAGAAAGCATTGCCATTCTCCTTCAGGAACTTACCAAGCCAAACTGTATGCCATGTCCTGTACTATGTCCAACAATGGCTCCTGCACAGAAGGGTCTACGTCATAAATATCTCTCTGGACTATACCTCCTCATGGTACCTTTAACGCCTGCCCTATTACATTGTCACTATATCTTTTACTTGCCAAGGAAAGGCACTCAGAGTCACTTGGCCTTGCCTTGCCTTTGATGCTGTGGCTAGTCTACTCTTGTTTTGCTTGCTTGCTTATGTGTGCCTTGCCTGGCAAGACCTAGAAAGACCTTCCTTGCTTTGCTTTGCCTTGCCTACCGCTCTTTGCAATGCAAACCAAGTGTAGGTGCAATTGTAGGCAAGTCAAGGGAGAAGCTGACAAGGCTGGAGCCATGAGGGGCAAGCAAATGGAGTGGTAGGTGAGAGAAGGCCCAGAACTTCTAGGCAAGGATGGACATAGGAAGGCCAGGCAGAAACAGGAAGGCCTAGGCAAGGCTAGGTTTCCCTGGAGGAAAGCAGTCAAGTGTGGGCAGGTCAAGTGTGGGCAGGTCAAGTGTGGGCGTAGGCACTGGAGGGAGTGCAAGGCTAGGGAGGCAAGGCAGGGCAAGGCAAGGAAACTTTTGGGTCACCAAGGCAAGACAAATGAGAGGTACATTCAAAGACTGCTGGTACACAAAAGGGGCTAGGACAGACTTCTCTGGCTGGCCTTGATCTCACATGGGCCATCTCTAATCTGCACCTAAAACACTTGGATTACCTGCTTTCCTTGGTATACAAAAGAACTGTCATTCTGGTCCTGAAGCGCAAAGGTGAAATGTGAATTTTATGTCCAAAATTCAAGACATGTAAGGATAGGTGCCAGAAGCAAGCTGCCAGGACAGATGGGTGTGCTTGCACGTGACCTCTTTTGGGCTTCCTCTCACATGCTCCTGAAACGCTGGAGGTACGTGAAAGCCTTGAGAGTCCTAGGAGAAGCAGGCAGGGCAAGGCAAGATGAAGAAATTCCGCAAAAAGAGGGGTATTGAATTCCAGGTGGGGGACGAGTGAGCAAGGGAATGCAAGGCAAGGGAGAGGAGAGGTTCAAAGGTAACGCCAAGAAAAGTGGTGGCTTTGCCAGGCAAGACAAAGGAGAGGCAAGCAAGGCAATGAGAGTCCTAGAAGGAGAAGGAAATGAAAGATTGGAGCTGGACAAAGGGGAAGGGAAACTGGACAAAGTGGCAAGGGGGATGGGTGGTGCAAGGCACTGGACTGGTAGGAAGGGCAAGGGAAAGACATGGATGGGTCAGGAAGGAAGAGGAAAACAATGGCCAGGAATGACAAAGAAATGCAAGGTTGGATAGGAAAGGAAAGGCAAGGCAATGTAGGGAAGGGGTAGGCCAGACAATGGGTGTCTTAAGAGGAAAAGTATGCATAGCAAGGCCAAGAGAAAAGCGGTAAAGAAGTTAGCGTGGGGAATAGGTGAGTGTAGCTGAGAAAGAAAGAAAGAAAGTGCCTCATTCCAGTTTGTATGTATGTATGTGTGTGTGAAGTTTGCAGGATGTAAAGCAGAGACTTGATGGTGGAGTGAAAGGATGCTTTTGAATACACGTGGCAAGGTCCAAGCAAACTATTTGTCTTGGCACATCTGTGTCCCATAAACTTCTTAGTTTAGATTCAGACTGTAAGCGGGACAGAGAACACCCCTAAAATTACAGCTGAGCAAGAAAGCAGGTCGCATCAGCATGTTTTAAAGGAAGCAGTTTTTTTGTGTGAGAAGAAAATGGACATATGAGACTCCAGCAGTATCGACGTTCAGCTTAGAAGCAAAGTGCAATGATTCCGTACAAACTCTGAAAATGAAACGCAGCAATAAAAAGGCAATGGGACATGTCAGCGAAAGCTTTGTGGCCAAGCAGGGTGAGATGTTTGAAGCAGAACCACAGTTTGGTTTCACTAAGGATCCATCATGGTGGATTGCAAACATGTGCCAAGACAACACATATTCTGCAGCTGTTGCAGCTCTCCGCAGAAACACTAGCGCTTTCCCTTAGACTCTAAAATGCAGAGAAATGGCCTGCGCAGCGCAGAAGCTATTTGTGCTGCTTGTACACCTCTTCCAACCCCTCAGTGGAAACTATTGCGCCTGCCTTTAGACTCTGAGATCCAGAGAACACAATGGTAGAGGCAGTGGAGAATGGAAGGAGAGAGTGAAGTTTGATGAGTGAGTTTGATGTGACTTATGTGGAGCACGCAGAAAATGTAGCCCCGTACTGGTTTTTACACCTGGAGCCTATTTCTGTAAGACATTTCAGGCGGACATTTTTGATCAAGAAGCCAGAGTGAAAAAATTGACAGCGGGTCTCTCTAGGAAAGAAAAAGCAGCAAGGCGTCGTGTGCCATTTAAATGCTGCTATAAGAAGGGCGTACTTTAGCAGCATCTCTCTTGACACTTCTATCTGTGTAATCTCTAGCTGCTGGGACACAGCCACACTGAAAATAATTGTACTGCAAATACCAAGTTACACAGGGAAAAAGGGTAGGTCAGCAAATGCCTTCTGTCCTGGCACATCTCTCAGTCAGAACTCCAGCTGAAAAATTTTGCTGTAATGATGGACTTTGCCACCTGGAGAGAATTTATATAGTTGGGAAGAAGCATTCAAAGCCCTAGTGCATTTCGTCTATTTTACGGACTGCAAGGGCACTATAAAGGCCAGCACTAGCTTTTTGTTGGACTTTTTCTTTTTGAGTAGCTGCTGGACGTTTTGAAGCGGTTTGGGATCTGCTAGAGTGCAAGGTAATACATAGAGCTTGAGGAAAGTGATATACACATTTTATATCTCCAGGGAGGTGGATGCAGTTCAGTGTGTGCGAGTTACATGTTGAGCAGCTGATCACACAGAAAAGAAGAGGCTGCGCTGCAATTGCCTTTTCATTTGCAGCTTATAAACTGCACAGCCCACAATGAAACAATTCCACTTCCTTCTGTGCTACATACAGGATCACATTCTCTCAGTCTCTAAGAGCCAGGACCCCCAGCGGAGCTCTTCCCTGCGCTGCTCCTACACCAATGAGGCCGGAGCCGCAAACAGCTTGGCTTTTTCCCTGGCACCGGCTGCCAGCGCTCATCAAAATAACCACACGATGGCGCTGTCGACTAACAAAAGAAGGAAACGCACCGAGGCCAGCTCCAAAGGACAGAGCCGAGGTGGAAACGTCCCTGCTCTCAAATTAACTGTGCCAGGAAAAAAAGACTTTGCTGATCTTCCCCCTCCAACTATGCAAACACTTTTGCACCACACTCAAAGGGCAACACGAAATCCTCTGCCCTAACAAACATTTTCACTCTCGCAGAGTCCGGTAACAAACTCAAAGACATCCGCTCAACAAATGTGCCAGCGGAGAGAGAAAGTTCTTTGCTGCCTACAATTTCAGCTTCACCCATCAAACAATGAACACACACCCTGCTATTAGCACTTTTCTTTTCAGCTCTACGCTCCTAAGCTTTCAGTCTCAGAGTCAAGATCCAAGCAGCATGGCAACAGGGACTACTCACACACTAAAGCTACAAGGACAAAAAGCTCAACAACTTGGTGTCTAGATTCCCACTGTCAGTTCAACAGCTCTAACCCACAGGGAAACCTCTTGGGAAAAACCTTTAAATTCACTGAGACCACCCAAAGTGCCCATCCAAACTTAATTTCTTTGCCAAAGAGAAGAACAAGAAGCTCATTTCAAGAGAAATGGCATCCCCTCCTCCAAAATCCAAAACATCCAGTGACTGATCCCATACAATGGTGTCAGAACACTCTTACTAGAGGCAGACAGCCTTCCAAAGATGGATACTGACTCAATGACTGTACAAATTGAGGGAGTGCTTCCAAATATGCCGGCACAAGAAGCTGCTGTCGTCCTTGAGCTGCGCGACACAGCTTCTTATCTGCACCTCCAACTCTGGGGCTACGTGCTTTCCTTCCCATGAGAAAGCATTGCCATTCTCCTTCAGGAACTTACCAAGCCAAGCTGTATGCCATGTCCTGTACTATGTCCAACAATGGCTCCTGCACAGAAGGGTCTACGACATAAATATCTCTCTGGACTATACCTCCTCATGGTACCTTTAACGCCTGCCCTATTACATTGTCACTATATCTTTTACTTGCCAAGGAAAGGCACTCAGAGTCACTTGGCCTTGCCTTGCCTTTGATGCTGTGGCTAGTCTACTCTTGTTTTGCTTGCTTGCTTATGTGTGCCTTGCCTGGCAAGACCTAGAAAGACCTTCCTTGCTTTGCTTTGCCTTGCCTACCGCTCTTTGCAATGCAAACCAAGTGTAGGCGCAATTGTAGGCAAGTCAAGGGAGAAGCTGACAAGGCTGGAGCCATGAGGGGCAAGCAAATGGAGTGGTAGGTGAGAGAAGGCCCAGAACTTCTAGGCAAGGATGGGCATAGGAAGGCCAGGCAGAAACAGGAAGGCCTAGGCAAGGCTAGGTTTCCCTGGAGGAAAGCAGTCAAGTGTGGGCAGGTCAAGTGTGGGCGTAGGCACTGGAGGGAGTGCAAGGCTAGGGAGGCAAGGCAGGGCAAGGCAAGGAAACTTTTGGGTCACCAAGGCAAGACAAATGAGAGGTACATTCAAAGACTGCTGGTACACAAAAGGGGCTAGGACAGACTTCTCTGGCTGGCCTTGATCTCACATGGGCCATCTCTAATCTGCACCTAAAACACTTGGATTACCTGCTTTCCTTGGTATACAAAAGAACTGTCATTCTGGTCCTGAAGCGCAAAGGTGAAATGTGAATTTTATGTCCAAAATTCAAGACATGTAAGGATAGGTGCCAGAAGCAAGCTGCCAGGACAGATGGGTGTGCTTGCACGTGACCTCTTTTGGGCTTCCTCTCACATGCTCCTGAAACGCTGGAGGTACGTGAAAGCCTTGAGAGTCCTAGGAGAAGCAGGCAGGGCAAGGCAAGATGAAGAAATTCCGCAAAAAGAGGGGTATTGAATTCCAGGTGGGGGACGAGTGAGCAAGGGAATGCAAGGCAAGGGAGAGGAGAGGTTCAAAGGTAACGCCAAGAAAAGTGGTGGCTTTGCCAGGCAAGACAAAGGAGAGGCAAGCAAGGCAATGAGAGTCCTAGAAGGAGAAGGAAATGAAAGATTGGAGCTGGACAAAGGGGAAGGGAAACTGGACAAAGTGGCAAGGGGGATGGGTGGTGCAAGGCACTGGACTGGTAGGAAGGGCAAGGGAAAGACATGGATGGGTCAGGAAGGAAGAGGAAAACAATGGCCAGGAATGACAAAGAAATGCAAGGTTGGATAGGAAAGGAAAGGCAAGGCAATGTAGGGAAGGGGTAGGCCAGACAATGGGTGTCTCAAGAGGAAAAGTATGCATAGCAAGGCCAAGAGAAAAGCGGTAAAGAAGTTAGCGTGGGGAATAGGTGAGTGTAGCTGAGAAAGAAAGAAAGAAAGTGCCTCATTCCAGTATGTATGTATGTGTGTGTGAAGTTTGCAGGATGTAAAGCAGAAGAAAGCAGTGACTTTATGGTGGAGTGAAAGGATGCTTTTGAATACACGTGGCAAGGTCCAAGCAAACTATTTGTCTTGGCACATCTGTGTCCCATAAACTTCTTAGTTTAGATTCAGACTGTAAGCGGGACAGAGAACACCCCTAAAATTACAGCTGAGCAAGAAAGCAGGTCGCATCAGCATGTTTTAAAGGAAGCAGTTTTTTTGTGTGAGAAGAAAATGGACATATGAGACTCCAGCAGTATCGACGTTCAGCTTAGAAGCAAAGTGCAATGATTCCATACAAACTCTGAAAATGAAACGCAGCAATAAAAAGGCAATGGGACATGTCAGCGAAAGCTTTGTGGCCAAGCAGGGTGAGATGTTTGAAGCAGAACCACAGTTTGGTTTCACTAAGGATCCATCATGGTGGATTGCAAACATGTGCCAAGACAACACATATTCTGCAGCTGTTGCAGCTCTCCGCAGGAACACTAGCGCTTTCCCTTAGACTCTAAAATGCAGAGAAATGGCCTGCGCAGCGCAGAAGCTATTTGTGCTGCTTGTACACCTCTTCCAACCCCTCAGTGGAAACTATTGCGCCTGCCTTTAGACTCTGAGATCCAGAGAACACAATGGTAGAGGAAGTGGTGGAGAATGGAAGGAGAGAGTGAAGTTTGATGAGTGAGTTTGATGTGACTTATGTGGAGCACGCAGAAAATGTAGCCCCGTACTGGTTTTTACACCTGGAGCCTATTTCTGTAAGACATTTCAGGTGGACATTTTTGATCAAGAAGCCAGAGTGAAAAAATTGACAGCGGGTCTCTCTAGGAAAGAACAAGCAGCAAGGCGTCGTGTGCCATTTAAATGCTGCTATAAGAAGGGCGTACTTTAGCAGCATCTCTCTTGACACTTCTATCTGTGTAATCTCTAGCTGCTTGGACACAGCCACACTGAAAATAATTGTACTGCAAATACCAAGTTACACAGGGAAAAAGGGTAGGTCAGCAAATGCCTTCTGTCCTGGCACATCTCTCAGTCAGAACTCCAGCTGAAAAATTTTGCTGTAATGATGGACTTTGCCACTTGGAGAGAATTTATATAGTTGGGAAGAAACATTCAAAGCCCTAGTGCATTTCGTCTATTTTACAGACTGCAAAGGCACTATAAAGGCCAGCACTAGCTTTTTGTTGGACTTTTTCGTTTTGAGTAGCTGCTGGACGTTTTGAAGCGGTTTGGGATCTGCTAGAGTGCAAGGTAATACATAGAGTTTGAGGAAAGTGATATACACATTTTATATCTCCAGGGAGGTGGATGCAGTTCAGTGTGTGCGAGTTACATGTTGAGCAGCTGATCACACAGAAAAGAAGAGGCTGCGCTGCAATTGCCTTTTCATTTGCAGCTTATAAACTGCACAGCCCACAATGAAACAATTCCACTTCCTTCTGTGCTACATACAGGATCACATTCTCTCAGTCTCTAAGAGCCAGGACCCCCAGCGGAGCTCTTCCCTGCGCTGCTCCTACACCAATGAGGCCGGAGCCGCAAACAGCTTGGCTTTTTCCCTGGCACCGGCTGCCAGCGCTCATCAAAATAACCACACGATGGCGCTGTCGACTAACAAAAGAAGGAAACGCACCGAGGCCAGCTCCAAAGGACAGAGCCGAGTTGGAAACGTCCCTGCTCTCAAATTAACTGTGCCAGGAAAAAAAGAATTTGCTGATCTTCCCCCTCCAAGTGTGCAAACACTTTTGCACCACACTCAAAGGGCAACACGAAATCCTCTGCCCTAACAAACATTTTCACTCTCGCAGAGTCCGGTAACAAACTCAAAGACATCCGCTCAACAAATGTGCCAGCGGAGAGAGAAAGTTCTTTGCTGCCTACAATTTCAGCTTCACCCATCAAACAATGAACACACACCCTGCTATTAGCACTTTTCTTTTCAGCTCTACGCTCCTAAGCTTTCAGTCTCAGAGTCAAGATCCAAGCAGCATGGCAACAGGGACTACTCACACACTAAAGCTACAAGGACAAAAAGCTCAACAACTTGGTGTCTAGATTCCCACTGTCAGTTCAACAGCTCTAACCCACAGGGAAACCTCTTGGGAAAAACCTTTAAATTCACTGAGACCACCCAAAGTGCCCATCCAAACTTAATTTCTTTGCCAAAGAGAAGAACAAGAAGCTCATTTCAAGAGAAATGGCATCCCCTCCTCCAAAATCCAAAACATCCAGTGACTGATCCCATACAATGGTGTCAGAACACTCTTACTAGAGGCAGACAGCCTTCCAAAGATGGATACTGACTCAATGACTGTACAAATTGAGGGAGTGCTTCCAAATATGCCGGCACAAGAAGCTGCTGTCGTCCTTGAGCTGCGCGACACAGCTTCTTATCTGCACCTCCAACTCTGGGGCTACGTGCTTTCCTTCCCATGAGAAAGCATTGCCATTCTCCTTCAGGAACTTACCAAGCCAAGCTGTATGCCATGTCCTGTACTATGTCCAACAATGGCTCCTGCACAGAAGGGTCTACGACATAAATATCTCTCTGGACTATACCTCCTCATGGTACCTTTAACGCCTGCCCTATTACATTGTCACTATATCTTTTACTTGCCAAGGAAAGGCACTCAGAGTCACTTGGCCTTGCCTTGCCTTTGATGCTGTGGCTAGTCTACTCTTGTTTTGCTTGCTTGCTTATGTGTGCCTTGCCTGGCAAGACCTAGAAAGACCTTCCTTGCTTTGCTTTGCCTTGCCTACCGCTCTTTGCAATGCAAACCAAGTGTAGGCGCAATTGTAGGCAAGTCAAGGGAGAAGCTGACAAGGCTGGAGCCATGAGGGGCAAGCAAATGGAGTGGTAGGTGAGAGAAGGCCCAGAACTTCTAGGCAAGGATGGGCATAGGAAGGCCAGGCAGAAACAGGAAGGCCTAGGCAAGGCTAGGTTTCCCTGGAGGAAAGCAGTCAAGTGTGGGCAGGTCAAGTGTGGGCAGGTCAAGTGTGGGCGTAGGCACTGGAGGGAGTGCAAGGCTAGGGAGGCAAGGCAGGGCAAGGCAAGGAAACTTTGGGGTCACCAAGGCAAGACAAATGAGAGGTACATTCAAAGACTGCTGGTACACAAAAGGGGCTAGGACAGACTTCTCTGGCTGGCCTTGATCTCACATGGGCCATCTCTAATCTGCACCTAAAACACTTGGATTACCTGCTTTCCTTGGTATACAAAAGAACTGTCATTCTGGTCCTGAAGCGCAAAGGTGAAATGTGAATTTTATGTCCAAAATTCAAGACATGTAAGGATAGGTGCCAGAAGCAAGCTGCCAGGACAGATGGGTGTGCTTGCACGTGACCTCTTTTGGGCTTCCTCTCACATGCTCCTGAAACGCTGGAGGTACGTGAAAGCCTTGAGAGTCCTAGGAGAAGCAGGCAGGGCAAGGCAAGATGAAGAAATGCAGCAAAAAGAGGCGTATTGAATTCCAGGTGGGGGACGAGTGAGCAAGGGAATGCAAGGCAAGGGAGAGGAGAGGTTCAAAGGTAACGCCAAGAAAAGTGGTGGCTTTGCCAGGCAAGACAAAGGAGAGGCAAGCAAGGCAATGAGAGTCCTAGAAGGAGAAGGAAATGAAAGATTGGAGCTGGACAAAGGGGAAGGGAAACTGGACAAAGTGGCAAGGGGGATGGGTGGTGCAAGGCACTGGACTGGTAGGAAGGGCAAGGGAAAGACATGGATGGGTCAGGGAGGAAGAGGAAAACAATGGCCAGGAATGACAAAGAAATGCAAGGTTGGATAGGAAAGGAAAGGCAAGGCAATGTAGGGAAGGGGTAGGCCAGACAATGGGTGTCTTAAGAGGAAAAGTATGCATAGCAAGACCAAGAGAAAAGCGGTAAAGAAGTTAGCGTGGGGGATAGGTGAGTGTAGCTGAGAAAGAAAGAAAGAAAGAAAGTGCCTCATTCCAGTATGTATGTATGTATGTGTGTGTGAAGTTTGCAGGATGTAAAGCAGAGACTTGATGGTGGAGTGAAAGGATGCTTTTGAATACACGTGGCAAGGTCCAAGCAAACTATTTGTCTTGGCACATCTGTGTCCCATAAACTTCTTAGTTTAGATTCAGACTGTAAGCGGGACAGAGAACACCCCTAAAATTACAGCTGAGCAAGAAAGCAGGTCGCATCAGCATGTTTTAAAGGAAGCAGTTTTTTTGTGTGAGAAGAAAATGGACATATGAGACTCCAGCAGTATCGACGTTCAGCTTAGAAGCAAAGTGCAATGATTCCATACAAACTCTGAAAATGAAACGCAGCAATAAAAAGGCAATGGGACATGTCAGCGAAAGCTTTGTGGCCAAGCAGGGTGAGATGTTTGAAGCAGAACCACAGTTTGGTTTCACTAAGGATCCATCATGGTGGATTGCAAACATGTGCCAAGACAACACATATTCTGCAGCTGTTGCAGCTCTCCGCAGAAACACTAGCGCTTTCCCTTAGACTCTAAAATGCAGAGAAATGGCCTGCGCAGCGCAGAAGCTATTTGTGCTGCTTGTACACCTCTTCCAACCCCTCAGTGGAAACTATTGCGCTTGCCTTTAGACTCTGAGATCCAGAGAACACAATGGTAGAGGCAGTGGAGAATGGAAGGAGAGAGTGAAGTTTGATGAGTGAGTTTGATGTGACTTATGTGGAGCACGCAGAAAATGTAGCCCCGTACTGGTTTTTACACCTGGAGCCTATTTCTGTAAGACATTTCAGGTGGACATTTTTGATCAAGAAGCCAGAGTGAAAAAATTGACAGCGGGTCTCTCTGGGAAAGAAAAAGCAGCAAGGCATCGTGTGCCATTTAAATGCTGCTATAAGAAGGGCGTACTTTAGCAGCATCTCTCTTGACACTTCTATCTGTGTAATCTCTAGCTGCTTGGACACAGCGACACTGAAAATAATTGTACTGCAAATACCAAGTTACACAGGGAAAAAGGGTAGGTCAGCAAATGCCTTCTGTCCTGGCACATCTCTCAGTCAGAACTCCAGCTGAAAAATTTTGCTGTAATGATGGACTTTGCCACCTGGAGAGAATTTATATAGTTGGGAAGAAGCATTCAAAGCCCTAGTGCATTTCGTCTATTTTACGGACTGCAAGGGCACTATAAAGGCCAGCACTAGCTTTTTGTTGGACTTTTTCTTTTTGAGTAGCTGCTGGACGTTTTGAAGCGGTTTGGGATCTGCTAGAGTGCAAGGTAATACATAGAGTTTGAGGAAAGTGATATACACATTTTATATCTCCAGGGAGGTGGATGCAGTTCAGTGTGTGCGAGTTACATGTTGAGCAGCTGATCACACAGAAAAGAAGAGGCTGCGCTGCAATTGCCTTTTCATTTGCAGCTTATAAACTGCACAGCCCACAATGAAACAATTCCACTTCCTTCTGTGCTACATACAGGATCACATTCTCTGAGTCTCTAAGAGCCAGGACCCCCAGCGGAGCTCTTCCCTGCGCTGCTCCTACACCAATGAGGCCGGAGCCGCAAACAGCTTGGCTTTTTCCCTGGCACCGGCTGCCAGCGCTCATCAAAATAACCACACGATGGCGCTGTCGACTAACAAAAGAAGGAAACGCACCGAGGCCAGCTCCAAAGGACAGAGCCGAGTTGGAAACGTCCCTGCTCTCAAATTAACTGTGCCAGGAAAAAAAGAATTTGCTGATCTTCCCCCTCCAAGTGTGCAAACACTTTTGCACCACACTCAAAGGGCAACATGAAATCCTCTGCCCTAACAAACATTTTCACTCTCGCAGAGTCCGGTAACAAACTCAAAGACATCCGCTCAACAAATGTGCCAGCGGAGAGAGAAAGTTCTTTGCTGCCTACAATTTCAACTTCACCCATCAAACAATGAACACACACCCTGCTATTGGCACTTTTCTTTTCAGCTCTACGCTCCTAAGCTTTCAGTCTCAGAGTCAAGATCCAAGCAGCATGGCAACAGGGACTACTCACACACTAAAGCTACAAGGACAAAAAGCTCAACAACTTGGTGTCTAGATTCCCACTGTCAGTTCAACAGCTCTAACCCACAGGGAAACCTCTTGGGAAAAACCTTTAAATTCACTGAGACCACCCAAAGTGCCCATCCAAACTTAATTTCTTTGCCAAAGAGAAGAACAAGAAGCTCATTTCAAGAGAAAGGGCATCCCCTCCTCCAAAATCCAAAACATCCAGTGACTGATCCCATACAATGGTGTCAGAACACTCTTACTAGAGGCAGACAGCCTTCCAAAGATGGATACTGACTCAATGACTGTACAAATTGAGGGAGTGCTTCCAAATATGCCGGCACAAGAAGCTGCTGTCGTCCTTGAGCTGCGCGACACAGCTTCTTATCTGCACCTCCAACTCTGGGGCTACGTGCTTTCCTTCCCATGTGTCGTGGTTTTGAACTAGTAATTAACAAAAAGGGGAAAAAGAATTATTTATTTCTTGCTGTGAGATATGGATTAAAATAAGAGCAAACCAGGTATAAAACTTAAAAGGAATAAAGAAAAGTTTATTGACAAACTACAAGAATTAGAACACCAGAATAAACTTTTAGAAAAAACCTTTTCATTTCTCACTGCTCACTATTCTTTCGTTCACATGACAACAGAGATAAAAACTTTATAATTTTGATGGTTTAAACAGTTCTAGTTTTCTTATAGTCTTTTCCTCAGTTTCTGTAGAGAAACAGAAGTTCTTTTCTGTTAATTTATGGAGTTTGTCACAAGAAAACTATTTTTGTTATAGTTTTTCGTTTCTCTGATATCAGTTGTTCAGAGTTACTGTTATTAAAGCCCACCCCTCCCATTCCACATCACTCTGAAAATGTGTTATGGGTCATGAGTTTGAAGATAGCATTTTTAAGGATAAGTTAGTCAAAGGCAAAAAAGTATTCTTCATCTGCTTCTGTGAGCTTCACTAAGAAACAGTTTTTCTCATTGCCTCTCAAGGCTTCAAATTTCTCAGCACTTCACTATACCACAATTACTTCACTTTTTACTCAAATTTACACTTTGAACACCTTATTCCTCTCCATACTCTATTATGAATTAAAGGGGTTTTTTTCAAGACTTTATTGTCCATCTCCATAGTTTTAACAGAAAGATATTTCAGCTTAATTAAAGCATCTTCTTAATTCTCTACCTTTCTTGAAGTCTCTTTTCTTTCTTGCCACTAGTAGTTTATAAAGTCTCTTTTCATGTTGATTACTCTCTTTTTCTCTCTCTGGATGAAAATATTAATTCGCAAGTTTCATCTGGATAAGAAAGAGTTAAAATCTTGCCCAGGCTTTTGTAGATAGTTCTGTGATCTCTGCCGGAGCAGCAGCTGGAGCTGTCTTCGATAGAAGATTCTTCATGGCTGCTCTGCAGTGTGGTTACTGTCTCAGCCTGCTGCAGGTCCAGAGCTTTTCTTCTTTACTCGGCAGTTTTCTAGTAAATTCTATCACAGCAAAACCTGCAGCTATGCCAGGAACCGGCCTGGCCCGGCTCAGCCCGGGGCAAGCCCCCCGCCGGTCCCCATCTCCCGGCCGAGAGAACGACAGGCCCAGCCCGGCCCCCCAACAAGGCCGCATGGCCTGGGCAGGGAACGGGAGGCTTGGAGCTCCGCCACCCTTCACAGCCAAGAAACAAAGAGCACCACAGACTTCTGGTTGGACACTTTAAGGTGGGGTTCACAAGTTGATTCTACTTTTCAATGGCTAAAACTGCTGTCAATTCTCCGCAATGACCGATAATTGGTCAAGAGAAAAGACTCCCAGGAGACCTCAGCAACTTTAACTTTCTTAAAGGTAAACTAACCCCATGGCACCATGAGAAAGCATTGCCATTCTCCTTCAGGAACTTACCAAGCCAAGCTGTATGCCATGTCCTGTACTATGTCCAACAATGGCTCCTGCACAGAAGGGTCTACGACATAAATGTCTCGCTGGACTATATCTCCTCATGGTACCTTTAACGCTTGCCCTATTACATTGTCACTATATCTTTTACTTGCCAAGGAAAGGCACTCAGAGTCACTTGGCCTTGCCTTGCCTTTGATGCTGTGGCTAGTCTACTCTTGTTTTGCTTGCTTGCTTATGTGTGCCTTGCCTGGCAAGACCTAGAAAGACCTTCCTTGCTTTGCTTTGCCTTGCCTACCGCTCTTTGCAATGCAAACCAAGTGTAGGCGCAATTGTAGGCAAGTCAAGGGAGAGGCTGACAAGGCTGGAGCCATGAGGGGCAAGCAAATGGAGTGGTAGGTGAGAGAAGGCCCAGAACTTCTAGGCAAGGATGGGCATAGGAAGGCCAGGCAGAAACAGGAAGGCCTAGGCAAGGCTAGGTTTCCCCGGAAGAAAGCAGTAGGCAGGTCAAGTGTGGGCGTAGGCACTGGAGGGAGTGCAAGGCTAGGGAGGCAAGGCAGGGCAAGGCAAGGAAACTTTTGGGTCACCAAGGCAAGACAAATGAGAGGTACATTCAAAGACTGCTGGTACACAAAAGGGGCTAGGACAGACTTCTCTGTCTGGCCTTGATCTCACATGGGCCATCTCTAATCTGCACCTAAAACACTTGGATTACCTGCTTTCCTTGGTATACAAAAGAACTGTCATTCTGGTCCTGAAGCGCAAAGGTGAAATGTGAATTTTATGTCCAAAATTCAAGACATGTAAGGATAGGTGCCAGAAGCAAGCTGCCAGGACAGATGGGTGTGCTTGCACGTGACCTCTTTTGGGCTTCCTCTCACATGCTCCTGAAACGCTGGAGGTACGTGAAAGCCTTGAGAGTCCTAGGAGAAGCAGGCAGGGCAAGGCAAGATGAAGAAATGCAGCAAAAAGAGGGGTATTGAATTCCAGGTGGGGGACGAGTGAGCAAGGGAATGCAAGGCAAGGGAGAGGAGAGGTTCAAAGGTAACGCCAAGAAAAGTGGTGGCTTTGCCAGGCAAGACAAAGGAGAGGCAAGCAAGGCAATGAGAGTCCTAGAAGGAGAAGGAAATGAAAGATTGGAGCTGGACAAAGGGGAAGGGAAACTGGACAAAGTGGCAAGGGGGATGGGTGGTGCAAGGCACTGGACTGGTAGGAAGGGCAAGGGAAAGACATGGATGGGTCAGGAAGGAAGAGGAAAACAATGGCCAGGAATGACAAAGAAATGCAAGGTTGGATAGGAAAGGAAAGGCAAGGCAATGTAGGGAAGGGGTAGGCCAGACAATGGGTGTCTCAAGAGGAAAAGTATGCATAGCAAGGCCAAGAGAAAAGCGGTAAAGAAGTTAGCGTGGGGAATAGGTGAGTGTAGCTGAGAAAGAAAGAAAGAAAGTGCCTCATTCCAGTATGTATGTATGTGTGTGTGAAGTTTGCAGGATGTAAAGCAGAAGAAAGCAGTGACTTGATGGTGGAGTGAAAGGATGCTTTTGAATACACGTGGCAAGGTCCAAGCAAACTATTTGTCTTGGCACATCTGTGTCCCATAAACTTCTTAGTTTAGATTCAGACTGTAAGCGGGACAGAGAACACCCCTAAAATTACAGCTGAGCAAGAAAGCAGGTCGCATCAGCATGTTTTAAAGGAAGCAGTTTTTTTGTGTGAGAAGAAAATGGACATATGAGACTCCAGCAGTATCGACGTTCAGCTTAGAAGCAAAGTGCAATGATTCCGTACAAACTCTGAAAATGAAACGCGGCAATAAAAAGGCAATGGGACATGTCAGCGAAAGCTTTGTGGCCAAGCAGGGTGAGATGTTTGAAACAGAACCACAGTTTGGTTTCACTAAGGATCCATCATGGTGGATTGCAAACATGTGCCAAGACAACACATATTCTGCAGCTGTTGCAGCTCTCCGCAGGAACACTAGCGCTTTCCCTTAGACTCTAAAATGCAGAGAAATGGCCTGCGCAGCGCAGAAGCTATTTGTGCTGCTTGTACACCTCTTCCAACCCCTCAGTGGAAACTATTGCGCCTGCCTTTAGACTCTGAGATCCAGAGAACACAATGGTAGAGGCAGTGGAGAATGGAAGGAGAGAGTGAAGTTTGATGAGTGAGTTTGATGTGACTTATGTGGAGCACGCAGAAAATGTAGCCCCGTACTGGTTTTTACACCTGGAGCCTATTTCTGTAAGACATTTCAGGTGGACATTTTTGATCAAGAAGCCAGAGTGAAAAAATTGACAGCGGGTCTCTCTAGGAAAGAAAAACCAGCAAGGCGTCGTGTGCCATTTAAATGCTGCTATAAGAAGGGCGTACTTTAGCAGCATCTCTCTTGACACTTCTATCTGTGTAATCTCTAGCTGCTTGGACACAGCCACACTGAAAATAATTGTACTGCAAATACCAAGTTACACAGGGAAAAAGGGTAGGTCAGCAAATGCCTTCTGTCCTGGCACATCTCTCAGTCAGAACTCCAGCTGAAAAATTTTGCTGTAATGATGGACTTTGCCACCTGGAGAGAATTTATATAGTTGGGAAGAAGCATTCAAAGCCCTAGTGCATTTCGTCTATTTTACAGACTGCAAGGGCACTATAAAGGCCAGCACTAGCTTTTTGTTGGACTTTTTCTTTTTGAGTAGCTGCTGGACGTTTTGAAGCGGTTTGGGATCTGCTAGAGTGCAAGGTAATACATAGAGCTTGAGGAAAGTGATATACACATTTTATATCTCCAGGGAGGTGGATGCAGTTCAGTGTGTGCGAGTTACATGTTGAGCAGCTGATCACACCGAAAAGAAGAGGCTGCGCTGCAATTGCCTTTTCATTTGCAGCTTATAAACTGCACAGCCCACAATGAAACAATTCCACTTCCTTCTGTGCTACATACAGGATCACATTCTCTCAGTCTCTAAGAGCCAGGACCCCCAGCGGAGCTCTTCCCTGCGCTGCTCCTACACCAATGAGGCCGGAGCCGCAAACAGCTTGGCTTTTTCCCTGGCACCGTCTGCCAGCGCTCATCAAAATAACCACACGATGGCGCTGTCGACTAACAAAAGAAGGAAACGCACCGAGGCCAGCTCCAAAGGACAGAGCCGAGTTGGAAACGTCCCTGCTCTCAAATTAACTGTGCCAGGAAAAAAAGACTTTGCTGATCTTCCCCCTCCAAGTGTGCAAACACTTTTGCACCACACTCAAAGGGCAACACGAAATCCTCTGCCCTAACAAACATTTTCACTCTCGCAGAGTCCGGTAACAAACTCAAAGACATCCGCTCAACAAATGTGCCAGCGGAGAGAGAAAGTTCTTTGCTGCCTACAATTTCAGCTTCACCCATCAAACAATGAACACACACCCTGCTATTAGCACTTTTCTTTTCAGCTCTACGCTCCTAAGCTTTCAGTCTCAGAGTCAAGATCCAAGTAGCATGGCAACAGGGACTACTCACACACTAAAGCTACAAGGACAAAAAGCTCAACAACTTGGTGTCTAGATTCCCACTGTCAGTTCAACAGCTCTAACCCACAGGGAAACCTCTTGGGAAAAACCTTTAAATTCACTGAGACCACCCAAAGTGCCCATCCAAACTTAATTTCTTTGCCAAAGAGAAGAACAAGAAGCTCATTTCAAGAGAAATGGCATCCCCTCCTCCAAAATCCAAAACATCCAGTGACTGATCCCATACAATGGTGTCAGAACACTCTTACTAGAGGCAGACAGCCTTCCAAAGATGGATACTGACTCAATGACTGTACAAATTGAGGGAGTGCTTCCAAATATGCTGGCACAAGAAGCTGCTGTCGTCCTTGAGCTGCGCGACACAGCTTCTTATCTGCACCTCCAACTCTGGGGCTACGTGCTTTCCTTCCCATGAGAAAGCATTGCCATTCTCCTTCAGGAACTTACCAAGCCAAGCTGTATGCCATGTCCTGTACTATGTCCAACAATGGCTCCTGCACAGAAGGGTCTACGACATAAATATCTCTCTGGACTATACCTCCTCATGGTACCTTTAACGCCTGCCCTATTACATTGTCACTATATCTTTTACTTGCCAAGGAAAGGCACTCAGAGTCACTTGGCCTTGCCTTGCCTTTGATGCTGTGGCTAGTCTACTCTTGTTTTGCTTGCTTGCTTATGTGTGCCTTGCCTGGCAAGACCTAGAAAGACCTTCCTTGCTTTGCTTTGCCTTGCCTACCGCTCTTTGCAATGCAAACCAAGTGTAGGCGCAATTGTAGGCAAGTCAAGGGAGAAGCTGACAAGGCTGGAGCCATGAGGGGCAAGCAAATGGAGTGGTAGGTGAGAGAAGGCCCAGAACTTCTAGGCAAGGATGGGCATAGGAAGGCCAGGCAGAAACAGGAAGGCCTAGGCAAGGCTAGGTTTCCACAAAGGAAAGCAGTAGCAGGTCAAGTGTGGGCGTAGGCACTGGAGGGAGTGCAAGGCTAGGGAGGCAAGGCAGGGCAAGGCAAGGAAACTTTTGGGTCACCAAGGCAAGACAAATGAGAGGTACATTCAAAGACTGCTGGTACACAAAAGGGGCTAGGACAGACTTCTCTGGCTGGCCTTGATCTCACATGGGCCATCTCTAATCTGCACCTAAAACACTTGGATTACCTGCTTTCCTTGGTATACAAAAGAACTGTCATTCTGGTCCTGAAGCGCAAAGGTGAAATGTGAATTTTATGTCCAAAATTCAAGACATGTAAGGATAGGTGCCAGAAGCAAGCTGCCAGGACAGATGGGTGTGCTTGCACGTGACCTCTTTTGGGCTTCCTCTCACATGCTCCTGAAACGCTGGAGGTACGTGAAAGCCTTGAGAGTCCTAGGAGAAGCAGGCAGGGCAAGGCAAGATGAAGAAATTCCGCAAAAAGAGGGGTATTGAATTCCAGGTGGGGGACGAGTGAGCAAGGGAATGCAAGGCAAGGGAGAGGAGAGGTTCAAAGGTAACGCCAAGAAAAGTGGTGGCTTTGCCAGGCAAGACAAAGGAGAGGCAAGCAAGGCAATGAGAGTCCTAGAAGGAGAAGGAAATGAAAGATTGGAGCTGGACAAAGGGGAAGGGAAACTGGACATAGTGGCAAGGGGGATGGGTGGTGCAAGGCACTGGACTGGTAGGAAGGGCAAGGGAAAGACATGGATGGGTCAGGAAGGAAGAGGAAAACAATGGCCAGGAATGACAAAGAAATGCAAGGTTGGATAGGAAAGGAAAGGCAAGGCAATGTAGGGAAGGGGTAGGCCAGACAATGGGTGTCTTAAGAGGAAAAGTATGCATAGCAAGGCCAAGAGAAAAGCGGTAAAGAATTTAGCGTGGGGGATAGGTGAGTGTAGCTGAGAAAGAAAGAAAGAAAGTGCCTCATTCCAGTATGTATGTATGTATGTGTGTGTGAAGTTTGCAGGATGTAAAGCAGAGACTTGATGGTGGAGTGAAAGGATGCTTTTGAATACACGTGGCAAGGTCCAAGCAAACTATTTGTCTTGGCACATCTGTGTCCCATAAACTTCTTAGTTTAGATTCAGACTGTAAGCGGGACAGAGAACACCCCTAAAATTACAGCTGAGCAAGAAAGCAGGTCGCATCAGCATGTTTTAAAGGAAGCAGTTTTTTTGTGTGAGAAGAAAATGGACATATGAGACTCCAGCAGTATCGACGTTCAGCTTAGAAGCAAAGTGCAATGATTCCGTACAAACTCTGAAAATGAAACGCAGCAATAAAAAGGCAATGGGACATGTCAGCGAAAGCTTTGTGGCCAAGCAGGGTGAGATGTTTGAAGCAGAACCACAGTTTGGTTTCACTAAGGATCCATCATGGTGGATTGCAAACATGTGCCAAGACAACACATATTCTGCAGCTGTTGCAGCACTCCGCAGGAACACTAGCGCTTTCCCTTAGACTCTAAAATGCAGAGAAATGGCCTGCGCAGCGCAGAAGCTATTTGTGCTGCTTGTACACCCCTTCTAACCCCTCAGTGGAAACTTTTGCGCCTGCCTTTAGACTCTGAGATCCAGAGAACACAATGGTAGAGGCAGTGGAGAATGGAAGGAGAGAGTGAAGTTTGATGAGTGAGTTTGATGTGACTTATGTGGAGCACGCAGAAAATGTAGCCCCGTACTGGTTTTTACACCTGGAGCCTATTTCTGTAAGACATTTCAGGCGGACATTTTTGATCAAGAAGCCAGAGTGAAAAAATTGACAGCAGGTGTCTCTGGGAAAGAAAAAGCAGCAAGGCGTCGTGTGCCATTTAAATGCTGCTATAAGAAGGGCGTACTTTAGCAGCATCTCTCTTGACACTTCTATCTGTGTAATCTCTAGCTGCTTGGACACAGCCACACTGAAAATAATTGTACTGCAAATACCAAGTTACACAGGGAAAAAGGGTAGGTCAGCAAATGCCTTCTGTCCTGGCACATCTCTCAGTCAGAACTCCAGCTGAAAAATTTTGCTGTAATGATGGACTTTGCCACTTGGAGAGAATTTATATAGTTGGGAAGAAACATTCAAAGCCCTAGTGCATTTCGTCTATTTTACAGACTGCAAGGGCACTATAAAGGCCAGCACTAGCTTTTTGTTGGACTTTTTCTTTTTGAGTAGCTGCTGGACGTTTTGAAGCGGTTTGGGATCTGCTAGAGTGCAAGGTAATACATAGAGTTTGAGGAAAGTGATATACACATTTTATATCTCCAGGGAGGTGGATGCAGTTCAGTGTGTGCGAGTTACATGTTGAGCAGCTGATCACACAGAAAAGAAGAGGCTGCGCTGCAATTGCCTTTTCATTTGCAGCTTATAAACTGCACAGCCCACAATGAAACAATTCCACTTCCTTCTGTGCTACATACAGGATCACATTCTCTCAGTCTCTAAGAGCCAGGACCCCCAGCGGAGCTCTTCCCTGCGCTGCTCCTACACCAATGAGGCCGGAGCCGCAAACAGCTTGGCTTTTTCCCTGGCACCGTCTGCCAGCGCTCATCAAAATAACCACACGATGGCGCTGTCAACTAACAAAAGAAGGAAACGCACCGAGGCCAGCTCCAAAGGACAGAGCCGAGTTGGAAACGTCCCTGCTCTCAAATTAACTGTGCCAGGAAAAAAAGACTTTGCTGATCTTCCCCCTCCAACTGTGCAAACACTTTTGCACCACACTCAAAGGGCAACACGAAATCCTCTGCCCTAACAAACATTTTCACTCTCGCAGAGTCCGGTAACAAACTCAAAGACATCCGCTCAACAAATGTGCCAGCGGAGAGAGAAAGTTCTTTGCTGTCTACAATTTCAGCTTCACCCATCAAACAATGAACACACACCCTGCTATTGGCACTTTTCTTTTCAGCTCTGCGCTCCTAAGCTTTCAGTCTCAGAGTCAAGATCCAAGCAGCATGGCAACAGGGACTACTCACACACTAAAGCTACAAGGACAAAAAGCTCAACAACTTGGTGTCTAGATTCCCACTGTCAGTTCAACAGCTCTAACCCACAGGGAAACCTCTTGGGAAAAACCTTTAAATTCACTGAGACCACCCAAAGTGCCCATCCAAACTTAATTTCTTTGCCAAAGAGAAGAACAAGAAGCTCATTTCAAGAGAAAGGGCATCCCCTCCTCCAAAATCCAAAACATCCAGTGACTGATCCCATACAATGGTGTCAGAACACTCTTACTAGAGGCAGACAGCCTTCCAAAGATGGATACTGACTCAATGACTGTACAAATTGAGGGAGTGCTTCCAAATATGCCGGCACAAGAAGCTGCTGTCGTCCTTGAGCTGCGCGACACAGCTTCTTATCTGCACCTCCAACTCTGGGGCTACGTGCTTTCCTTCCCATGAGAAAGCATTGCCATTCTCCTTCAGGAACTTTCCAAGCCAAACTGTATGCCATGTCCTGTA
Organism: Poecile atricapillus; assembly: GCF_030490865.1. Taxonomy (NCBI): domain Eukaryota; kingdom Metazoa; phylum Chordata; class Aves; order Passeriformes; family Paridae; genus Poecile; species Poecile atricapillus. Next base: position 74,837,367 of record NC_081288.1, on the reverse strand, counting down.
CTATGTCCAACAATGGCTCCTGCACAGAAGGGTCTACGACATAAATATCTCTCTGGACTATACCTCCTCATGGTACCTTTAACGCCTGCCCTATTACATTGTCACTATATCTTTTACTTGCCAAGGAAAGGCACTCAGAGTCACTTGGCCTTGCCTTGCCTTTGATGCTGTGGCTAGTCTACTCTTGTTTTGCTTGCTTGCTTATGTGTGCCTTGCCTGGCAAGACCTAGAAAGACCTTCCTTGCTTTGCTTTGCCTTGCCTACCGCTCTTTGCAATGCAAACCAAGTGTAGGTGCAATTGTAGGCAAGTCAAGGGAGAAGCTGACAAGGCTGGAGCCATGAGGGGCAAGCAAATGGAGTGGTAGGTGAGAGAAGGCCCAGAACTTCTAGGCAAGGATGGGCATAGGAAGGCCAGGCAGAAACAGGAAGGCCTAGGCAAGGCTAGGTTTCCCTGGAGGAAAGCAGTCAAGTGTGGGCAGGTCAAGTGTGGGCGTAGGCACTGGAGGGAGTGCAAGGCTAGGGAGGCAAGGCAGGGCAAGGCAAGGAAACTTTTGGGTCACCAAGGCAAGACAAATGAGAGGTACATTCAAAGACTGCTGGTACACAAAAGGGGCTAGGACAGACTTCTCTGGCTGGCCTTGATCTCACATGGGCCATCTCTAATCTGCACCTAAAACACTTGGATTACCTGCTTTCCTTGGTATACAAAAGAACTGTCATTCTGGTCCTGAAGCGCAAAGGTGAAATGTGAATTTTATGTCCAAAATTCAAGACATGTAAGGATAGGTGCCAGAAGCAAGCTGCCAGGACAGATGGGTGTGCTTGCACGTGACCTCTTTTGGGCTTCCTCTCACATGCTCCTGAAACGCTGGAGGTACGTGAAAGCCTTGAGAGTCCTAGGAGAAGCAGGCAGGGCAAGGCAAGATGAAGAAATGCCGCAAAAAGAGGGGTATTGAATTCCAGGTGGGGGACGAGTGAGCAAGGGAATGCAAGGCAAGGGAGAGGAGAGGTTCAAAGGTAACGCCAAGAAAAGTGGTGGCTTTGCCAGGCAAGACAAAGGAGAGGCAAGCAAGGCAATGAGAGTCCTAGAAGGAGAAGGAAATGAAAGATTGGAGCTGGACAAAGGGGAAGGGAAACTGGACAAAGTGGCAAGGGGGATGGGTGGTGCAAGGCACTGGACTGGTAGGAAGGGCAAGGGAAAGACATGGATGGGTCAGGAAGGAAGAGGAAAACAATGGCCAGGAATGACAAAGAAATGCAAGGTTGGATAGGAAAGGAAAGGCAAGGCAATGTAGGGAAGGGGTAGGCCAGACAATGGGTGTCTTAAGAGGAAAAGTATGCATAGCAAGGCCAAGAGAAAAGCGGTAAAGAAGTTAGCGTGGGGGATAGGTGAGTGTAGCTGAGAAAGAAAGAAAGAAAGAAAGTGCCTCATTCCAGTTTGTATGTATGTATGTGTGTGTGAAGTTTGCAGGATGTAAAGCAGAGACTTGATGGTGGAGTGAAAGGATGCTTTTGAATACACGTGGCAAGGTCCAAGCAAACTATTTGTCTTGGCACATCTGTGTCCCATAAACTTCTTAGTTTAGATTCAGACTGTAAGCGGGACAGAGAACACCCCTAAAATTACAGCTGAGCAAGAAAGCAGGTTGCATCAGCATGTTTTAAAGGAAGCAGTTTTTTTGTGTGAGAAGAAAATGGACATATGAGACTCCAGCAGTATCGACGTTCAGCTTAGAAGCAAAGTGCAATGATTCCGTACAAACTCTGAAAATGAAACGCAGCAATAAAAAGGCAATGGGACATGTCAGCGAAAGCTTTGTGGCCAAGCAGGGTGAGATGTTTGAAGCAGAACCACAGTTTGGTTTCACTAAGGATCCATCATGGTGGATTGCAAACATGTGCCAAGACAACACATATTCTGCAGCTGTTGCAGCTCTCCGCAGAAACACTAGCGCTTTCCCTTAGACTCTAAAATGCAGAGAAATGGCCTGCGCAGCGCAGAAGCTATTTGTGCTGCTTGTACACCTCTTCCAACCCCTCAGTGGAAACTATTGCGCCTGCCTTTAGACTCTGAGATCCAGAGAACACAATGGTAGAGGCAGTGGTGGAGAATGGAAGGAGAGAGTGAAGTTTGATGAGTGAGTTTGATGTGACTTATGTGGAGCACGCAGAAAATGTAGCCCCGTACTGGTTTTTACACCTGGAGCCTATTTCTGTAAGACATTTCAGGTGGACATTTTTGATCAAGAAGCCAGAGTGAAAAAATTGACAGCGGGTCTCTCTAGGAAAGAACAAGCAGCAAGGCGTCGTGTGCCATTTAAATGCTGCTATAAGAAGGGCGTACTTTAGCAGCATCTCTCTTGACACTTCTATCTGTGTAATCTCTAGCTGCTTGGACACAGCCACACTGAAAATAATTGTACTGCAAATACCAAGTTACACAGGGAAAAAGGGTAGGTCAGCAAATGCCTTCTGTCCTGGCACATCTCTCAGTCAGAACTCCAGCTGAAAAATTTTGCTGTAATGATGGACTTTGCCACCTGGAGAGAATTTATATAGTTGGGAAGAAGCATTCAAAGCCCTAGTGCATTTCGTCTATTTTACAGACTGCAAAGGCACTATAAAGGCCAGCACTAGCTTTTTGTTGGACTTTTTCGTTTTGAGTAGCTGCTGGACGTTTTGAAGCGGTTTGGGATCTGCTAGAGTGCAAGGTAATACATAGAGTTTGAGGAAAGTGATATACACATTTTATATCTCCAGGGAGGTGGATGCAGTTCAGTGTGTGCGAGTTACATGTTGAGCAGCTGATCACACAGAAAAGAAGAGGCTGCGCTGCAATTGCCTTTTCATTTGCAGCTTATAAACTGCACAGCCCACAATGAAACAATTCCACTTCCTTCTGTGCTACATACAGGATCACATTCTCTCAGTCTCTAAGAGCCAGGACCCCCAGCGGAGCTCTTCCCTGCGCTGCTCCTACACCAATGAGGCCGGAGCCGCAAACAGCTTGGCTTTTTCCCTGGCACCGTCTGCCAGCGCTCATCAAAATAACCACACGATGGCGCTGTCGACTAACAAAAGAAGGAAACGCACCGAGGCCAGCTCCAAAGGACAGAGCCGAGTTGGAAACGTCCCTGCTCTCAAATTAACTGTGCCAGGAAAAAAAGACTTTGCTGATCTTCCCCCTCCAAGTGTGCAAACACTTTTGCATCACACTCAAAGGGCAACACGAAATCCTCTGCCCTAACAAACATTTTCCCTCTCGCAGAGTCCGGTAACAAACTCAAAGACATCCGCTCAACAAATGTGCCAGCGGAGAGAGAAAGTTCTTTGCTGCCTACAATTTCAGCTTCACCCATCAAACAATGAACACACACCCTGCTATTGGCACTTTTCTTTTCAGCTCTACGCTCCTAAGCTTTCAGTCTCAGAGTCAAGATCCAAGCAGCATGGCAACAGGGACTACTCACACACTAAAGCTACAAGGACAAAAAGCTCAACAACTTGGTGTCTAGATTCCCACTGTCAGTTCAACAGCTCTAACCCACAGGGAAACCTCTTGGGAAAAACCTTTAAATTCACTGAGACCACCCAAAGTGCCCATCCAAACTTAATTTCTTTGCCAAAGAGAACAAGAAGCTCATTTCAAGAGAAATGGCATCCCCTCCTCCAAAATCCAAAACATCCAGTGACTGATCCCATACAATGGTGTCAGAACACTCTTACTAGAGGCAGACAGCCTTCCAAAGATGGATACTGACTCAATGACTGTACAAATTGAGGGAGTGCTTCCAAATATGCCGGCACAAGAAGCTGCTGTCGTCCTTGAGCTGCGCGACACAGCTTCTTATCTGCACCTCCAACTCTGGGGCTACGTGCTTTCCTTCCCATGAGAAAGCATTGCCATTCTCCTTCAGGAACTTACCAAGCCAAACTGTATGCCATGTCCTGTACTATGTCCAACAATGGCTCCTGCACAGAAGGGTCTACGACATAAATATCTCTCTGGACTATACCTCCTCATGGTACCTTTAACGCCTGCCCTATTACATTGTCACTATATCTTTTACTTGCCAAGGAAAGGCACTCAGAGTCACTTGGCCTTGCCTTGCCTTTGATGCTGTGGCTAGTCTACTCTTGTTTTGCTTGCTTGCTTATGTGTGCCTTGCCTGGCAAGACCTAGAAAGACCTTCCTTGCTTTGCTTTGCCTTGCCTACCGCTCTTTGCAATGCAAACCAAGTGTAGGAGCAATTGTAGGCAAGTCAAGGGAGAAGCTGACAAGGCTGGAGCCATGAGGGGCAAGCAAATAGAGTGGTAGGTGAGAGAAGGCCCAGAACTTCTAGGCAAGGATGGGCATACGAAGGCCAGGCAGAAACAGGAAGGCCTAGGCAAGGCTAGGTTTCCCTGGAGGAAAGCAGTCAAGTGTGGGCAGGTCAAGTGTGGGCGTAGGCACTGGAGGGAGTGCAAGGCTAGGGAGGCAAGGCAGGGCAAGGCAAGGAAACTTTTGGGTCACCAAGGCAAGACAAATGAGAGGTACATTCAAAGACTGCTGGTACACAAAAGGGGCTAGGACAGACTTCTCTGTCTGGCCTTGATCTCACATGGGCCATCTCTAATCTGCACCTAAAACACTTGGATTACCTGCTTTCCTTGGTATACAAAAGAACTGTCATTCTGGTCCTGAAGCGCAAAGGTGAAATGTGAATTTTATGTCCAAAATTCAAGACATGTAAGGATAGGTGCCAGAAGCAAGCTGCCAGGACAGATGGGTGTGCTTGCACGTGACCTCTTTTGGGCTTCCTCTCACATGCTCCTGAAACGCTGGAGGTACGTGAAAGCCTTGAGAGTCCTAGGAGAAGCAGGCAGGGCAAGGCAAGATGAAGAAATTCCGCAAAAAGAGGGGTATTGAATTCCAGGTGGGGGACGAGTGAGCAAGGGAATGCAAGGCAAGGGAGAGGAGAGGTTCAAAGGTAACGCCAAGAAAAGTGGTGGCTTTGCCAGGCAAGACAAAGGAGAGGCAAGCAAGGCAATGAGAGTCCTAGAAGGAGAAGGAAATGAAAGATTGGAGCTGGACAAAAAGGAAGGGAAACTGGACAAAGTGGCAAGGGGGATGGGTGGTGCAAGGCACTGGACTGGTAGGAAGGGCAAGGGAAAGACATGGATGGGTCAGGAAGGAAGAGGAAAACAATGGCCAGGAATGACAAAGAAATGCAAGGTTGGATAGGAAAGGAAAGGCAAGGCAATGTAGGGAAGGGGTAGGCCAGACAATGGGTGTCTTAAGAGGAAAAGTATGCATAGCAAGGCCAAGAGAAAAGCGGTAAAGAAGTTAGCGTGGGGGATAGGTGAGTGTAGCTGAGAAAGAAAGAAAGAAAGAAAGAAAGAAAGTGCCTCATTCCAGTTTGTATGTATGTATGTGTGTGTGAAGTTTGCAGGATGTAAAGCAGAGACTTGATGGTGGAGTGAAAGGATGCTTTTGAATACACGTGGCAAGGTCCAAGCAAACTATTTGTCTTGGCACATCTGTGTCCCATAAACTTCTTAGTTTAGATTCAGACTGTAAGCGGGACAGAGAACACCCCTAAAATTACAGCTGAGCAAGAAAGCAGGTCGCATCAGCATGTTTTAAAGGAAGCAGTTGTTTTGTGTGAGAAGAAAATGGACATATGAGACTCCAGCAGTATCGACGTTCAGCTTAGAAGCAAAGTGCAATGATTCCGTACAAACTCTGAAAATGAAACGCAGCAATAAAAAGGCAATGGGACATGTCAGCGAAAGCTTTGTGGCCAAGCAGGGTGAGATGTTTGAAGCAGAACCACAGTTTGGTTTCACTAAGGATCCATCATGGTGGATTGCAAACATGTGCCAAGACAACACATATTCTGCAGCTGTTGCAGCTCTCCGCAGAAACACTAGCGCTTTCCCTTAGACTCTAAAATGCAGAGAAATGGCCTGCGCAGCGCAGAAGCTATTTGTGCTGCTTGTACACCTCTTCCAACCCCTCAGTGGAAACTATTGCGCCTGCCTTTAGACTCTGAGATCCAGAGAACACAATGGTAGAGGCAGTGGAGAATGGAAGGAGAGAGTGAAGTTTGATGAGTGAGTTTGATGTGACTTATGTGGAGCACGCAGAAAATGTAGACCCGTACTGGTTTTTACACCTGGAGCCTATTTCTGTAAGACATTTCAGGTGGACATTTTTGATCAAGAAGCCAGAGTGAAAAAATTGACAGTGGGTCTCTCTAGGAAAGAAAAAGCAGCAAGGCGTCGTGTGCCATTTAAATGCTGCTATAAGAAGGGCGTACTTTAGCAGCATCTCTCTTGACACTTCTATCTGTGTAATCTCTAGCTGCTTGCACAAAGCCACACTGAAAATAATTGTACTGCAAATACCAAGTTACACAGGGAAAAAGGGTAGGTCAGCAAATGCCTTCTGTCCTGGCACATCTCTCAGTCAGAACTCCAGCTGAAAAATTTTGCTGTAATGATGGACTTTGCCACCTGGAGAGAATTTATATAGTTGGGAAGAAGCATTCAAAGCCCTAGTGCATTTCGTCTATTTTACGGACTGCAAGGGCACTATAAAGGCCAGCACTAGCTTTTTGTTGGACTTTTTCTTTTTGAGTAGCTGCTGGACGTTTTGAAGCGGTTTGGGATCTGCTAGAGTGCAAGGTAATACATAGAGTTTGAGGAAAGTGATATACACATTTTATATCTCCAGGGAGGTGGATGCAGTTCAGTGTGTGCGAGTTACATGTTGAGCAGCTGATCACACAGAAAAGAAGAGGCTGCGCTGCAATTGCCTTTTCATTTGCAGCTTATAAACTGCACAGCCCACAATGAAACAATTCCACTTCCTTCTGTGCTACATACAGGATCACATTCTCTCAGTCTCTAAGAGCCAGGACCCCCAGCGGAGCTCTTCCCTGCGCTGCTCCTACACCAATGAGGCCGGAGCCGCAAACAGCTTGGCTTTTTCCCTGGCACCGTCTGCCAGCGCTCATCAAAATAACCACACGATGGCGCTGTCGACTAACAAAAGAAGGAAACGCACCGAGGCCAGCTCCAAAGGACAGAGCCGAGTTGGAAACGTCCCTGCTCTCAAATTAACTGTGCCAGGAAAAAAAGACTTTGCTGATCTTCCCCCTCCAAGTGTGCAAACACTTTTGCACCACACTCAAAGGGCAACACGAAATCCTCTGCCCTAACAAACATTTTCACTCTCGCAGGGTCTGGTAACAAACTCAAAGACATCCGCTCAACAAATGTGCCAGCGGAGAGAGAAAGTTCTTTGCTGCCTACAATTTCAGCTTCACCCATCAAACAATGAACACACACCCTGCTATTGGCACTTTTCTTTTCAGCTCTACGCTCCTAAGCTTTCAGTCTCAGAGTCAAGATCCAAGCAGCATGGCAACAGGGACTACTCACACACTAAAGCTACAAGGACAAAAAGCTCAACAACTTGGTGTCTAGATTCCCACTGTCAGTTCAACAGCTCTAACCCACAGGGAAACCTCTTGGGAAAAACCTTTACATTCACTGAGACCACCCAAAGTGCCCATCCAAACTTAATTTCTTTGCCAAAGAGAAGAACAAGAAGTTCATTTCAAGAGAAATGGCATCCCCTCCTCCAAAATCCAAAACATCCAGTGACTGATCCCATACAATGGTGTCAGAACACTCTTACTAGAGGCAGACAGCCTTCCAAAGATGGATACTGACTCAATGACTGTACAAATTGAGGGAGTGCTTCCAAATATGCCGGCACAAGAAGCTGCTGTCGTCCTTGAGCTGCGCGACACAGCTTCTTATCTGCACCTCCAACTCTGGGGCTATGTGCTTTCCTTCCCATGAGAAAGCATTGCCATTCTCCTTCAGGAACTTACCAAGCCAAACTGTATGCCATGTCCTGTACTATGTCCAACAATGGCTCCTGCACAGAAGGGTCTACGACATAAATATCTCTCTGGACTATACCTCCTCATGGTACCTTTAACGCCTGCCCTATTACATTGTCACTATATCTTTTACTTGCCAAGGAAAGGCACTCAGAGTCACTTGGCCTTGCCTTGCCTTTGATGCTGTGGCTAGTCTACTCTTGTTTTGCTTGCTTGCTTATGTGTGCCTTGCCTGGCAAGACCTAGAAAGACCTTCCTTGCTTTGCTTTGCCTTGCCTACCGCTCTTTGCAATGCAAACCAAGTGTAGGAGCAATTGTAGGCAAGTCAAGGGAGAAGCTGACAAGGCTGGAGCCATGAGGGGCAAGCAAATGGAGTGGTAGGTGAGAGAAGGCCCAGAACTTCTAGGCAAGGATGGGCATAGGAAGGCCAGGCAGAAACAGGAAGGCCTAGGCAAGGCTAGGTTTCCCTGGAGGAAAGCAGTCAAGTGTGGGCAGGTCAAGTGTGGGCGTAGGCACTGGAGGGAGTGCAAGGCTAGGGAGGCAAGGCAGGGCAAGGCAAGGAAACTTTTGGGTCACCAAGGCAAGACAAATGAGAGGTACATTCAAAGACTGCTGGTACACAAAAGGGGCTAGGACAGACTTCTCTGGCTGGCCTTGATCTCACATGGGCCATCTCTAATCTGCACCTAAAACACTTGGATTACCTGCTTTCCTTGGTATACAAAAGAACTGTCATTCTGGTCCTGAAGCGCAAAGGTGAAATGTGAATTTTATGTCCAAAATTCAAGACATGTAAGGATAGGTGCCAGAAGCAAGCTGCCAGGACAGATGGGTGTGCTTGCACGTGACCTCTTTTGGGCTTCCTCTCACATGCTCCTGAAACGCTGGAGGTACGTGAAAGCCTTGAGAGTCCTAGGAGAAGCAGGCAGGGCAAGGCAAGATGAAGAAATTCCGCAAAAAGAGGGGTATTGAATTCCAGGTGGGGGACGAGTGAGCAAGGGAATGCAAGGCAAGGGAGAGGAGAGGTTCAAAGGTAACGCCAAGAAAAGTGGTGGCTTTTCCAGGCAAGACAAAGGAGAGGCAAGCAAGGCAATGAGAGTCCTAGAAGGAGAAGGAAATGAAAGATTGGAGCTGGACAAAGGGGAAGGGAAACTGGACAAAGTGGCAAGGGGGATGGGTGGTGCAAGGCACTGGACTGGTAGGAAGGGCAAGGGAAAGACATGGATGGGTCAGGAAGGAAGAGGAAAACAATGGCCAGGAATGACAAAGAAATGCAAGGTTGGATAGGAAAGGAAAGGCAAGGCAATGTAGGGAAGGGGTAGGCCAGACAATGGGTGTCTTAAGAGGAAAAGTATGCATAGCAAGGCCAAGAGAAAAGCGGTAAAGAAGTTAGCGTGGGGGATAGGTGAGTGTAGCTGAGAAAGAAAGAAAGAAAGAAAGAAAGTGCCTCATTCAAGTTTGTATGTATGTATGTGTGTGTGAAGTTTGCAGGATGTAAAGCAGAGACTTGATGGTGGAGTGAAAGGATGCTTTTGAATACACGTGGCAAGGTCCAAGCAAACTATTTGTCTTGGCACATCTGTGTCCCATAAACTTCTTAGTTTAGATTCAGACTGTAAGCAGGACAGAGAACACCCCTAAAATTACAGCTGAGCAAGAAAGCAGGTCGCATCAGCATGTTTTAAAGGAAGCAGTTTTTTTGTGTGAGAAGAAAATGGACATATGAGACTCCGGCAGTATCGACGTTCAGCTTAGAAGCAAAGTGCAATGATTCCGTACAAACTCTGAAAATGAAACGCTGCAATAAAAAGGCAATGGGACATGTCAGCGAAAGCTTTGTGGCCGAGCAGGGTGAGATGTTTGAAGCAGAACCACAGTTTGGTTTCACTAAGGATCCATCATGGTGGATTGCAAACATGTGCCAAGACAACACATATTCTGCAGCTGTTGCAGCTCTCCGCAGAAACACTAGCGCTTTCCCTTAGACTCTAAAATGCAGAGAAATGGCCTGCGCAGCGCAGAAGCTATTTGTGCTGCTTGTACACCTCTTCCAACCCCTCAGTGGAAACTATTGCGCCTGCCTTTAGACTCTGAGATCCAGAGAACACAATGGTAGAGGCAGTGGAGAATGGAAGGAGAGAGTGAAGTTTGATGAGTGAGTTTGATGTGACTTATGTGGAGCACGCAGAAAATGTAGCCCCGTACTGGTTTTTACACCTGGGGCCTATTTCTGTAAGACATTTCAGGTGGACATTTTTGATCAAGAAGTCAGAGTGAAAAAATTGACAGTGGGTCTCTCTAGGAAAGAAAAAGCAGCAAGGCGTCGTGTGCCATTTAAATGCTGCTATAAGAAGGGCGTACTTTAGCAGCATCTCTCTTGACACTTCTATCTGTGTAATCTCTAGCTGCTTGGACACAGCCACACTGAAAATAATTGTACTGCAAATACCAAGTTACACAGGGAAAAAGGGTAGGTCAGCAAATGCCTTCTGTCCTGGCACATCTCTCAGTCAGAACTCCAGCTGAAAAATTTTGCTGTAATGATGGACTTTGCCACTTGGAGAGAATTTATATAGTTGGGAAGAAGCATTCAAAGCCCTAGTGCATTTCGACTATTTTACGGACTGCAAGGGCACTATAAAGGCCAGCACTAGCTTTTTGTTGGACTTTTTCTTTTTGAGTAGCTGCTGGACGTTTTGAAGCGGTTTGGGATCTGCTAGAGTGCAAGGTAATACATAGAGCTTGAGGAAAGTGATATACACATTTTATATCTCCAGGGAGGTGGATGCAGTTCAGTGTGTGCGAGTTACATGTTGAGCAGCTGATCACACCGAAAAGAAGAGGCTGCGCTGCAATTGCCTTTTCATTTGCAGCTTATAAACTGCACAGCCCACAATGAAACAATTCCACTTCCTTCTGTGCTACATACAGGATCACATTCTCTCAGTCTCTAAGAGCCAGGACCCCCAGCGGAGCTCTTCCCTGCGCTGCTCCTACACCAATGAGGCCGGAGCCGCAAACAGCTTGGCTTTTTCCCTGGCACCGTCTGCCAGCGCTCATCAAAATAACCACACGATGGCGCTGTCGACTAACAAAAGAAGGAAACGCACCGAGGCCAGCTCCAAAGGACAGAGCCGAGTTGGAAACGTCCCTGCTCTCAAATTAACTGTGCCAGGAAAAAAAGACTTTGCTGATCTTCCCCCTCCAAGTGTGCAAACACTTTTGCACCACACTCAAAGGGCAACACGAAATCCTCTGCCCTAACAAACATTTTCACTCTCGCAGAGTCCGGTAACAAACTCAAAGACATCCGCTCAACAAATGTGCCAGCGGAGAGAGAAAGTTCTTTGCTGCCTACAATTTCAGCTTCACCCATCAAACAATGAACACACACCCTGCTATTGGCACTTTTCTTTTCAGCTCTACGCTCCTAAGCTTTCAGTCTCAGAGTCAAGATCCAAGCAGCATGGCAACAGGGACTACTCACACACTAAAGCTACAAGGACAAAAAGCTCAACAACTTGGTGTCTAGATTCCCACTGTCAGTTCAACAGCTCTAACCCACAGGGAAACCTCTTGGGAAAAACCTTTAAATTCACTGAGACCACCCAAAGTGCCCATCCAAACTTAATTTCTTTGCCAAAGAGCAGAACAAGAAGTTCATTTCAAGAGAAATGGCATCCCCTCCTCCAAAATCCAAAACATCCAGTGACTGATCCCATACAATGGTGTCAGAACACTCTTACTAGAGGCAGACAGCCTTCCAAAGATGGATACTGACTCAATGACTGTACAAATTGAGGGAGTGCTTCCAAATATGCCGGCACAAGAAGCTGCTGTCGTCCTTGAGCTGCGCGACACAGCTTCTTATCTGCACCTCCAACTCTGGGGCTATGTGCTTTCCTTCCCATGAGAAAGCATTGCCATTCTCCTTCAGGAACTTACCAAGCCAAACTGTATGCCATGTCCTGTACTATGTCCAACAATGGCTCCTGCACAGAAGGGTCTACGACATAAATATCTCTCTGGACTATACCTCCTCATGGTACCTTTAACGCCTGCCCTATTACATTGTCACTATATCTTTTACTTGCCAAGGAAAGGCACTCAGAGTCACTTGGCCTTGCCTTGCCTTTGATGCTGTGGCTAGTCTACTCTTGTTTTGCTTGCTTGCTTATGTGTGCCTTGCCTGGCAAGACCTAGAAAGACCTTCCTTGCTTTGCTTTGCCTTGCCTACCGCTCTTTGCAATGCAAACCAAGTGTAGGAGCAATTGTAGGCAAGTCAAGGGAGAAGCTGACAAGGCTGGAGCCATGAGGGGCAAGCAAATGGAGTGGTAGGTGAGAGAAGGCCCAGAACTTCTAGGCAAGGATGGGCATAGGAAGGCCAGGCAGAAACAGGAAGGCCTAGGCAAGGCTAGGTTTCCCTGGAGGAAAGCAGTCAAGTGTGGGCAGGTCAAGTGTGGGCGTAGGCACTGGAGGGAGTGCAAGGCTAGGGAGGCAAGGCAGGGCAAGGCAAGGAAACTTTTGGGTCACCAAGGCAAGACAAATGAGAGGTACATTCAAAGACTGCTGGTACACAAAAGGGGCTAGGACAGACTTCTCTGGCTGGCCTTGATCTCACATGGGCCATCTCTAATCTGCACCTAAAACACTTGGATTACCTGCTTTCCTTGGTATACAAAAGAACTGTCATTCTGGTCCTGAAGCGCAAAGGTGAAATGTGAATTTTATGTCCAAAATTCAAGACATGTAAGGATAGGTGCCAGAAGCAAGCTGCCAGGACAGATGGGTGTGCTTGCACGTGACCTCTTTTGGGCTTCCTCTCACATGCTCCTGAAACGCTGGAGGTACGTGAAAGCCTTGAGAGTCCTAGGAGAAGCAGGCAGGGCAAGGCAAGATGAAGAAATTCCGCAAAAAGAGGGGTATTGAATTCCAGGTGGGGGACGAGTGAGCAAGGGAATGCAAGGCAAGGGAGAGGAGAGGTTCAAAGGTAACGCCAAGAAAAGTGGTGGCTTTTCCAGGCAAGACAAAGGAGAGGCAAGCAAGGCAATGAGAGTCCTAGAAGGAGAAGGAAATGAAAGATTGGAGCTGGACAAAGGGGAAGGGAAACTGGACAAAGTGGCAAGGGGGATGGGTGGTGCAAGGCACTGGACTGGTAGGAAGGGCAAGGGAAAGACATGGATGGGTCAGGAAGGAAGAGGAAAACAATGGCCAGGAATGACAAAGAAATGCAAGGTTGGATAGGAAAGGAAAGGCAAGGCAATGTAGGGAAGGGGTAGGCCAGACAATGGGTGTCTTAAGAGGAAAAGTATGCATAGCAAGGCCAAGAGAAAAGCGGTAAAGAAGTTAGCGTGGGGGATAGGTGAGTGTAGCTGAGAAAGAAAGAAAGAAAGAAAGTGCCTCATTCCAGTTTGTATGTATGTATGTGTGTGTGAAGTTTGCAGGATGTAAAGCAGAGACTTGATGGTGGAGTGAAAGGATGCTTTTGAATACACGTGGCAAGGTCCAAGCAAACTATTTGTCTTGGCACATCTGTGTCCCATAAACTTCTTAGTTTAGATTCAGACTGTAAGCGGGACAGAGAACACCCCTAAAATTACAGCTGAGCAAGAAAGCAGGTCGCATCAGCATGTTTTAAAGGAAGCAGTTTTTTTGTGTGAGAAGAAAATGGACATATGAGACTCCGGCAGTATCGACGTTCAGCTTAGAAGCAAAGTGCAATGATTCCGTACAAACTCTGAAAATGAAACGCTGCAATAAAAAGGCAATGGGACATGTCAGCGAAAGCTTTGTGGCCGAGCAGGGTGAGATGTTTGAAGCAGAACCACAGTTTGGTTTCACTAAGGATCCATCATGGTGGATTGCAAACATGTGCCAAGACAACACATATTCTGCAGCTGTTGCAGCTCTCCGCAGAAACACTAGCGCTTTCCCTTAGACTCTAAAATGCAGAGAAATGGCCTGCGCAGCGCAGAAGCTATTTGTGCTGCTTGTACACCTCTTCCAACCCCTCAGTGGAAACTATTGCGCCTGCCTTTAGACTCTGAGATCCAGAGAACACAATGGTAGAGGCAGTGGAGAATGGAAGGAGAGAGTGAAGTTTGATGAGTGAGTTTGATGTGACTTATGTGGAGCACGCAGAAAATGTAGCCCCGTACTGGTTTTTACACCTGGAGCCTATTTCTGTAAGACATTTCAGGTGGACATTTTTGATCAAGAAGTCAGAGTGAAAAAATTGACAGTGGGTCTCTCTAGGAAAGAACAAGCAGCAAGGCGTCGTGTGCCATTTAAATGCTGCTATAAGAAGGGCGTACTTTAGCAGCATCTCTCTTGACACTTCTATCTGTGTAATCTCTAGCTGCTTGGACACAGCCACACTGAAAATAATTGTACTGCAAATACCAAGTTACACAGGGAAAAAGGGTAGGTCAGCAAATGCCTTCTGTCCTGGCACATCTCTCAGTCAGAACTCCAGCTGAAAAATTTTGCTGTAATGATGGACTTTGCCACTTGGAGAGAATTTATATAGTTGGGAAGAAGCATTCAAAGCCCTAGTGCATTTCGACTATTTTACGTACTGCAAGGGCACTATAAAGGCCAGCACTAGCTTTTTGTTGGACTTTTTCTTTTTGAGTAGCTGCTGGACGTTTTGAAGCGGTTTGGGATCTGCTAGAGTGCAAGGTAATACATAGAGCTTGAGGAAAGTGATATACACATTTTATATCTCCAGGGAGGTGGATGCAGTTCAGTGTGTGCGAGTTACATGTTGAGCAGCTGATCACACCGAAAAGAAGAGGCTGCGCTGCAATTGCCTTTTCATTTGCAGCTTATAAACTGCACAGCCCACAATGAAACAATTCCACTTCCTTCTGTGCTACATACAGGATCACATTCTCTCAGTCTCTAAGAGCCAGGACCCCCAGCGGAGCTCTTCCCTGCGCTGCTCCTACACCAATGAGGCCGGAGCCGCAAACAGCTTGGCTTTTTCCCTGGCACCGTCTGCCAGCGCTCATCAAAATAACCACACGATGGCGCTGTCGACTAACAAAAGAAGGAAACGCACCGAGGCCAGCTCCAAAGGACAGAGCCGAGTTGGAAACGTCCCTGCTCTCAAATTAACTGTGCCAGGAAAAAAAGACTTTGCTGATCTTCCCCCTCCAAGTGTGCAAACACTTTTGCACCACACTCAAAGGGCAACACGAAATCCTCTGCCCTAACAAACATTTTCACTCTCGCAGAGTCCGGTAACAAACTCAAAGACATCCGCTCAACAAATGTGCCAGCGGAGAGAGAAAGTTCTTTGCTGCCTACAATTTCAACTTCACCCATCAAACAATGAACACACACCCTGCTATTGGCACTTTTCTTTTCAGCTCTACGCTCCTAAGCTTTCAGTCTCAGAGTCAAGATCCAAGCAGCATGGCAACAGGGACTACTCACACACTAAAGCTACAAGGACAAAAAGCTCAACAACTTGGTGTCTAGATTCCCACTGTCAGTTCAACAGCTCTAACCCACAGGGAAACCTCTTGGGAAAAACCTTTACATTCACTGAGACCACCCAAAGTGCCCATCCAAACTTAATTTCTTTGCCAAAGAGAAGAACAAGAAGCTCATTTCAAGAGAAATGGCATCCCCTCCTCCAAAATCCAAAACATCCAGTGACTGATCCCATACAATGGTGTCAGAACACTCTTACTAGAGGCAGACAGCCTTCCAAAGATGGATACTGACTCAATGACTGTACAAATTGAGGGAGTGCTTCCAAATATGCCGGCACAAGAAGCTGCTGTCGTCCTTGAGCTGCGCGACACAGCTTCTTATCTGCACCTCCAACTCTGGGGCTATGTGCTTTCCTTCCCATGAGAAAGCATTGCCATTCTCCTTCAGGAACTTACCAAGCCAAACTGTATGCCATGTCCTGTACTATGTCCAACAATGGCTCCTGCACAGAAGGGTCTACGACATAAATATCTCTCTGGACTATACCTCCTCATGGTACCTTTAACGCCTGCCCTATTACATTGTCACTATATCTTTTACTTGCCAAGGAAAGGCACTCAGAGTCACTTGGCCTTGCCTTGCCTTTGATGCTGTGGCTAGTCTACTCTTGTTTTGCTTGCTTGCTTATGTGTGCCTTGCCTGGCAAGACCTAGAAAGACCTTCCTTGCTTTGCTTTGCCTTGCCTACCGCTCTTTGCAATGCAAACCAAGTGTAGGAGCAATTGTAGGCGAGTCAAGGGAGAAGCTGACAAGGCTGGAGCCATGAGGGGCAAGCAAATGGAGTGGTAGGTGAGAGAAGGCCCAGAACTTCTAGGCAAGGATGGGCATAGGAAGGCCAGGCAGAAAAAGGAAGGCCTAGGCAAGGCTAGGTTTCCCTGGAGGAAAGCAGTCAAGTGTGGGCAGGTCAAGTGTGGGCGTAGGTACTGGAGGGAGTGCAAGGCTAGGGAGGCAAGGCAGGGCAAGGCAAGGAAACTTTTGGGTCACCAAGGCAAGACAAATGAGAGGTACATTCAAAGACTGCTGGTACACAAAAGGGGCTAGGACAGACTTCTCTGGCTGGCCTTGATCTCACATGGGCCATCTCTAATCTGCACCTAAAACACTTGGATTACCTGCTTTCCTTGGTATACAAAAGAACTGTCATTCTGGTCCTGAAGCGCAAAGGTGAAATGTGAATTTTATGTCCAAAATTCAAGACATGTAAGGATAGGTGCCAGAAGCAAGCTGCCAGGACAGATGGGTGTGCTTGCACGTGACCTCTTTTGGGCTTCCTCTCACATGCTCCTGAAACGCTGGAGGTACGTGAAAGCCTTGAGAGTCCTAGGAGAAGCAGGCAGGGCAAGGCAAGATGAAGAAATTCCGCAAAAAGAGGGGTATTGAATTCCAGGTGGGGGACGAGTGAGCAAGGGAATGCAAGGCAAGGGAGAGGAGAGGTTCAAAGGTAACGCCAAGAAAAGTGGTGGCTTTGCCAGGCAAGACAAAGGAGAGGCAAGCAAGGCAATGAGAGTCCTAGAAGGAGAAGGAAATGAAAGATTGGAGCTGGACAAAGGGGAAGGGAAACTGGACAAAGTGGCAAGGGGGATGGGTGGTGCAAGGCACTGGACTGGTAGGAAGGGCAAGGGAAAGACATGGATGGGTCAGGAAGGAAGAGGAAAACAATGGCCAGGAATGACAAAGAAATGCAAGGTTGGATAGGAAAGGAAAGGCAAGGCAATGTAGGGAAGGGGTAGGCCAGACAATGGGTGTCTTAAGAGGAAAAGTATGCATAGCAAGGCCAAGAGAAAAGCGGTAAAGAAGTTAGCGTGGGGGATAGGTGAGTGTAGCTGAGAAAGAAAGAAAGAAAGAAAGAAAGTGCCTCATTCAAGTTTGTATGTATGTATGTGTGTGTGAAGTTTGCAGGATGTAAAGCAGAGACTTGATGGTGGAGTGAAAGGATGCTTTTGAATACACGTGGCAAGGTCCAAGCAAACTATTTGTCTTGGCACATCTGTGTCCCATAAACTTCTTAGTTTAGATTCAGACTGTAAGCAGGACAGAGAACACCCCTAAAATTACAGCTGAGCAAGAAAGCAGGTCGCATCAGCATGTTTTAAAGGAAGCAGTTTTTTTGTGTGAGAAGAAAATGGACATATGAGACTCCGGCAGTATCGACGTTCAGCTTAGAAGCAAAGTGCAATGATTCCGTACAAACTCTGAAAATGAAACGCTGCAATAAAAAGGCAATGGGACATGTCAGCGAAAGCTTTGTGGCCGAGCAGGGTGAGATGTTTGAAGCAGAACCACAGTTTGGTTTCACTAAGGATCCATCATGGTGGATTGCAAACATGTGCCAAGACAACACATATTCTGCAGCTGTTGCAGCTCTCCGCAGAAACACTAGCGCTTTCCCTTAGACTCTAAAATGCAGAGAAATGGCCTGCGCAGCGCAGAAGCTATTTGTGCTGCTTGTACACCTCTTCCAACCCCTCAGTGGAAACTATTGCGCCTGCCTTTAGACTCTGAGATCCAGAGAACACAATGGTAGAGGCAGTGGAGAATGGAAGGAGAGAGTGAAGTTTGATGAGTGAGTTTGATGTGACTTATGTGGAGCACGCAGAAAATGTAGCCCCGTACTGGTTTTTACACCTGGGGCCTATTTCTGTAAGACATTTCAGGTGGACATTTTTGATCAAGAAGTCAGAGTGAAAAAATTGACAGTGGGTCTCTCTAGGAAAGAACAAGCAGCAAGGCGTCGTGTGCCATTTAAATGCTGCTATAAGAAGGGCGTACTTTAGCAGCATCTCTCTTGACACTTCTATCTGTGTAATCTCTAGCTGCTTGGACACAGCCACACTGAAAATAATTGTACTGCAAATACCAAGTTACACAGGGAAAAAGGGTAGGTCAGCAAATGCCTTCTGTCCTGGCACATCTCTCAGTCAGAACTCCAGCTGAAAAATTTTGCTGTAATGATGGACTTTGCCACTTGGAGAGAATTTATATAGTTGGGAAGAAGCATTCAAAGCCCTAGTGCATTTCGACTATTTTACGGACTGCAAGGGCACTATAAAGGCCAGCACTAGCTTTTTGTTGGACTTTTTCTTTTTGAGTAGCTGCTGGACGTTTTGAAGCGGTTTGGGATCTGCTAGAGTGCAAGGTAATACATAGAGCTTGAGGAAAGTGATATACACATTTTATATCTCCAGGGAGGTGGATGCAGTTCAGTGTGTGCGAGTTACATGTTGAGCAGCTGATCACACCGAAAAGAAGAGGCTGCGCTGCAATTGCCTTTTCATTTGCAGCTTATAAACTGCACAGCCCACAATGAAACAATTCCACTTCCTTCTGTGCTACATACAGGATCACATTCTCTCAGTCTCTAAGAGCCAGGACCCCCAGCGGAGCTCTTCCCTGCGCTGCTCCTACACCAATGAGGCCGGAGCCGCAAACAGCTTGGCTTTTTCCCTGGCACCGTCTGCCAGCGCTCATCAAAATAACCACACGATGGCGCTGTCGACTAACAAAAGAAGGAAACGCACCGAGGCCAGCTCCAAAGGACAGAGCCGAGTTGGAAACGTCCCTGCTCTCAAATTAACTGTGCCAGGAAAAAAAGACTTTGCTGATCTTCCCCCTCCAAGTGTGCAAACACTTTTGCACCACACTCAAAGGGCAACACGAAATCCTCTGCCCTAACAAACATTTTCACTCTCGCAGAGTCCGGTAACAAACTCAAAGACATCCGCTCAACAAATGTGCCAGCGGAGAGAGAAAGTTCTTTGCTGCCTACAATTTCAACTTCACCCATCAAACAATGAACACACACCCTGCTATTGGCACTTTTCTTTTCAGCTCTACGCTCCTAAGCTTTCAGTCTCAGAGTCAAGATCCAAGCAGCATGGCAACAGGGACTACTCACACACTAAAGCTACAAGGACAAAAAGCTCAACAACTTGCTGTCTAGATTCCCACTGTCAGTTCAACAGCTCTAACCCACAGGGAAACCTCTTGGGAAAAACCTTTACATTCACTGAGACCACCCAAAGTGCCCATCCAAACTTAATTTCTTTGCCAAAGAGAAGAACAAGAAGCTCATTTCAAGAGAAATGGCATCCCCTCCTCCAAAATCCAAAACATCCAGTGACTGATCCCATACAATGGTGTCAGAACACTCTTACTAGAGGCAGACAGCCTTCCAAAGATGGATACTGACTCAATGACTGTACAAATTGAGGGAGTGCTTCCAAATATGCCGGCACAAGAAGCTGCTGTCGTCCTTGAGCTGCGCGACACAGCTTCTTATCTGCACCTCCAACTCTGGGGCTATGTGCTTTCCTTCCCATGAGAAAGCATTGCCATTCTCCTTCAGGAACTTACCAAGCCAAACTGTATGCCATGTCCTGTACTATGTCCAACAATGGCTCCTGCACAGAAGGGTCTACGACATAAATATCTCTCTGGACTATACCTCCTCATGGTACCTTTAACGCCTGCCCTATTACATTGTCACTATATCTTTTACTTGCCAAGGAAAGGCACTCAGAGTCACTTGGCCTTGCCTTGCCTTTGATGCTGTGGCTAGTCTACTCTTGTTTTGCTTGCTTGCTTATGTGTGCCTTGCCTGGCAAGACCTAGAAAGACCTTCCTTGCTTTGCTTTGCCTTGCCTACCGCTCTTTGCAATGCAAACCAAGTGTAGGAGCAATTGTAGGCGAGTCAAGGGAGAAGCTGACAAGGCTGGAGCCATGAGGGGCAAGCAAATGGAGTGGTAGGTGAGAGAAGGCCCAGAACTTCTAGGCAAGGATGGGCATAGGAAGGCCAGGCAGAAAAAGGAAGGCCTAGGCAAGGCTAGGTTTCCCTGGAGGAAAGCAGTCAAGTGTGGGCAGGTCAAGTGTGGGCGTAGGCACTGGAGGGAGTGCAAGGCTAGGGAGGCAAGGCAGGGCAAGGCAAGGAAACTTTTGGGTCACCAAGGCAAGACAAATGAGAGGTACATTCAAAGACTGCTGGTACACAAAAGGGGCTAGGACAGACTTCTCTGGCTGGCCTTGATCTCACATGGGCCATCTCTAATCTGCACCTAAAACACTTGGATTACCTGCTTTCCTTGGTATACAAAAGAACTGTCATTCTGGTCCTGAAGCGCAAAGGTGAAATGTGAATTTTATGTCCAAAATTCAAGACATGTAAGGATAGGTGCCAGAAGCAAGCTGCCAGGACAGATGGGTGTGCTTGCACGTGACCTCTTTTGGGCTTCCTCTCACATGCTCCTGAAACGCTGGAGGTACGTGAAAGCCTTGAGAGTCCTAGGAGAAGCAGGCAGGGCAAGGCAAGATGAAGAAATTCCGCAAAAAGAGGGGTATTGAATTCCAGGTGGGGGACGAGTGAGCAAGGGAATGCAAGGCAAGGGAGAGGAGAGGTTCAAAGGTAACGCCAAGAAAAGTGGTGGCTTTTCCAGGCAAGACAAAGGAGAGGCAAGCAAGGCAATGAGAGTCCTAGAAGGAGAAGGAAATGAAAGATTGGAGCTGGACAAAGGGGAAGGGAAACTGGACAAAGTGGCAAGGGGGATGGGTGGTGCAAGGCACTAGACTGGTAGGAAGGGCAAGGGAAAGACATGGATGGGTCAGGAAGGAAGAGGAAAACAATGGCCAGGAATGACAAAGAAATGCAAGGTTGGATAGGAAAGGAAAGGCAAGGCAATGTAGGGAAGGGGTAGGCCAGACAATGGGTGTCTTAAGAGGAAAAGTATGCATAGCAAGGCCAAGAGAAAAGCGGTAAAGAAGTTAGCGTGGGGGATAGGTGAGTGTAGCTGAGAAAGAAAGAAAGAAAGAAAGAAAGTGCCTCATTCCAGTTTGTATGTATGTATGTGTGTGTGAAGTTTGCAGGATGTAAAGCAGAGACTTGATGGTGGAGTGAAAGGATGCTTTTGAATACACGTGGCAAGGTCCAAGCAAACTATTTGTCTTGGCACATCTGTGTCCCATAAACTTCTTAGTTTAGATTCAGACTGTAAGCGGGACAGAGAACACCCCTAAAATTACAGCTGAGCAAGAAAGCAGGTCGCATCAGCATGTTTTAAAGGAAGCAGTTTTTTTGTGTGAGAAGAAAATGGACATATGAGACTCCGGCAGTATCGACGTTCAGCTTAGAAGCAAAGTGCAATGATTCCGTACAAACTCTGAAAATGAAACGCGGCAATAAAAAGGCAATGGGACATGTCAGCGAAAGCTTTGTGGCCAAGCAGGGTGAGATGTTTGAAGCAGAACCACAGTTTGGTTTCACTAAGGATCCATCATGGTGGATTGCAAACATGTGCCAAGACAACACATATTCTGCAGCTGTTGCAGCTCTCCGCAGAAACACTAGCGCTTTCCCTTAGACTCTAAAATGCAGAGAAATGGCCTGCGCAGCGCAGAAGCTATTTGTGCTGCTTGTACACCTCTTCCAACCCTTCAGTGGAAACTATTGCGCCTGCCTTTAGACTCTGAGATCCAGAGAACACAATGGTAGAGGCAGTGGAGAATGGAAGGAGAGAGTGAAGTTTGATGAGTGAGTTTGATGTGACTTATGTGGAGCACGCAGAAAATGTAGCCCCGTACTGGTTTTTACACCTGGGGCCTATTTCTGTAAGACATTTCAGGTGGACATTTTTGATCAAGAAGTCAGAGTGAAAAAATTGACAGCGGGTCTCTATAGGAAAGAACAAGCAGCAAGGCGTCGTGTGCCATTTAAATGCTGCTATAAGAAGGGCGTACTTTAGCAGCATCTCTCTTGACACTTCTATCTGTGTAATCTCTAGCTGCTTGGACACAGCAACACTGAAAATAATTGTACTGCAAATACCAAGTTACACAGGGAAAAAGGGTAGGTCAGCAAATGCCTTCTGTCCTGGCACATCTCTCAGTCAGAACTCCAGCTGAAAAATTTTGCTGTAATGATGGACTTTGCCACCTGGAGAGAATTTATATAGTTGGGAAGAAGCATTCAAAGCCCTAGTGCATTTCGTCTATTTTACGGACTGCAAGGGCACTATAAAGGCCAGCACTAGCTTTTTGTTGGACTTTTTCTTTTTGAGTAGCTGCTGGACGTTTTGAAGCGGTTTGGGATCTGCTAGAGTGCAAGGTAATACATAGAGTTTGAGGAAAGTGATATACACATTTTATATCTCCAGGGAGGTGGATGCAGTTCAGTGTGTGCGAGTTACATGTTGAGCAGCTGATCACACAGAAAAGAAGAGGCTGCGCTGCAATTGCCTTTTCATTTGCAGCTTATAAACTGCACAGCCCACAATGAAACAATTCCACTTCCTTCTGTGCTACATACAGGATCACATTCTCTCAGTCTCTAAGAGCCAGGACCCCCAGCGGAGCTCTTCCCTGCGCTGCTCCTACACCAATGAGGCCGGAGCCGCAAACAGCTTGGCTTTTTCCCTGGCACCGTCTGCCAGCGCTCATCAAAATAACCACACGATGGCGCTGTCGACTAACAAAAGAAGGAAACGCACCGAGGCCAGCTCCAAAGGACAGAGCCGAGTTGGAAACGTCCCTGCTCTCAAATTAACTGTGCCAGGAAAAAAAGACTGCTGATCTTCCCCCTCCAAGTGTGCAAACACTTTTGCACCACACTCAAAGGGCAACACGAAATCCTCTGCCCTAACAAACATTTTCACTCTCGCAGAGTCCGGTAACAAACTCAAAGACATCCGCTCAACAAATGTGCCAGCGGAGAGAGAAAGTTCTTTGCTGCCTACAATTTCAACTTCACCCATCAAACAATGAACACACACCCTGCTATTGGCACTTTTCTTTTCAGCTCTACGCTCCTAAGCTTTCAGTCTCAGAGTCAAGATCCAAGCAGCATGGCAACAGGGACTACTCACACACTAAAGCTACAAGGACAAAAAGCTCAACAACTTGGTGTCTAGATTCCCACTGTCAGTTCAACAGCTCTAACCCACAGGGAAACCTCTTGGGAAAAACCTTTAAATTCACTGAGACCACCCAAAGTGCCCATCCAAACTTAATTTCTTTGCCAAAGAGAAGAACAAGAAGCTCATTTCAAGAGAAATGGCATCCCCTCCTCTAAAATCCAAAACATCCAGTGACTGATCCCATACAATGGTGTCAGAACACTCTTACTAGAGGCAGACAGCCTTCCAAAGATGGATACTGACTCAATGACTGTACAAATTGAGGGAGTGCTTCCAAATATGCCGGCACAAGAAGCTGCTGTCGTCCTTGAGCTGCGCGACACAGCTTCTTATCTGCACCTCCAACTCTGGGGCTACGTGCTTTCCTTCCCATGAGAAAGCATTGCCATTCTCCTTCAGGAACTTACCAAGCCAAACTGTATGCCATGTCCTGTACTATGTCCAACAATGGCTCCTGCACAGAAGGGTCTACGACATAAATATCTCTCTGGACTATACCTCCTCATGGTACCTTTAACGCCTGCCCTATTACATTGTCACTATATCTTTTACTTGCCAAGGAAAGGCACTCAGAATCACTTGGCCTTGCCTTTAATGCTGTGGCTAGTCTACTCTTGTTTTGCTTGCTTCTTATGTGTGCCTTGCCTGGCAAGACCTAGAAAGACCTTCCTTGCTTTGCTTTGCCTTGCCTACCGCTCTTTGCAATGCAAACCAAGTGTAGGCGCAATTGTAGGCAAGTCAAGGGAGAAGCTGACAAGGCTGGAGCCATGAGGGGCAAGCAAATGGAGTGGTAGGTGAGAGAAGGCCCAGAACTTCTAGGCAAGGATGGGCATAAGAAGGCCAGGCAGTAACAGGAAGGCCTAGGCAAGGCTAGGTTTCCCTGGAGGAAAGCAGTAGGCACGTCAAGTGTGGGCGTAGGCACTGGAGGGAGTGCAAGGCTAGGGAGGCAAGGCAGGGCAAGGCAAGGAAACTTTTGGGTCACCAAGGCAAGACAAATGAGAGGTACATTCAAAGACTGCTGGTACACAAAAGGGGCTAGGACAGACTTCTCTGGCTGGCCTTGATCTCACATGGGCCATCTCTAATCTGCACCTAAAACACTTGGATTACCTGCTTTCCTTGGTATACAAAAGAACTGTCATTCTGGTCCTGAAGCGCAAAGGTGAAATGTGAATTTTATGTCCAAAATTCAAGACATGTAAGGATAGGTGCCAGAAGCAAGCTGCCAGGACAGATGGGTGTGCTTGCACGTGACCTCTTTTGGGCTTCCTCTCACATGCTCCTGAAACGCTGGAGGTACGTGAAAGCCTTGAGAGTCCTAGGAGAAGCAGGCAGGGCAAGGCAAGATGAAGAAATTCCGCAAAAAGAGGGGTATTGAATTCCAGGTGGGGGACGAGTGAGCAAGGGAATGCAAGGCAAGGGAGAGGAGAGGTTCAAAGGTAACGCCAAGAAAAGTGGTGGCTTTTCCAGGCAAGACAAAGGAGAGGCAAGCAAGGCAATGAGAGTCCTAGAAGGAGAAGGAAATGAAAGATTGGAGCTGGACAAAGGGGAAGGGAAACTGGACAAAGTGGCAAGGGGGATGGGTGGTGCAAGGCACTGGACTGGTAGGAAGGGCAAGGGAAAGACATGGATGGGTCAGGAAGGAAGAGGAAAACAATGGCCAGGAATGACAAAGAAATGCAAGGTTGGATAGGAAAGGAAAGGCAAGGCAATGTAGGGAAGGGGTAGGCCAGACAATGGGTGTCTTAAGAGGAAAAGTATGCATAGCAAGGCCAAGAGAAAAGCGGTAAAGAAGTTAGCGTGGGGGATAGGTGAGTGTAGCTGAGAAAGAAAGAAAGAAAGTGCCTCATTCCAGTATGTATGTATGTATGTGTGTGTGAAGTTTGCAGGATGTAAAGCAGAAGAAAGCAGTGACTTGATGGTGGAGTGAAAGGATGCTTTTGAATACACGTGGCAAGGTCCAAGCAAACTATTTGTCTTGGCACATCTGTGTCCCATAAACTTCTTAGTTTAGATTCAGACTGTAAGCGGGACAGAGAACACCCCTAAAATTACAGCTGAGCAAGAAAGCAGGTCGCATCAGCATGTTTTAAAGGAAGCAGTTTTTTTGTGTGAGAAGAAAATGGACATATGAGACTCCAGCAGTATCGACGTTCAGCTTAGAAGCAAAGTGCAATGATTCCGTACAAACTCTGAAAATAAAACGCAGCAATAAAAAGGCAATGGGACATGTCAGCGAAAGCTTTGTGGCCAAGCAGGGTGAGATGTTTGAAGCAGAACCACAGTTTGGTTTCACTAAGGATCCATCATGGTGGATTGCAAACATGTGCCAAGACAACACATATTCTGCAGCTGTTGCAGCTCTCCGCAGGAACACTAGCGCTTTCCCTTAGACTCTAAAATGCAGAGAAATGGCCTGCGCAGCGCAGAAGCTATTTGTGCTGCTTGTACACCTCTTCCAACCCCTCAGTGGAAACTATTGCGCCTGCCTTTAGACTCTGAGATCCAGAGAACACAATGGTAGAGGCAGTGGAGAATGGAAGGAGAGAGTGAAGTTTGATGAGTGAGATTGATGTGACTTATGTGGAGCACGCAGAAAATGTAGCCCCGTACTGGTTTTTACACCTGGAGCCTATTTCTGTAAGACATTTCAGGTGGACATTTTTGATCAAGAAGCCAGAGTGAAAAAATTGACAGCAGGTCTCTCTGGGAAAGAAAAAGCAGCAAGGCGTCGTGTGCCATTTAAATGCTGCTATAAGAAGGGCGTACTTTAGCAGCATCTCTCTTGACACTTCTATCTGTGTAATCTCTAGCTGCTTGGACACAGCGACACTGAAAATAATTGTACTGCAAATACCAAGTTACACAGGGAAAAAGGGTAGGTCAGCAAATGCCTTCTGTCCTGGCACATCTCTCAGTCAGAACTCCAGCTGAAAAATTTTGCTGTAATGATGGACTTTGCCACTTGGAGAGAATTTATATAGTTGGGAAGAAACATTCAAAGCCCTAGTACATTTCGTCTATTTTACGGACTGCAAAGGCACTATGAAGGCCAGCCCTAGCTTTTTGTTGGACTTTTTGAGTAGCTGCTGGACGTTTTGAAGCGGTTTTGGATCTGCTAGAGTGCAAGGTAATACATAGAGTTTGAGGAAAGTGATATACACATTTTATATCTCCAGGGAGGTGGATGCAGTTCAGTGTGTGCGAGTTACATGTTGAGCAGCTGATCACACAGAAAAGAAGAGGCTGCGCTGCAATTGCCTTTTCATTTGCAGCTTATAAACTGCACAGCCCACAATGAAACAATTCCACTTCCTTCTGTGCTACATACAGGATCACATTCTCTCAGTCTCTAAGAGCCAGGACCCCCAGCGGAGCTCTTCCCTGCGCTGCTCCTACACCAATGAGGCCGGAGCCGCAAACAGCTTGGCTTTCTCCCAGGCACCGTCTGCCAGCGCTCATCAAAATAACCACACGATGGCGCTGTCGACTAACAAAAGAAGGAAACGCACCGAGGCCAGCTCCAAAGGACAGAGCCGAGTTGGAAACGTCCCTGCTCTCAAATTAACTGTGCCACGAAAAAAAGACTTTGCTGATCTTCCCCCTCCAAGTGTGCAAACATTTTTGCACCACACTCAAAGGGCAACACGAAATCCTCTGCCCTAACAAACATTTTCACTCTCGCAGAGTCCGGTAACAAACTCAAAGACATCCGCTCAACAAATGTGCCAGCGGAGAGAGAAAGTTCTTTGCTGCCTACAATTTCAACTTCACCCATCAAACAATGAACACACACCCTGCTATTAGCACTTTTCTTTTCTGCTCTACGCTCCTAAGCTTTCAGTCTCAGAGTCAAGATCCAAGCAGCATGGCAACAGGGACTACTCACACACTAAAGCTACAAGGACAAAAAGCTCAACAACTTGGTGTCTAGATTCCCACTGTCAGTTCAACAGCTCTAACCCACAGGGAAACCTCTTGGGAAAAACCTTTAAATTCACTGAGACCACCCAAAGTGCCACTCCAAACTTAATTTCTTTGCCAAAGCGAATAACAAGAAGCTCATTTCAGGAGAAATGGCATCCCCTCCTCCAAAATCCAAAACATCCAGTGACTGATCCCATACCATGGTGTCAGAACACTCTTACTAGAGGCAGACAGCCTTCCTAAGATGGATACTGACTCAATGACTGTACAAATTGAGGGAGTGCTTCCAAATATGCCGGCACAAGAAGCTGCTGTCGTCCTTGAGCTGCGCGACACAGCTTCTTATCTGCACCTCCAACTCTGGGGCTACGTGCTTTCCTTCCCATGAGAAAGCATTGCCATTCTCCTTCAAGAACTTACCAAGCCAAACTGTATGCCATGTCCTGTACTATGTCCAACAATGGCTCCTGCACAGAAGGGTCTACGACATGAATATCTTGCTGGACTATACCTCTTCATGGTACCTTTAACGCCTGCCCTATTACATTGTCACTATATCTTTTACTTGCCAAGGAAAGGCACTCAGAGTCACTTGGCCTTGCCTTGCCTTTGATGCTGTGGCTAGTCTACTCTTGTTTTGCTTGCTTGCTTGCTTATGTGTGCCTTGCCTGGCAAGACCTAGAAAGACCTTCCTTGCTTTGCTTTGCCTTGCCTACCGCTCTTTGCAATGCAAACCAAGTGTAGGCGCAATTGTTGGCGAGTCAAGGGAGAAACTGACAAGGCTGGAGCCATGAGGGGCAAGCAAATGGAGTGGTAGGTGAGAGAAGGCCCAGAACTTCTAGGCAAGGATGGGCATAGGAAGGCCAGGCAGAAACAGGAAGGCCTAGGCAAGGCTAGGTTTCCCTGGAGGAAAGCAGTCAAGTGTGGGCAGGTCAAGTGTGGGCGTAGGCACTGGAGGGAGTGCAAGGCTAGGGAGGCAAGGCAGGGCAAGGCAAGGAAACTTTGGGGTCACCAAGGCAAGACAAATGAGAGGTACATTCAAAGACTGCTGGTACACAAAAGGGGCTAGGACAGACTTCTCTGTCTGGCCTTGATCTCATATGGGCCATCTCTAATCTGCACCTAAAACACTTGGATTACCTGCTTTCCTTGGTATACAAAAGAACTGTCATTCTGGTCCTGAAGCGCAAAGGTGAAATGTGAATTTTATGTCCAAAATTCAAGACATGTAAGGATAGGTGCCAGAAGCAAGCTGCCAGGACAGATGGGTGTGCTTGCACGTGACCTCTTTTGGGCTTCCTCTCACATGCTCCTGAAACGCTGGAGGTACGTGAAAGCCTTGAGAGTCCTAGGAGAAGCAGGCAGGGCAAGGCAAGATGAAGAAATTCCGCAAAAAGAGGGGTATTGAATTCCAGGTGGGGGACGAGTGAGCAAGGGAATGCAAGGCAAGGGAGAGGAGAGGTTCAAAGGTAACGCCAAGAAAAGTGGTGGCTTTTCCAGGCAAGACAAAGGAGAGGCAAGCAAGGCAATGAGAGTCCTAGAAGGAGAAGGAAATGAAAGATTGGAGCTGGACAAAGGGGAAGGGAAACTGGACAAAGTGGCAAGGGGGATGGGTGGTGCAAGGCACTGGACTGGTAGGAAGGGCAAGGGAAAGACATGGATGGGTCAGGAAGGAAGAGGAAAACAATGGCCAGGAATGACAAAGAAATGCAAGGTTGGATAGGAAAGGAAAGGCAAGGCAATGTAGGGAAGGGGTAGGCCAGACAATGGGTGTCTTAAGAGGAAAAGTATGCATAGCAAGGCCAAGAGAAAAGCGGTAAAGAAGTTAGCGTGGGGGATAGGTGAGTGTAGCTGAGAAAGAAAGAAAATGCCTCATTCCAGTTTGTATGTATGTATGTGTGTGTGAAGTTTGCAGGATGTAAAGCAGAAGAAAGCAGTGACTTGATGGTGGAGTGAATGGATGCTTTTGAATACACGTGGCAAGGTCCAAGCAAACTATTTGTCTTGGCACATCTGTGTCCCATAAACTTCTTAGTTTAGATTCAGACTGTAAGCGGGACAGAGAACACCCCTAAAATTACAGCTGAGCAAGAAAGCAGGTCGCATCAGCATGTTTTAAAGGAAGCAGTTTTTTTGTGTGAGAAGAAAATGGACATATGAGACTCCAGCAGTATCGACGTTCAGCTTAGAAGCAAAGTGCAATGATTCCGTACAAACTCTGAAAATGAAACGCAGCAATAAAAAGGCAATGGGACATGTCAGCGAAAGCTTTGTGGCCAAGCAGGGTGAGATGTTTGAAGCAGAACCACAGTTTGGTTTCACTAAGGATCCATCATGGTGGATTGCAAACATGTGCCAAGACAACACATATTCTGCAGCTGTTGCAGCTCTCCGCAGGAACACTAGCGCTTTCCCTTAGACTCTAAAATGCAGAGAAATGGCCTGCGCAGCGCAGAAGCTATTTGTGCTGCTTGTACACCTCTTCCAACCCCTCAGTGGAAACTATTGCGCCTGCCTTTAGACTCTGAGATCCAGAGAACACAATGGTAGAGGCAGTGGAGAATGGAAGGAGAGAGTGAAGTTTGATGAGTGAGATTGATGTGACTTATGTGGAGCACGCAGAAAATGTAGCCCCGTACTGGTTTTTATACCTGGAGCCTATTTCTGTAAGACATTTCAGGTGGACATTTTTGATCAAGAAGCCAGAGTGAAAAAATTGACAGCAGGTCTCTCTGGGAAAGAAGAAGCAGCAAGGCGTCGTGTTCCATTTAAATGCTGCTATAAGAAGGGCGTACTTTAGCAGCATCTCTCTTGACACTTCTATCTGTGTAATCTCTAGCTGCTTGGACACAGTGACACTGAAAATAATTGTACTGCAAATACCAAGTTACACAGGGAAAAAGGGTAGGTCAGCAAATGCCTTCTGTCCTGGCACATCTCTCAGTCAGAACTCCAGCTGAAAAATTTTGCTGTAATGATGGACTTTGCCACTTGGAGAGAATTTATATAGTTGGGAAGAAACATTCAAAGCCCTAGTACATTTCGTCTATTTTACGGACTGCAAAGGCACTATGAAGGCCAGCCCTAGCTTTTTGTTGGACTTTTTCTTTTTGAGTAGCTGCTGGACGTTTTAAAGCGGTTTGGGATCTGCTAGAGTGCAAGGTAATACATAGAGTTTGAGGAAAGTGATATACACATTTTATATCTCCAGGGAGGTGGATGCAGTTCAGTGTGTGCGAGTTACATGTTGAGCAGCTGATCACACAGAAAAGAAGAGGCTGCGCTGCAATTGCCTTTTCATTTGCAGCTTATAAACTGCACAGCCCACAATGAAACAATTCCACTTCCTTCTGTGCTACATACAGGATCACATTCTCTCAGTCTCTAAGAGCCAGGACCCCCAGCGGAGCTCTTCCCTGCGCTGCTCCTACACCAATGAGGCCGGAGCCGCAAACAGCTTGGCTTTTTCCCTGGCACCGGCTGCCAGCGCTCATCAAAATAACCACACGATGGCGCTGTCGACTAACAAAAGAAGGAAACGCACCGAGGCCAGCTCCAAAGGACAGAGCCCAGTTGGAAACGTCCCTGCTCTCAAATTAACTGTGCCACGAAAAAAAGACTTTGCTGATCTTCCCCCTCCAAGTGTGCAAACATTTTTGCACCACACTCAAAGGGCAACACAAAATCCTCTGCCCTAACAAACATTTTCACTCTCGCAGAGTCCGGTAACAAACTCAAAGACATCCGCTCAACAAATGTGCCAGCTGAGAGAGAAAGTTCTTTGCTGCCTACAATTTCAACTTCACCCATCAAACAATGAACACACACCCTGCTACTAGCACTTTTCTTTTCTGCTCTACGCTCCTAAGCTTTCAGTCTCAGAGTCAAGATCCAAGCAGCATGGCAACAGGGACTACTCACACACTAAAGCTACAAGGACAAAAAGCTCAACAACTTGCTGTCTAGATTCCCACTGTCAGTTCAACAGCTCTAACCCACAGGGAAACCTCTTGGGAAAAACCTTTAAATTCACTGAGACCACCCAAAGTGCCCATCCAAACTTAATTTCTTTGCCAAAGCGAATAACAAGAAGCTCATTTCAGGAGAAATGGCATCCCCTCCTCCAAAATCCAAAACATCCAGTGACTGATCCCATACCATGGTGTCAGAACACTCTTACTAGAGGCAGACAGCCTTCCTAAGATGGATACTGACTCAATGACTGTACAAATTGAGGGAGTGCTTCCAAATATGCCGGCACAAGAAGCTGCTGTCGTCCTTGAGCTGCGCGACACAGCTTCTTATCTGCACCTCCAACTCTGGGGCTACGTGCTTTCCTTCCCATGAGAAAGCATTGCCATTCTCCTTCAAGAACTTACCAAGCTAAACTGTATGCCATGTCCTGTACTATGTCCAACAATGGCTCCTGCACAGAAGGGTCTACGACATGAATATCTTGCTGGACTATACCTCCTCATGGTACCTTTAACGCCTGCCCTATTACATTGTCACTATATCTTTTACTTGCCAAGGAAAGGCACTCAGAGTCACTTGGCCTTGCCTTGCCTTTGATGCTGTGGCTAGTCTACTCTTGTTTTGCTTGCTTGCTTGCTTATGTGTGCCTTGCCTGGCAAGACCTAGAAAGACCTTCCTTGCTTTGCTTTGCCTTGCCTACCGCTCTTTGCAATGCAAACCAAGTGTAGGCGCAATTGTTGGCGAGTCAAGGGAGAAACTGACAAGGCTGGAGCCATGAGGGGCAAGCAAATGGAGTGGTAGGTGAGAGAAGGCCCAGAACTTCTAGGCAAGGATGGGCATAGGAAGGCCAGGCAGAAACAGGAAGGCCTAGGCAAGGCTAGGTTTCCCTGGAGGAAAGCAGTCAAGTGTGGGCAGGTCAAGTGTGGGCGTAGGCACTGGAGGGAGTGCAAGGCTAGGGAGGCAAGGCAGGGCAAGGCAAGGAAACTTTGGGGTCACCAAGGCAAGACAAATGAGAGGTACATTCAAAGACTGCTGGTACACAAAAGGGGCTAGGACAGACTTCTCTGTCTGGCCTTGTTCTCATATGGGCCATCTCTAATCTGCACCTAATACACTTGGATTACCTGCTTTCCTTGGTATACAAAAGAACTGTCATTCTGGTCCTGAAGCGCAAAGGTGAAATGTGAATTTTATGTCCAAAATTCAAGACATGTAAGGATAGGTGCCAGAAGCAAGCTGCCAGGACAGATGGGTGTGCTTGCACGTGACCTCTTTTGGGCTTCCTCTCACATGCTCCTGAAACGCTGGAGGTACGTGAAAGCCTTGAGAGTCCTAGGAGAAGCAGGCAGGGCAAGGCAAGATGAAGAAATTCCGCAAAAAGAGGGGTATTGAATTCCAGGTGGGGGACGAGTGAGCAAGGGAATGCAAGGCAAGGGAGAGGAGAGGTTCAAAGGTAACGCCAAGAAAAGTGGTGGCTTTGCCAGGCAAGACAAAGGAGAGGGAAGCAAGGCAATGAGAGTCCTAGAAGGAGAAGGAAATGAAAGATTGGAGCTGGACAAAGGGGAAGGGAAACTGGACAAAGTGGCAAGGGGGATGGGTGGTGCAAGGCACTGGACTGGTAGGAAGGGCAAGGGAAAGACATGGATGGGTCAGGAAGGAAGAGGAAAACAATGGCCAGGAATGACAAAGAAATGCAAGGTTGGATAGGAAAGGAAAGGCAAGGCAATGTAGGGAAGGGGTAGGCCAGACAATGGGTGTCTTAAGAGGAAAAGTATGCATAGCAAGGCCAAGAGAAAAGCGGTAAAGAAGTTAGCGTGGGGGATAGGTGAGTGTAGCTGAGAAAGAAAGAAAATGCCTCATTCCAGTTTGTATGTATGTATGTGTGTGTGAAGTTTGCAGGATGTAAAGCAGAAGAAAGCAGTGACTTGATGGTGAAGTGAATGGATGCTTTTGAATACACGTGGCAAGGTCCAAGCAAACTATTTGTCTTGGCACATCTGTGTCCCATAAACTTCTTAGTTTAGATTCAGACTGTAAGCGGGACAGAGAACACCCCTAAAATTACAGCTGAGCAAGAAAGCAGGTCGCATCAGCATGTTTTAAAGGAAGCAGTTTTTTTGTGTGAGAAGAAAATGGACATATGAGACTCCAGCAGTATCGACGTTCAGCTTAGAAGCAAAGTGCAATGATTCCGTACAAACTCTGAAAATGAAACGCAGCAATAAAAAGGCAATGGGACATGTCAGCGAAAGCTTTGTGGCCAAGCAGGGTGAGATGTTTGAAGCAGAACCACAGTTTGGTTTCACTAAGGATCCATCATGGTGGATTGCAAACATGTGCCAAGACAACACATATTCTGCAGCTGTTGCAGCTCTCCGCAGGAACACTAGCGCTTTCCCTTAGACTCTAAAATGCAGAGAAATGGCCTGCGCAGCGCAGAAGCTATTTGTGCTGCTTGTACACCTCTTCCAACCCCTCAGTGGAAACTATTGCGCCTGCCTTTAGACTCTGAGATCCAGAGAACACAATGGTAGAGGCAGTGGAGAATGGAAGGAGAGAGTGAAGTTTGATGAGTGAGTTTGATGTGACTTATGTGGAGCACGCAGAAAATGTAGCCCCGTACTGGTTTTTACACCTGGAGCCTATTTCTGTAAGACATTTCAGGTGGACATTTTTGATCAAGAAGCCAGAGTGAAAAAATTGACAGCAGGTCTCTCTGGGAAAGAAAAAGCAGCAAGGCGTCGTGTGCCATTTAAATGCTGCTATAAGAAGGGCATACTTTAGCAGCATCTCTCTTGACACTTCTATCTGTGTAATCTCTAGCTGCTTGGACACAGTGACACTGAAAATAATTGTACTGCAAATACCAAGTTACACAGGGAAAAAGGGTAGGTCAGCAAATGCCTTCTGTCCTGGCACATCTCTCAGTCAGAACTCCAGCTGAAAAATTTTGCTGTAATGATGGACTTTGCCACTTGGAGAGAATTTATATAGTTGGGAAGAAACATTCAAAGCCCTAGTACATTTCGTCTATTTTACGGACTGCAAAGGCACTATGAAGGCCAGCCCTAGCTTTTTGTTGGACTTTTTCTTTTTGAGTAGCTGCTGGACGTTTTAAAGCGGTTTGGGATCTGCTAGAGTGCAAGGTAATACATAGAGTTTGAGGAAAGTGATATACACATTTTATATCTCCAGGGAGGTGGATGCAGTTCAGTGTGTGCGAGTTACATGTTGAGCAGCTGATCACACAGAAAAGAAGAGGCTGCGCTGCAATTGCCTTTTCATTTGCAGCTTATAAACTGCACAGCCCACAATGAAACAATTCCACTTCCTTCTGTGCTACATACAGGATCACATTCTCTCAGTCTCTAAGAGCCAGGACCCCCAGCGGAGCTCTTCCCTGCGCTGCTCCTACACCAATGAGGCCGGAGCCGCAAACAGCTTGGCTTTTTCCCTGGCACCGGCTGCCAGCGCTCATCAAAATAACCACACGATGGCGCTGTCGACTAACAAAAGAAGGAAACGCACCGAGGCCAGCTCCAAAGGACAGAGCCGAGTTGGAAACGTCCCTGCTCTCAAATTAACTGTGCCACGAAAAAAAGACTTTGCTGATCTTCCCCCTCCAAGTGTGCAAACATTTTTGCACCACACTCAAAGGGCAACACAAAATCCTCTGCCCTAACAAACATTTTCACTCTCGCAGAGTCCGGTAACAAACTCAAAGACATCCGCTCAACAAATGTGCCAGCTGAGAGAGAAAGTTCTTTGCTGCCTACAATTTCAACTTCACCCATCAAACAATGAACACACACCCTGCTACTAGCACTTTTCTTTTCTGCTCTACGCTCCTAAGCTTTCAGTCTCAGAGTCAAGATCCAAGCAGCATGGCAACAGGGACTACTCACACACTAAAGCTACAAGGACAAAAAGCTCAACAACTTGCTGTCTAGATTCCCACTGTCAGTTCAACAGCTCTAACCCACAGGGAAACCTCTTGGGAAAAACCTTTAAATTCACTGAGACCACCCAAAGTGCCCATCCAAACTTAATTTCTTTGCCAAAGCGAATAACAAGAAGCTCATTTCAGGAGAAATGGCATCCCCTCCTCCAAAATCCAAAACATCCAGTGACTGATCCCATACCATGGTGTCAGAACACTCTTACTAGAGGCAGACAGCCTTCCTAAGATGGATACTGACTCAATGACTGTACAAATTGAGGGAGTGCTTCCAAATATGCCGGCACAAGAAGCTGCTGTCGTCCTTGAGCTGCGCGACACAGCTTCTTATCTGCACCTCCAACTCTGGGGCTACGTGCTTTCCTTCCCATGAGAAAGCATTGCCATTCTCCTTCAAGAACTTACCAAGCTAAACTGTATGCCATGTCCTGTACTATGTCCAACAATGGCTCCTGCACAGAAGGGTCTACGACATGAATATCTTGCTGGACTATACCTCCTCATGGTACCTTTAACGCCTGCCCTATTACATTGTCACTATATCTTTTACTTGCCAAGGAAAGGCACTCAGAGTCACTTGGCCTTGCCTTGCCTTTGATGCTGTGGCTAGTCTACTCTTGTTTTGCTTGCTTGCTTGCTTATGTGTGCCTTGCCTGGCAAGACCTAGAAAGACCTTCCTTGCTTTGCTTTGCCTTGCCTACCGCTCTTTGCAATGCAAACCAAGTGTAGGCGCAATTGTTGGCGAGTCAAGGGAGAAACTGACAAGGCTGGAGCCATGAGGGGCAAGCAAATGGAGTGGTAGGTGAGAGAAGGCCCAGAACTTCTAGGCAAGGATGGGCATAGGAAGGCCAGGCAGAAACAGGAAGGCCTAGGCAAGGCTAAGTTTCCCTGGAGGAAAGCAGTCAAGTGTGGGCAGGTCAAGTGTGGGCGTAGGCACTGGAGGGAGTGCAAGGCTAGGGAGGCAAGGCAGGGCAAGGCAAGGAAACTTTGGGGTCACCAAGGCAAGACAAATGAGAGGTACATTCAAAGACTGCTGGTACACAAAAGGGGCTAGGACAGACTTCTCTGTCTGGCCTTGTTCTCATATGGGCCATCTCTAATCTGCACCTAATACACTTGGATTACCTGCTTTCCTTGGTATACAAAAGAACTGTCATTCTGGTCCTGAAGCGCAAAGGTGAAATGTGAATTTTATGTCCAAAATTCAAGACATGTAAGGATAGGTGCCAGAAGCAAGCTGCCAGGACAGATGGGTGTGCTTGCACGTGACCTCTTTTGGGCTTCCTCTCACATGCTCCTGAAACGCTGGAGGTACGTGAAAGCCTTGAGAGTCCTAGGAGAAGCAGGCAGGGCAAGGCAAGATGAAGAAATTCCGCAAAAAGAGGGGTATTGAATTCCAGGTGGGGGACGAGTGAGCAAGGGAATGCAAGGCAAGGGAGAGGAGAGGTTCAAAGGTAACGCCAAGAAAAGTGGTGGCTTTGCCAGGCAAGACAAAGGAGAGGGAAGCAAGGCAATGAGAGTCCTAGAAGGAGAAGGAAATGAAAGATTGGAGCTGGACAAAAGGGAAGGGAAACTGGACAAAGTGGCAAGGGGGATGGGTGGTGCAAGGCACTGGACTGGTAGGAAGGGCAAGGGAAAGACATGGATGGGTCAGGAAGGAAGAGGAAAACAATGGCCAGGAATGACAAAGAAATGCAAGGTTGGATAGGAAAGGAAAGGCAAGGCAATGTAGGGAAGGGGTAGGCCAGACAATGGGTGTCTTAAGAGGAAAAGTATGCATAGCAAGGCCAAGAGAAAAGCGGTAAAGAAGTTAGCGTGGGGGATAGGTGAGTGTAGCTGAGAAAGAAAGAAAATGCCTCATTCCAGTTTGTATGTATGTATGTGTGTGTGAAGTTTGCAGGATGTAAAGCAGAAGAAAGCAGTGACTTGATGGTGAAGTGAATGGATGCTTTTGAATACACGTGGCAAGGTCCAAGCAAACTATTTGTCTTGGCACATCTGTGTCCCATAAACTTCTTAGTTTAGATTCAGACTGTAAGCGGGACAGAGAACACCCCTAAAATTACAGCTGAGCAAGAAAGCAGGTCGCATCAGCATGTTTTAAAGGAAGCAGTTTTTTTGTGTGAGAAGAAAATGGACATATGAGACTCCAGCAGTATCGACGTTCAGCTTAGAAGCAAAGTGCAATGATTCCGTACAAACTCTGAAAATGAAACGCAGCAATAAAAAGGCAATGGGACATGTCAGCGAAAGCTTTGTGGCCAAGCAGGGTGAGATGTTTGAAGCAGAACCACAGTTTGGTTTCACTAAGGATCCATCATGGTGGATTGCAAACATGTGCCAAGACAACACATATTCTGCAGCTGTTGCAGCTCTCCGCAGGAACACTAGCGCTTTCCCTTAGACTCTAAAATGCAGAGAAATGGCCTGCGCAGCGCAGAAGCTATTTGTGCTGCTTGTACACCTCTTCCAACCCCTCAGTGGAAGCTATTACGCCTGCCTTTAGACTCTGAGATCCAGAGAACACAATGGTAGAGGCAGTGGAGAATGGAAGGAGAGAGTGAAGTTTGATGAGTGAGTTTGATGTGACTTATGTGGAGCACGCAGAAAATGTAGCCCCGTACTGGTTTTTACACCTGGAGCCTATTTCTGTAAGACATTTCAGGTGGACATTTTTGATCAAGAAGCCAGAGTGAAAAAATTGACAGCAGGTCTCTCTGGGAAAGAAAAAGCAGCAAGGCGTCGTGTGCCATTTAAATGCTGCTATAAGAAGGGCATACTTTAGCAGCATCTCTCTTGACACTTCTATCTGTGTAATCTCTAGCTGCTTGGACACAGCGACACTGAAAATAATTGTACTGCAAATACCAAGTTACACAGGGAAAAAGGGTAGGTCAGCAAATGCCTTCTGTCCTGGCACATCTCTCAGTCAGAACTCCAGCTGAAAAATTTTGCTGTAATGATGGACTTTGCCACTTGGAGAGAATTTATATAGTTGGGAAGAAGCATTCAAAGCCCTAGTGCATTTCGACTATTTTACGGACTGCAAAGGCACTCTAAAGGCCAGCACTAGCTTTTTGTTGGACTTTTTCTTTTTGAGTAGCTGCTGGACGTTTTGAAGCGGTTTGGGATCTGCTAGAGTACAAGGTAATACATAGAGTTTGAGGAAAGTGATATACACATTTTATATCTCCAGGGAGGTGGATGCAGTTCAGTGTGTGCGAGTTACATGTTGAGCAGCTGATCACACAGAAAA
Source organism: Poecile atricapillus (assembly GCF_030490865.1). NCBI lineage: Eukaryota > Metazoa > Chordata > Aves > Passeriformes > Paridae > Poecile > Poecile atricapillus. The sequence goes on along the minus strand of NC_081288.1, from coordinate 74,798,950 downwards.
GAAGAGGCTGCGCTGCAATTGCCTTTTCATTTGCAGCTTATAAACTGCACAGCCCACAATGAAACAATTCCACTTCCTTCTGTGCTACATACAGGATCACATTCTCTCAGTCTCTAAGAGCCAGGACCCCCAGCGGAGCTCTTCCCTGCGCTGCTCCTACACCAATGAGGCCGGAGCCGCAAACAGCTTGGCTTTTTCCCTGGCACCGTCTGCCAGCGCTCATCAAAATAACCACACGATGGCGCTGTCGACTAACAAAAGAAGGAAACGCACCGAGGCCAGCTCCAAAGGACAGAGCCGAGTTGGAAACGTCCCTGCTCTCAAATTAACTGTGCCAGGAAAAAAAGACTTTGCTGATCTTCCCCCTCCAAGTGTGCAAACATTTTTGCACCACACTCAAAGGGCAACACAAAATCCTCTGCCCTAACAAACATTTTCACTCTCGCAGAGTCCGGTAACAAACTCAAAGACATCCGCTCAACAAATGTGCCAGCTGAGAGAGAAAGTTCTTTGCTGCCTACAATTTCAACTTCACCCATCAAACAATGAACACACACCCTGCTATTAGCACTTTTCTTTTCTGCTCTACGCTCCTAAGCTTTCAGTCTCAGAGTCAAGATCCAAGCAGCATGGCAACAGGGACTACTCACACACTAAAGCTACAAGGACAAAAAGCTCAACAACTTGGTGTCTAGATTCCCACTGTCAGTTCAACAGCTCTAACCCACAGGGAAACCTCTTGGGAAAAACCTTTAAATTCACTGAGACCACCCAAAGTGCCCATCCAAACTTAATTTCTTTGCCAAAGCGAATAACAAGAAGCTCATTTCAGGAGAAATGGAGTCCCCTCCTCCAAAATCCAAAACATCCAGTGACTGATCCCATACAATGGTGTCAGAACACTCTTACTAGAGGCAGACAGCCTTCCAAAGATGGATACTGACTCAATGACTGTACAAATTGAGGGAGTGCTTCCAAATATGCCGGCACAAGAAGCTGCTGTCGTCCTTGAGCTGCGCGACACAGCTTCTTATCTGCACCTCCAACTCTGGGGCTACGTGCTTTCCTTCCCATGAGAAAGCATTGCCATTCTCCTTCAGGAACTTACCAAGCCAAACTGTACGCCATGTCCTGTACTATGTCCAACAATGGCTCCTGCACAGAAGGGTCTACGACATAAATATCTTGCTGGACTATACCTCCTCATGGTACTTTTAACGCCTGCCCTATTACATTGTCACTATATCTTTTACTTGCCAAGGAAAGGCAATCAGAGTCATTTGGCCTTGCCTTGCCTTTGATGCTGTGGCTAGTCTACTCTTGTTTTGCTTGCTTGCTTATGTGTGCCTTGCCTGGCAAGACCTAGAAAGACCTTCCTTGCTTTGCTTTGCCTTGCCTACCGCTCTTTGCAATGCAAACCAAGTGTAGGCGCAATTGTAGGCGAGTCAAGGGAGAAACTGACAAGGCTGGAGCCATGAGGGGCAAGCAAATGGAGTGGTAGGTGAGAGAAGGCCCAGAACTTCTAGGCAAGGATGGGCATAGGAAGGCCAGGCAGAAACTGGAAGGCCTAGGCAAGGCTAGGTTTCCCTGGAGGAAAGCAGTCAAGTGTGGGCAGGTCAAGTGTGGGCGTAGGCACTGGAGGGAGTGCAAGGCTAGGGAGGCAAGGCAGGGCAAGGCAAGGAAACTTTTGGGTCACCAAGGCAAGACAAATGAGAGGTACATTCAAAGACTGCTGGTACACAAAAGGGGCTAGGACAGACTTCTCTGTCTGGCCTTGATCTCATATGGGCCATCTCTAATCTGCACCTAATACACTTGGATTACCTGCTTTCCTTGGTATACAAAAGAACTGTCATTCTGGTCCTGAAGCGCAAAGGTGAAATGTGAATTTTATGTCCAAAATTCAAGACATGTAAGGATAGGTGCCAGAAGCAAGCTGCCAGGACAGATGGGTGTGCTTGCACGTGACCTCTTTTGGGCTTCCTCTCACATGCTCCTGAAACGCTGGAGGTACGTGAAAGCCTTGAGAGTCCTAGGAGAAGCAGGCAGGGCAAGGCAAGATGAAGAAATTCCGCAAAAAGAGGGGTATTGAATTCCAGGTGGGGGACGAGTGAGCAAGGGAATGCAAGGCAAGGGAGAGGAGAGGTTCAAAGGTAACGCCAAGAAAAGTGGTGGCTTTGCCAGGCAAGACAAAGGAGAGGCAAGCAAGGCAATGAGAGTCCTAGAAGGAGAAGGAAATGAAAGATTGGAGCTGGACAAAGGGGAAGGGAAACTGGACAAAGTGGCAAGGGGGATGGGTGGTGCAAGGCACTGGACTGGTAGGAAGGGCAAGGGAAAGACATGGATGGGTCAGGGAGGAAGAGGAAAACAATGGCCAGGAATGACAAAGAAATGCAAGGTTGGATAGGAAAGGGAAGGCAAGGCAATGTAGGGAAGGGGTAGGCCAGACAATGGGTGTCTTAAGAGGAAAAGTATGCATAGCAAGGCCAAGAGAAAAGCGGTAAAGAAGTTAGCGTGGGGGATAGGTGAGTGTAGCTGAGAAAGAAAGAAAATGCCTCATTCCAGTTTGTATGTATGTATGTGTGTGTGAAGTTTGCAGGATGTAAAGCAGAAGAAAGCAGTGACTTGATGGTGGAGTGAATGGATGCTTTTGAATACACGTGGCAAGGTCCAAGCAAACTATTTGTCTTGGCACATCTGTGTCCCATAAACTTCTTAGTTTAGATTCAGACTGTAAGCGGGACAGAGAACACCCCTAAAATTACAGCTGAGCAAGAAAGCAGGTCGCATCAGCATGTTTTAAAGGAAGCAGTTTTTTTGTGTGAGAAGAAAATGGACATATGAGACTCCAGCAGTATCGACGTTCAGCTTAGAAGCAAAGTGCAATGATTCCGTACAAACTCTGAAAATGAAACGCAGCAATAAAAAGGCAATGGGACATGTCAGCGAAAGCTTTGTGGCCAAGCAGGGTGAGATGTTTGAAGCAGAACCACAGTTTGGTTTCACTAAGGATCCATCATGGTGGATTGCAAACATGTGCCAAGACAACACATATTCTGCAGCTGTTGCAGCTCTCCGCAGGAACACTAGCGCTTTCCCTTAGACTCTAAAATGCAGAGAAATGGCCTGCGCAGCGCAGAAGCTATTTGTGCTGCTTGTACACCTCTTCCAACCCCTCAGTGGAAACTATTGCGCCTGCCTTTAGACTCTGAGATCCAGAGAACACAATGGTAGAGGCAGTGGAGAATGGAAGGAGAGAGTGAAGTTTGATGAGTGAGATTGATGTGACTTATGTGGAGCACGCAGAAAATGTAGCCCCGTACTGGTTTTTACACCTGGAGCCTATTTCTGTAAGACATTTCAGGTGGACATTTTTGATCAAGAAGCCAGAGTGAAAAAATTGACAGCAGGTCTCTCTGGGAAAGAAAAAGCAGCAAGGCGTCGTGTGCCATTTAAATGCTGCTATAAGAAGGGCGTACTTTAGCAGCATCTCTCTTGACACTTCTATCTGTGTAATCTCTAGCTGCTTGGACACAGCGACACTGAAAATAATTGTACTGCAAATACCAAGTTACACAGGGAAAAAGGGTAGGTCAGCAAATGCCTTCTGTCCTGGCACATCTCTCAGTCAGAACTCCAGCTGAAAAATTTTGCTGTAATGATGGACTTTGCCACTTGGAGAGAATTTATATAGTTGGGAAGAAACATTCAAAGCCCTAGTACATTTCGTCTATTTTACGGACTGCAAAGGCACTATGAAGGCCCGCCCTAGCTTTTTGTTGGACTTTTTGAGTAGCTGCTGGACGTTTTGAAGCGGTTTGGGATCTGCTAGAGTGCAAGGTAATACATAGAGTTTGAGGAAAGTGATATACACATTTTATATCTCCAGGGAGGTGGATGCAGTTCAGTGTGTGCGAGTTACATGTTGAGCAGCTGATCACACAGAAAAGAAGAGGCTGCGCTGCAATTGCCTTTTCATTTGCAGCTTATAAACTGCACAGCCCACAATGAAACAATTCCACTTCCTTCTGTGCTACATACAGGATCACATTCTCTCAGTCTCTAAGAGCCAGGACCCCCAGCGGAGCTCTTCCCTGCGCTGCTCCTACACCAATGAGGCCGGAGCCGCAAACAGCTTGGCTTTTTCCCTGGCACCGTCTGCCAGCGCTCATCAAAATAACCACACGATGGCGCTGTCGACTAACAAAAGAAGGAAACGCACCGAGGCCAGCTCCAAAGGACAGAGCCGAGTTGGAAACGTCCCTGCTCTCAAATTAACTGTGCCAGGAAAAAAAGACTTTGCTGATCTTCCCCCTCCAAGTGTGCAAACATTTTTGCACCACACTCAAAGGGCAACACAAAATCCTCTGCCCTAACAAACATTTTCACTCTCGCAGAGTCCGGTAACAAACTCAAAGACATCCGCTCAACAAATGTGCCAGCTGAGAGAGAAAGTTCTTTGCTGCCTACAATTTCAACTTCACCCATCAAACAATGAACACACACCCTGCTATTAGCACTTTTCTTTTCTGCTCTACGCTCCTAAGCTTTCAGTCTCAGAGTCAAGATCCAAGCAGCATGGCAACAGGGACTACTCACACACTAAAGCTACAAGGACAAAAAGCTCAACAACTTGGTGTCTAGATTCCCACTGTCAGTTCAACAGCTCTAACCCACAGGGAAACCTCTTGGGAAAAACCTTTAAATTCACTGAGACCACCCAAAGTGCCCATCCAAACTTAATTTCTTTGCCAAAGCGAATAACAAGAAGCTCATTTCAGGAGAAATGGAGTCCCCTCCTCCAAAATCCAAAACATCCAGTGACTGATCCCATACAATGGTGTCAGAACACTCTTACTAGAGGCAGACAGCCTTCCAAAGATGGATACTGACTCAATGACTGTACAAATTGAGGGAGTGCTTCCAAATATGCCGGCACAAGAAGCTGCTGTCGTCCTTGAGCTGCGCGACACAGCTTCTTATCTGCACCTCCAACTCTGGGGCTACGTGCTTTCCTTCCCATGAGAAAGCATTGCCATTCTCCTTCAGGAACTTACCAAGCCAAACTGTACGCCATGTCCTGTACTATGTCCAACAATGGCTCCTGCACAGAAGGGTCTACGACATAAATATCTTGCTGGACTATACCTCCTCATGGTACCTTTAACGCCTGCCCTATTACATTGTCACTATATCTTTTACTTGCCAAGGAAAGGCAATCAGAGTCATTTGGCCTTGCCTTGCCTTTGATGCTGTGGCTAGTCTACTCTTGTTTTGCTTGCTTGCTTATGTGTGCCTTGCCTGGCAAGACCTAGAAAGACCTTCTTTGCTCTGCTTTGCCTTGCCTACCGCTCTTTGCAATGCAAACCAAGTGTAGGCGCAATTGTAGGCGAGTCAAGGGAGAAACTGACAAGGCTGGAGCCATGAGGGGCAAGCAAATGGAGTGGTAGGTGAGAGAAGGCCCAGAACTTCTAGGCAAGGATGGGCATAGGAAGGCCAGGCAGAAACTGGAAGGCCTAGGCAAGGCTAGGTTTCCCTGGAGGAAAGCAGTCAAGTGTGGGCAGGTCAAGTGTGGGCGTAGGCACTGGAGGGAGTGCAAGGCTAGGGAGGCAAGGCAGGGCAAGGCAAGGAAACTTTGGGGTCACCAAGGCAAGACAAATGAGAGGTACATTCAAAGACTGCTGGTACACAAAAGGGGCTAGGACAGACTTCTCTGTCTGGCCTTGATCTCATATGGGCCATCTCTAATCTGCACCTAATACACTTGGATTACCTGCTTTCCTTGGTATACAAAAGAACTGTCATTCTGGTCCTGAAGCGCAAAGGTGAAATGTGAATTTTATGTCCAAAATTCAAGACATGTAAGGATAGGTGCCAGAAGCAAGCTGCCAGGACAGATGGGTGTGCTTGCACATGACCTCTTTTGGGCTTCCTCTCACATGCTCCTGAAACGCTGGAGGTACGTGAAAGCCTTGAGAGTCCTAGGAGAAGCAGGCAGGGCAAGGCAAGATGAAGAAATTCCGCAAAAAGAGGGGTATTGAATTCCAGGTGGGGGACGAGTGAGCAAGGGAATGCAAGGCAAGGGAGAGGAGAGGTTCAAAGGTAACGCCAAGAAAAGTGGTGGCTTTTCCAGGCAAGACAAAGGAGAGGCAAGCAAGGCAATGAGAGTCCTAGAAGGAGAAGGAAATGAAAGATTGGAGCTGGACAAAGGGGAAGGGAAACTGGACAAAGTGGCAAGGGGGATGGGTGGTGCAAGGCACTGGACTGGTAGGAAGGGCAAGGGAAAGACATGGATGGGTCAGGAAGGAAGAGGAAAACAATGGCCAGGAATGACAAAGAAATGCAAGGTTGGATAGGAAAGGAAAGGCAAGGCAATGTAGGGAAGGGGTAGGCCAGACAATGGGTGTCTTAAGAGGAAAAGTATGCATAGCAAGACCAAGAGAAAAGCGGTAAAGAAGTTAGCGTGGGGGATAGGTGAGTGTAGCTGAGAAAGAAAGAAAATGCCTCATTCCAGTTTGTATGTATGTATGTGTGTGTGAAGTTTGCAGGATGTAAAGCAGAAGAAAGCAGTGACTTGATGGTGGAGTGAATGGATGCTTTTGAATACACGTGGCAAGGTCCAAGCAAACTATTTGTCTTGGCACATCTGTGTCCCATAAACTTCTTAGTTTAGATTCAGACTGTAAGCGGGACAGAGAACACCCCTAAAATTACAGCTGAGCAAGAAAGCAGGTCGCATCAGCATGTTTTAAAGGAAGCAGTTTTTTTGTGTGAGAAGAAAATGGACATATGAGACTCCAGCAGTATCGACGTTCAGCTTAGAAGCAAAGTGCAATGATTCCGTACAAACTCTGAAAATGAAACGCAGCAATAAAAAGGCAATGGGACATGTCAGCGAAAGCTTTGTGGCCAAGCAGGGTGAGATGTTTGAAGCAGAACCACAGTTTGGTTTCACTAAGGATCCATCATGGTGGATTGCAAACATGTGCCAAGACAACACATATTCTGCAGCTGTTGCAGCTCTCCGCAGGAACACTAGCGCTTTCCCTTAGACTCTAAAATGCAGAGAAATGGCCTGCGCAGCGCAGAAGCTATTTGTGCTGCTTGTACACCTCTTCCAACCCCTCAGTGGAAACTATTGCGCCTGCCTTTAGACTCTGAGATCCAGAGAACACAATGGTAGAGGCAGTGGAGAATGGAAGGAGAGAGTGAAGTTTGATGAGTGAGATTGATGTGACTTATGTGGAGCACGCAGAAAATGTAGCCCCGTACTGGTTTTTACACCTGGAGCCTATTTCTGTAAGACATTTCAGGTGGACATTTTTGATCAAGAAGCCAGAGTGAAAAAATTGACAGCAGGTCTCTCTGGGAAAGAAAAAGCAGCAAGGCGTCGTGTGCCATTTAAATGCTGCTATAAGAAGGGCGTACTTTAGCAGCATCTCTCTTGACACTTCTATCTGTGTAATCTCTAGCTGCTTGGACACAGTGACACTGAAAATAATTGTACTGCAAATACCAAGTTACACAGGGAAAAAGGGTAGGTCAGCAAATGCCTTCTGTCCTGGCACATCTCTCAGTCAGAACTCCAGCTGAAAAATTTTGCTGTAATGATGGACTTTGCCACTTGGAGAGAATTTATATAGTTGGGAAGAAACATTCAAAGCCCTAGTACATTTCGTCTATTTTACGGACTGCAAAGGCACTATGAAGGCCAGCCCTAGCTTTTTGTTGGACTTTTTGAGTAGCTGCTGGACGTTTTGAAGCGGTTTGGGATCTGCTAGAGTGCAAGGTAATACATAGAGTTTGAGGAAAGTGATATACACATTTTATATCTCCAGGGAGGTGGATGCAGTTCAGTGTGTGCGAGTTACATGTTGAGCAGCTGATCACACAGAAAAGAAGAGGCTGCGCTGCAATTGCCTTTTCATTTGCAGCTTATAAACTGCACAGCCCACAATGAAACAATTCCACTTCCTTCTGTGCTACATACAGGATCCCATTCTCTCAGTCTCTAAGAGCCAGGACCCCCAGCGGAGCTCTTCCCTGCGCTGCTCCTACACCAATGAGGCCGGAGCCGCAAACAGCTTGGCTTTTTCCCTGGCACCGGCTGCCAGCGCTCATCAAAATAACCACACGATGGCGCTGTCGACTAACAAAAGAAGGAAACGCACCGAGGCCAGCTCCAAAGGACAGAGCCCAGTTGGAAACGTCCCTGCTCTCAAATTAACTGTGCCAGGAAAAAAAGACATTGCTGATCTTCCCCCTCCAAGTGTGCAAACACTTTTGCACCACACTCAAAGGGCAACACAAAATCCTCTGCCCTAACAAACATTTTCACTCTCGCAGAGTCCGGTAACAAACTCAAAGACATCCGCTCAACAAATGTGCCAGCTGAGAGAGAAAGTTCTTTGCTGCCTACAATTTCAACTTCACCCATCAAACAATGAACACACACCCTGCTATTAGCACTTTTCTTTTCTGCTCTACGCTCCTAAGCTTTCAGTCTCAGAGTCAAGATCCAAGCAGCATGGCAACAGGGACTACTCACACACTAAAGCTACAAGGACAAAAAGCTCAACAACTTGGTGTCTAGATTCCCACTGTCAGTTCAACAGCTCTAACCCACAGGGAAACCTCTTGGGAAAAACCTTTAAATTCACTGAGACCACCCAAAGTGCCCATCCAAACTTAATTTCTTTGCCAAAGCGAATAACAAGAAGCTCATTTCAAGAGAAATGGCATCCCCTCCTCCAAAATCCAAAACATCCAGTGACTGATCCCATACAATGGTGTCAGAACACTCTTACTAGAGGCAGACAGCCTTCCAAAGATGGATACTGACTCAATGACTGTACAAATTGAGGGAGTGCTTCCAAATATGCCGGCACAAGAAGCTGCTGTCGTCCTTGAGCTGCGCGACACAGCTTCTTATCTGCACCTCCAACTCTGGGGCTACGTGCTTTCCTTCCCATGAGAAAGCATTGCCATTCTCCTTCAGGAACTTACCAAGCCAAACTGTACGCCATGTCCTGTACTATGTCCAACAATGGCTCCTGCACAGAAGGGTCTACGACATAAATATCTTGCTGGACTATACCTCCTCATGGTACTTTTAACGCCTGCCCTATTACATTGTCACTATATCTTTTACTTGCCAAGGAAAGGCACTCAGAGTCACTTGGCCTTGCCTTGCCTTTGATGCTGTGGCTAGTCTACTCTTGTTTTGCTTGCTTGCTTATGTGTGCCTTGCCTGGCAAGACCTAGAAAGACCTTCCTTGCTTTGCTTTGCCTTGCCTACCGCTCTTTGCAATGCAAACCAAGTGTAGGCGCAATTGTAGGCAAGTCAAGGGAGAAGCTGACAAGGCTGGAGCCATGAGGGGCAAGCAAATGGAGTGGTAGGTGAGAGAAGGCCCAGAACTTCTAGGCAAGGATGGGCATAGGAAGGCCAGGCAGAAACAGGAAGGCCTAGACAAGGCTAGGTTTCCCTGGAGGAAAGCAGTCAAGTGTGGGCAGGTCAAGTGTGGGCGTAGGCACTGGAGGGAGTGCAAGGCTAGGGAGGCAAGGCAGGGCAAGGCAAGGAAACTTTGGGGTCACCAAGGCGAGACAAATGAGAGGTACATTCAAAGACTGCTGGTACACAAAAGGGGCTAGGACAGACTTCTCTGTCTGGCCTTGATCTCATATGGGCCATCTCTAATCTGCACCTAATACACTTGGATTACCTGCTTTCCTTGGTATACAAAAGAACTGTCATTCTGGTCCTGAAGCGCAAAGGTGAAATGTGAATTTTATGTCCAAAATTCAAGACATGTAAGGATAGGTGCCAGAAGCAAGCTGCCAGGACAGATGGGTGTGCTTGCACGTGACCTCTTTTGGGCTTCCTCTCACATGCTCCTGAAACGCTGGAGGTACGTGAAAGCCTTGAGAGTCCTAGGAGAAGCAGGCAGGGCAAGGCAAGATGAAGAAATTCCGCAAAAAGAGGGGTATTGAATTCCAGGTGGGGGACGAGTGAGCAAGGGAATGCAAGGCAAGGGAGAGGAGAGGTTCAAAGGTAACGCCAAGAAAAGTGGTGGCTTTGCCAGGCAAGACAAAGGAGAGGCAAGCAAGGCAATGAGAGTCCTAGAAGGAGAAGGAAATGAAAGATTGGAGCTGGACAAAAGGGAAGGGAAACTGGACAAAGTGGCAAGGGGGATGGGTGGTGCAAGGCACTGGACTGGTAGGAAGGGCAAGGGAAAGACATGGATGGGTCAGGAAGGAAGAGGAAAACAATGGCCAGGAATGACAAAGAAATGCAAGGTTGGATAGGAAAGGAAAGGCAAGGCAATGTAGGGAAGGGGTAGGCCAGCCAATGGGTGTCTTAAGAGGAAAAGTATGCATAGCAAGGCCAAGAGAAAAGCGGTAAAGAAGTTAGCGTGGGGGATAGGTGAGTGTAGCTGAGAAAGAAAGAAAATGCCTCATTCCAGTTTGTATGTATGTATGTGTGTGTGAAGTTTGCAGGATGTAAAGCAGAAGAAAGCAGTGACTTGATGGTGGAGTGAATGGATGCTTTTGAATACACGTGGCAAGGTCCAAGCAAACTATTTGTCTTGGCACATCTGTGTCCCATAAACTTCTTAGTTTAGATTCAGACTGTAAGCGGGACAGAGAACACCCCTAAAATTACAGCTGAGCAAGAAAGCAGGTCGCATCAGCATGTTTTAAAGGAAGCAGTTTTTTTGTGTGAGAAGAAAATGGACATATGAGACTCCAGCAGTATCGACGTTCAGCTTAGAAGCAAAGTGCAATGATTCCGTACAAACTCTGAAAATGAAACGCAGCAATAAAAAGGCAATGGGACATGTCAGCGAAAGCTTTGTGGCCAAGCAGGGTGAGATGTTTGAAGCAGAACCACAGTTTGGTTTCACTAAGGATCCATCATGGTGGATTGCAAACATGTGCCAAGACAACACATATTCTGCAGCTGTTGCAGCTCTCCGCAGGAACACTAGCGCTTTCCCTTAGACTCTAAAATGCAGAGAAATGGCCTGCGCAGCGCAGAAGCTATTTGTGCTGCTTGTACACCTCTTCCAACCCCTCAGTGGAAACTATTGCGCCTGCCTTTAGACTCTGAGATCCAGAGAACACAATGGTAGAGGCAGTGGAGAATGGAAGGAGAGAGTGAAGTTTGATGAGTGAGTTTGATGTGACTTATGTGGAGCACGCAGAAAATGTAGCCCCGTACTGGTTTTTACACCTGGAGCCTATTTCTGTAAGACATTTCAGGTGGACATTTTTGATCAAGAAGCCAGAGTGAAAAAATTGACAGCAGGTCTCTCTGGGAAAGAAAAAGCAGCAAGGCGTCGTGTGCCATTTAAATGCTGCTATAAGAAGGGCATACTTTAGCAGCATCTCTCTTGACACTTCTATCTGTGTAATCTCTAGCTGCTTGGACACAGCGACACTGAAAATAATTGTACTGCAAATACCAAGTTACACAGGGAAAAAGGGTAGGTCAGCAAATGCCTTCTGTCCTGGCACATCTCTCAGTCAGAACTCCAGCTGAAAAATTTTGCTGTAATGATGGACTTTGCCACTTGGAGAGAATTTATATAGTTGGGAAGAAACATTCAAAGCCCTAGTGCATTTCGTCTATTTTACGGACTGCAAAGGCACTATGAAGGCCAGCCCTAGCTTTTTGTTGGACTTTTTCTTTTTGAGTAGCTGCTGGACGTTTTGAAGCGGTTTGGGATCTGCTAGAGTGCAAGGTAATACATAGAGTTTGAGGAAAGTGATATACACATTTTATATCTCCAGGGAGGTGGATGCAGTTCAGTGTGTGCGAGTTACATGTTGAGCAGCTGATCACACAGAAAAGAAGAGGCTGCGCTGCAATTGCCTTTTCATTTGCAGCTTATAAACTGCACAGCCCACAATGAAACAATTCCACTTCCTTCTGTGCTACATACAGGATCCCATTCTCTCAGTCTCTAAGAGCCAGGACCCCCAGCGGAGCTCTTCCCTGCGCTGCTCCTACACCAATGAGGCCGGAGCCGCAAACAGCTTGGCTTTTTCCCTGGCACCGGCTGCCAGCGCTCATCAAAATAACCACACGATGGCGCTGTCGACTAACAAAAGAAGGAAACGCACCGAGGCCAGCTCCAAAGGACAGAGCCGAGTTGGAAACGTCCCTGCTCTCAAATTAACTGTGCCACGAAAAAAAGACTTTGCTGATCTTCCCCCTCCAAGTGTGCAAACACTTTTGCACCACACTCAAAGGGCAACACGAAATCCTCTGCCCTAACAAACATTTTCACTCTCGCAGAGTCCGGTAACAAACTCAAAGACATCTGCTCAACAAATGTGCCAGCTGAGAGAGAAAGTTCTTTGCTGCCTACAATTTCAACTTCACCCATCAAACAATGAACACACACCCTGCTATTAGCACTTTTCTTTTCTGCTCTACGCTCCTAAGCTTTCAGTCTCAGAGTCAAGATCCAAGCAGCATGGCAACAGGGACTACTCACACACTAAACTACAAGGACAAAAAGCTCAACAACTTGGTGTCTAGATTCCCACTGTCAGTTCAACAGCTCTAACCCACAGGGAAACCTCTTGGGAAAAACCTTTACATTCACTGAGACCACCCAAAGTGCCCATCCAAACTTAATTTCTTTGCCAAAGCGAATAACAAGAAGCTCATTTCAAGAGAAATGGCATCCCCTCCTCCAAAATCCAAAACATCCAGTGACTGATCCCATACAATGGTGTCAGAACACTCTTACTAGAGGCAGACAGCCTTCCAAAGATGGATACTGACTCAATGACTGTACAAATTGAGGGAGTGCTTCCAAATATGCCGGCACAAGAAGCTGCTGTCGTCCTTGAGCTGCGCGACACAGCTTCTTATCTGCACCTCCAACTCTGGGGCTACGTGCTTTCCTTCCCATGAGAAAGCATTGCCATTCTCCTTCAGGAACTTACCAAGCCAAACTGTACGCCATGTCCTGTACTATGTCCAACAATGGCTCCTGCACAGAAGGGTCTACGACATAAATATCTTGCTGGACTATACCTCCTCATGGTACCTTTAACGCCTGCCCTATTACATTGTCACTATATCTTTTACTTGCCAAGGAAAGGCACTCAGAGTCACTTGGCCTTGCCTTGCCTTTGATGCTGTGGCTAGTCTACTCTTGTTTTGCTTGCTTGCTTATGTGTGCCTTGCCTGGCAAGACCTAGAAAGACCTTCCTTGCTTTGCTTTGCCTTGCCTACCGCTCTTTGCAATGCAAACCAAGTGTAGGCGCAATTGTAGGCGAGTCAATGGAGAAACTGACAAGGCTGGAGCCATGAGGGGCAAGCAAATGGAGTGGTAGGTGAGAGAAGGCCCAGAACTTCTAGGCAAGGATGGGCATAGGAAGGCCAGGCAGAAACTGGAAGGCCTAGGCAAGGCTAGGTTTCCCTGGAGGAAAGCAGTCAAGTGTGGGCAGGTCAAGTGTGGGCGTAGGCACTGGAGGGAGTGCAAGGCTAGGGAGGCAAGGCAGGGCAAGGCAAGGAAACTTTTGGGTCACCAAGGCAAGACAAATGAGAGGTACATTCAAAGACTGCTGGTACACAAAAGGGGCTAGGACAGACTTCTCTGTCTGGCCTTGATCTCATATGGGCCATCTCTAATCTGCACCTAATACACTTGGATTACCTGCTTTCCTTGGTATACAAAAGAACTGTCATTCTGGTCCTGAAGCGCAAAGGTGAAATGTGAATTTTATGTCCAAAATTCAAGACATGTAAGGATAGGTGCCAGAAGCAAGCTGCCAGGACAGATGGGTGTGCTTGCACGTGACCTCTTTTGGGCTTCCTCTCACATGCTCCTGAAACGCTGGAGGTACGTGAAAGCCTTGAGAGTCCTAGGAGAAGCAGGCAGGGCAAGGCAAGATGAAGAAATTCCGCAAAAAGAGGGGTATTGAATTCCAGGTGGGGGACGAGTGAGCAAGGGAATGCAAGGCAAGGGAGAGGAGAGGTTCAAAGGTAACGCCAAGAAAAGTGGTGGCTTTGCCAGGCAAGACAAAGGAGAGGCAAGCAAGGCAATGAGAGTCCTAGAAGGAGAAGGAAATGAAAGATTGGAGCTGGACAAAGGGGAAGGGAAACTGGACAAAGTGGCAAGGGGGATGGGTGGTGCAAGGCACTGGACTGGTAGGAAGGGCAAGGGAAAGACATGGATGGGTCAGGAAGGAAAAGGAAAACAATGGCCAGGAATGACAAAGAAATGCAAGGTTGGATAGGAAAGGAAAGGCAAGGCAATGTAGGGAAGGGGTAGGCCAGACAATGGGTGTCTTAAGAGGAAAAGTATGCATAGCAAGGCCAAGAGAAAAGCGGTAAAGATGTTAGCGTGGGGGATAGGTGAGTGTAGCTGAGAAAGAAAGAAAATGCCTCATTCCAGTTTGTATGTATGTATGTGTGTGTGAAGTTTGCAGGATGTAAAGCAGAAGAAAGCAGTGACTTGATGGTGGAGTGAATGGATGCTTTTGAATACACGTGGCAAGGTCCAAGCAAACTATTTGTCTTGGCACATCTGTGTCCCATAAACTTCTTAGTTTAGATTCAGACTGTAAGCGGGACAGAGAACACCCCTAAAATTACAGCTGAGCAAGAAAGCAGGTCGCATCAGCATGTTTTAAAGGAAGCAGTTTTTTTGTGTGAGAAGAAAATGGACATATGAGACTCCAGCAGTATCGACGTTCAGCTTAGAAGCAAAGTGCAATGATTCCGTACAAACTCTGAAAATGAAACGCAGCAATAAAAAGGCAATGGGACATGTCAGCGAAAGCTTTGTGGCCAAGCAGGGTGAGATGTTTGAAGCAGAACCACAGTTTGGTTTCACTAAGGATCCATCATGGTGGATTGCAAACATGTGCCAAGACAACACATATTCTGCAGCTGTTGCAGCTCTCCGCAGGAACACTAGCGCTTTCCCTTAGACTCTAAAATGCAGAGAAATGGCCTGCGCAGCGCAGAAGCTATTTGTGCTGCTTGTACACCTCTTCCAACCCCTCAGTGGAAACTATTGCGCCTGCCTTTAGACTCTGAGATCCAGAGAACACAATGGTAGAGGCAGTGGAGAATGGAAGGAGAGAGTGAAGTTTGATGAGTGAGATTGATGTGACTTATGTGGAGCACGCAGAAAATGTAGCCCCGTACTGGTTTTTACACCTGGAGCCTATTTCTGTAAGACATTTCAGGTGGACATTTTTGATCAAGAAGCCAGAGTGAAAAAATTGACAGCAGGTCTCTCTGGGAAAGAAAAAGCAGCAAGGCGTCGTGTGCCATTTAAATGCTGCTATAAGAAGGGCGTACTTTAGCAGCATCTCTCTTGACACTTCTATCTGTGTAATCTCTAGCTGCTTGGACACAGCGACACTGAAAATAATTGTACTGCAAATACCAAGTTACACAGGGAAAAAGGGTAGGTCAGCAAATGCCTTCTGTCCTGGCACATCTCTCAGTCAGAACTCCAGCTGAAAAATTTTGCTGTAATGATGGACTTTGCCACTTGGAGAGAATTTATATAGTTGGGAAGAAACATTCAAAGCCCTAGTACATTTCGTCTATTTTACGGACTGCAAAGGCACTATGAAGGCCAGCCCTAGCTTTTTGTTGGACTTTTTGAGTAGCTGCTGGACGTTTTGAAGCGGTTTGGGATCTGCTAGAGTGCAAGGTAATACATAGAGCTTGAGGAAAGTGATATACACATTTTATATCTCCAGGGAGGTGGATGCAGTTCAGTGTGTGCGAGTTACATGTTGAGCAGCTGATCACACAGAAAAGAAGAGGCTGCGCTGCAATTGCCTTTTCATTTGCAGCTTATAAACTGCACAGCCCACAATGAAACAATTCCACTTCCTTCTGTGCTACATACAGGATCACATTCTCTCAGTCTCTAAGAGCCAGGACCCCCAGCGGAGCTCTTCCCTGCGCTGCTCCTACACCAATGAGGCCGGAGCCGCAAACAGCTTGGCTTTTTCCCTGGCACCGTCTGCCAGCGCTCATCAAAATAACCACACGATGGCGCTGTCGACTAACAAAAGAAGGAAACGCACCGAGGCCAGCTCCAAAGGACAGAGCCGAGTTGGAAACGTCCCTGCTCTCAAATTAACTGTGCCAGGAAAAAAAGACTTTGCTGATCTTCCCCCTCCAAGTGTGCAAACACTTTTGCACCACACTCAAAGGGCAACACAAAATCCTCTGCCCTAACAAACATTTTCACTCTCGCAGAGTCCGGTAACAAACTCAAAGACATCCGCTCAACAAATGTGCCAGCTGAGAGAGAAAGTTCTTTGCTGCCTACAATTTCAACTTCACCCATCAAACAATGAACACACACCCTGCTATTAGCACTTTTCTTTTCTGCTCTACGCTCCTAAGCTTTCAGTCTCAGAGTCAAGATCCAAGCAGCATGGCAACAGGGACTACTCACACACTAAAGCTACAAGGACAAAAAGCTCAACAACTTGCTGTCTAGATTCCCACTGTCAGTTCAACAGCTCTAACCCACAGGGAAACCTCTTGGGAAAAACCTTTAAATTCACTGAGACCACCCAAAGTGCCCATCCAAACTTAATTTCTTTGCCAAAGAGAAGAACAAGAAGCTCATTTCAAGAGAAATGGCATCCCCTCCTCCAAAATCCAAAACATCCAGTGACTGATCCCATACAATGGTGTCAGAACACTCTTACTAGAGGCAGACAGCCTTCCAAAGATGGATACTGACTCAATGACTGTACAAATTGAGGGAGTGCTTCCAAATATGCCGGCACAAGAAGCTGCTGTCGTCCTTGAGCTGCGCGACACAGCTTCTTATCTGCACCTCCAACTCTGGGGCTACGTGCTTTCCTTCCCATGAGAAAGCATTGCCATTCTCCTTCAGGAACTTACCAAGCCAAACTGTATGCCATGTCCTGTACTATGTCCAACAATGGCTCCTGCACAGAAGGGTCTACGACATAAATATCTTGCTGGACTATACCTCCTCATGGTACCTTTAACGCCTGCCCTATTACATTGTCACTATATCTTTTACTT
Source organism: Poecile atricapillus (assembly GCF_030490865.1). Lineage (NCBI taxonomy): Eukaryota > Metazoa > Chordata > Aves > Passeriformes > Paridae > Poecile > Poecile atricapillus. Next base: position 74,781,894 of record NC_081288.1, on the reverse strand, counting down.
GCCAAGGAAAGGCACTCAGAGTCACTTGGCCTTGCCTTGCCTTTGATGCTGTGGCTAGTCTACTCTTGTTTTGCTTGCTTGCTTATGTGTGCCTTGCCTGGCAAGACCTAGAAAGACCTTCCTTGCTTTGCTTTGCCTTGCCTACCGCTCTTTGCAATGCAAACCAAGTGTAGGCGCAATTGTAGGCGAGTCAAGGGAGAAACTGACAAGGCTGGAGCCATGAGGGGCAAGCAAATGGAGTGGTAGGTGAGAGAAGGCCCAGAACTTCTAGGCAAGGATGGGCATAGGAAGGCCAGGCAGAAACAGGAAGGCCTAGGCAAGGCTAGGTTTCCCTGGAGGAAAGCAGTCAAGTGTGGGCAGGTCAAGTGTGGGCGTAGGCACTGGAGGGAGTGCAAGGCTAGGGAGGCAAGGCAGGGCAAGGCAAGGAAACTTTTGGGTCACCAAGGCAAGACAAATGAGAGGTACATTCAAAGACTGCTGGTACACAAAAGGGGCTAGGACAGACTTCTCTGTCTGGCCTTGATCTCATATGGGCCATCTCTAATCTGCACCTAATACACTTGGATTACCTGCTTTCCTTGGTATACAAAAGAACTGTCATTCTGGTCCTGAAGCGCAAAGGTGAAATGTGAATTTTATGTCCAAAATTCAAGACATGTAAGGATAGGTGCCAGAAGCAAGCTGCCAGGACAGATGGGTGTGCTTGCACGTGACCTCTTTTGGGCTTCCTCTCACATGCTCCTGAAACGCTGGAGGTACGTGAAAGCCTTGAGAGTCCTAGGAGAAGCAGGCAGGGCAAGGCAAGATGAAGAAATTCCGCAAAAAGAGGGGTATTGAATTCCAGGTGGGGGACGAGTGAGCAAGGGAATGCAAGGCAAGGGAGAGGAGAGGTTCAAAGGTAACGCCAAGAAAAGTGGTGGCTTTGCCAGGCAAGACAAAGGAGAGGCAAGCAAGGCAATGAGAGTCCTAGAAGGAGAAGGAAATGAAAGATTGGAGCTGGACAAAGGGGAAGGGAAACTGGACAAAGTGGCAAGGGGGATGGGTGGTGCAAGGCACTGGACTGGTAGGAAGGCCAAGGGAAAGACATGGATGGGTCAGGAAGGAAGAGGAAAACAATGGCCAGGAATGACAAAGAAATGCAAGGTTGGATAGGAAAGGAAAGGCAAGGCAATGTAGGGAAGGGGTAGGCCAGACAATGGGTGTCTTAAGAGGAAAAGTATGCATAGCAAGGCCAAGAGAAAAGCGGTAAAGAAGTTAGCGTGGGGGATAGGTGAGTGTAGCTGAGAAAGAAAGAAAATGCCTCATTCCAGTTTGTATGTATGTATGTGTGTGTGAAGTTTGCAGGATGTAAAGCAGAAGAAAGCAGTGACTTGATGGTGGAGTGAATGGATGCTTTTGAATACACGTGGCAAGGTCCAAGCAAACTATTTGTCTTGGCACATCTGTGTCCCATAAACTTCTTAGTTTAGATTCAGACTGTAAGCGGGACAGAGAACACCCCTAAAATTACAGCTGAGCAAGAAAGCAGGTCGCATCAGCATGTTTTAAAGGAAGCAGTTTTTTTGTGTGAGAAGAAAATGGACATATGAGACTCCAGCAGTATCGACGTTCAGCTTAGAAGCAAAGTGCAATGATTCCGTACAAACTCTGAAAATGAAACGCAGCAATAAAAAGGCAATGGGACATGTCAGCGAAAGCTTTGTGGCCAAGCAGGGTGAGATGTTTGAAGCAGAACCACAGTTTGGTTTCACTAAGGATCCATCATGGTGGATTGCAAACATGTGCCAAGACAACACATATTCTGCAGCTGTTGCAGCTCTCCGCAGGAACACTAGCGCTTTCCCTTAGACTCTAAAATGCAGAGAAATGGCCTGCGCAGCGCAGAAGCTATTTGTGCTGCTTGTACACCTCTTCCAACCCCTCAGTGGAAACTATTGCGCCTGCCTTTAGACTCTGAGATCCAGAGAACACAATGGTAGAGGCAGTGGAGAATGGAAGGAGAGAGTGAAGTTTGATGAGTGAGTTTGATGTGACTTATGTGGAGCACGCAGAAAATGTAGCCCCGTACTGGTTTTTACACCTGGAGCCTATTTCTGTAAGACATTTCAGGTGGACATTTTTGATCAAGAAGCCAGAGTGAAAAAATTGACAGCAGGTCTCTCTGGGAAAGAAAAAGCAGCAAGGCGTCGTGTGCCATTTAAATGCTGCTATAAGAAGGGCATACTTTAGCAGCATCTCTCTTGACACTTCTATCTGTGTAATCTCTAGCTGCTTGGACACAGCGACACTGAAAATAATTGTACTGCAAATACCAAGTTACACAGGGAAAAAGGGTAGGTCAGCAAATGCCTTCTGTCCTGGCACATCTCTCAGTCAGAACTCCAGCTGAAAAATTTTGCTGTAATGATGGACTTTGCCACTTGGAGAGAATTTATATAGTTGGGAAGAAACATTCAAAGCCCTAGTGCATTTCGTCTATTTTACGGACTGCAAAGGCACTATGAAGGCCAGCCCTAGCTTTTTGTTGGACTTTTTCTTTTTGAGTAGCTGCTGGACGTTTTGAAGCGGTTTGGGATCTGCTAGAGTGCAAGGTAATACATAGAGTTTGAGGAAAGTGATATACACATTTTATATCTCCAGGGAGGTGGATGTAGTTCAGTGTGTGCGAGTTACATGTTGAGCAGCTGATCACACAGAAAAGAAGAGGCTGCGCTGCAATTGCCTTTTCATTTGCAGCTTATAAACTGCACAGCCCACAATGAAACAATTCCACTTCCTTCTGTGCTACATACAGGATCCCATTCTCTCAGTCTCTAAGAGCCAGGACCCCCAGCGGAGCTCTTCCCTGCGCTGCTCCTACACCAATGAGGCCGGAGCCGCAAACAGCTTGGCTTTTTCCCTGGCACCGGCTGCCAGCGCTCATCAAAATAACCACACGATGGCGCTGTCGACTAACAAAAGAAGGAAACGCACCGAGGCCAGCTCCAAAGGACAGAGCCGAGTTGGAAACGTCCCTGCTCTCAAATTAACTGTGCCAGGAAAAAAAGACTTTGCTGATCTTCCCCCTCCAAGTGTGCAAACACTTTTGCACCACACTCAAAGGGCAACACGAAATCCTCTGCCCTAACAAACATTTTCACTCTCGCAGAGTCCGGTAACAAACTCAAAGACATCCGCTCAACAAATGTGCCAGCTGAGAGAGAAAGTTCTTTGCTGCCTACAATTTCAACTTCACCCATCAAACAATGAACACACACCCTGCTATTAGCACTTTTCTTTTCTGCTCTACGCTCCTAAGCTTTCAGTCTCAGAGTCAAGATCCAAGCAGCATGGCAACAGGGACTACTCACACACTAAAGCTACAAGGACAAAAAGCTCAACAACTTGGTGTCTAGATTCCCACTGTCAGTTCAACAGCTCTAACCCACAGGGAAACCTCTTGGGAAAAACCTTTAAATTCACTGAGACCACCCAAAGTGCCCATCCAAACTTAATTTCTTTGCCAAAGCGAATAACAAGAAGCTCATTTCAAGAGAAATGGCATCCCCTCCTCCAAAATCCAAAACATCCAGTGACTGATCCCATACAATGGTGTCAGAACACTCTTACTAGAGGCAGACAGCCTTCCAAAGATGGATACTGACTCAATGACTGTACAAATTGAGGGAGTGCTTCCAAATATGCCGGCACAAGAAGCTGCTGTCGTCCTTGAGCTGCGCGACACAGCTTCTTATCTGCACCTCCAACTCTGGGGCTACGTGCTTTCCTTCCCATGAGAAAGCATTGCCATTCTCCTTCAGGAACTTACCAAGCCAAGCTGTATGCCATGTCCTGTACTATGTCCAACAATGGCTCCTGCACAGAAGGGTCTACGACATAAATATCTTGCTGGACTATACCTCCTCATGGTACCTTTAACGCCTGCCCTATTACATTGTCACTATATCTTTTACTTGCCAAGGAAAGGCACTCAGAGTCACTTGGCCTTGCCTTGCCTTTGATGCTGTGGCTAGTCTACTCTTGTTTTGCTTGCTTGCTTATGTGTGCCTTGCCTGGCAAGACCTAGAAAGACCTTCCTTGCTTTGCTTTGCCTTGCCTACCGCTCTTTGCAATGCAAACCAAGTGTAGGCGCAATTGTAGGCGAGTCAAGGGAGAAACTGACAAGGCTGGAGCCATGAGGGGCAAGCAAATGGAGTGGTAGGTGAGAGAAGGCCCAGAACTTCTAGGCAAGGATGGGCATAGGAAGGCCAGGCAGAAACAGGAAGGCCTAGACAAGGCTAGGTTTCCCTGGAGGAAAGCAGTCAAGTGTGGGCAGGTCAAGTGCGGGCGTAGGCACTGGAGGGAGTGCATGGCTAGGGAGGCAAGGCAGGGCAAGGCAAGGAAACTTTGGGGTCACCAAGGCGAGACAAATGAGAGGTACATTCAAAGACTGCTGGTACACAAAAGGGGCTAGGACAGACTTCTCTGTCTGGCCTTGATCTCATATGGGCCATCTCTAATCTGCACCTAATACACTTGGATTACCTGCTTTCCTTGGTATACAAAAGAACTGTCATTCTGGTCCTGAAGCGCAAAGGTGAAATGTGAATTTTATGTCCAAAATTCAAGACATGTAAGGATAGGTGCCAGAAGCAAGCTGCCAGGACAGATGGGTGTGCTTGCACGTGACCTCTTTTGGGCTTCCTCTCACATGCTCCTGAAACGCTGGAGGTACGTGAAAGCCTTGAGAGTCCTAGGAGAAGCAGGCAGGGCAAGGCAAGATGAAGAAATTCCGCAAAAAGAGGGGTATTGAATTCCAGGTGGGGGACGAGTGAGCAAGGGAATGCAAGGCAAGGGAGAGGAGAGGTTCAAAGGTAACGCCAAGAAAAGTGGTGGCTTTTCCAGGCAAGACAAAGGAGAGGCAAGCAAGGCAATGAGAGTCCTAGAAGGAGAAGGAAATGAAAGATTGGAGCTGGACAAAGGGGAAGGGAAACTGGACAAAGTGGCAAGGGGGATGGGTGGTGCAAGGCACTGGACTGGTAGGAAGGGCAAGGGAAAGACATGGATAGGTCAGGAAGGAAGAGGAAAACAATGGCCAGGAATGACAAAGAAATGCAAGGTTGGATAGGAAAGGGAAGGCAAGGCAATGTAGGGAAGGGGTAGGCCAGACAATGGGTGTCTTAAGAGGAAAAGTATGCATAGCAAGGCCAAGAGAAAAGCGGTAAAGAAGTTAGCGTGGGGGATAGGTGAGTGTAGCTGAGAAAGAAAGAAAATGCCTCATTCCAGTTTGTATGTATGTATGTGTGTGTGAAGTTTGCAGGATGTAAAGCAGAAGAAAGCAGTGACTTGATGGTGGAGTGAATGGATGCTTTTGAATACACGTGGCAAGGTCCAAGCAAACTATTTGTCTTGGCACATCTGTGTCCCATAAACTTCTTAGTTTAGATTCAGACTGTAAGCGGGACAGAGAACACCCCTAAAATTACAGCTGAGCAAGAAAGCAGGTCGCATCAGCATGTTTTAAAGGAAGCAGTTTTTTTGTGTGAGAAGAAAATGGACATATGAGACTCCAGCAGTATCGACGTTCAGCTTAGAAGCAAAGTGCAATGATTCCGTACAAACTCTGAAAATGAAACGCAGCAATAAAAAGGCAATGGGACATGTCAGCGAAAGCTTTGTGGCCAAGCAGGGTGAGATGTTTGAAGCAGAACCACAGTTTGGTTTCACTAAGGATCCATCATGGTGGATTGCAAACATGTGCCAAGACAACACATATTCTGCAGCTGTTGCAGCTCTCCGCAGGAACACTAGCGCTTTCCCTTAGACTCTAAAATGCAGAGAAATGGCCTGCGCAGCGCAGAAGCTATTTGTGCTGCTTGTACACCTCTTCCAACCCCTCAGTGGAAACTATTGCGCCTGCCTTTAGACTCTGAGATCCAGAGAACACAATGGTAGAGGCAGTGGAGAATGGAAGGAGAGAGTGAAGTTTGATGAGTGAGTTTGATGTGACTTATGTGGAGCACGCAGAAAATGTAGCCCCGTACTGGTTTTTACACCTGGAGCCTATTTCTGTAAGACATTTCAGGTGGACATTTTTGATCAAGAAGCCAGAGTGAAAAAATTGACAGCAGGTCTCTCTGGGAAAGAAAAAGCAGCAAGGCGTCGTGTGCCATTTAAATGCTGCTATAAGAAGGGCATACTTTAGCAGCATCTCTCTTGACACTTCTATCTGTGTAATCTCTAGCTGCTTGGACACAGCGACACTGAAAATAATTGTACTGCAAATACCAAGTTACACAGGGAAAAAGGGTAGGTCAGCAAATGCCTTCTGTCCTGGCACATCTCTCAGTCAGAACTCCAGCTGAAAAATTTTGCTGTAATGATGGACTTTGCCACTTGGAGAGAATTTATATAGTTGGGAAGAAACATTCAAAGCCCTAGTGCATTTCGTCTATTTTACGGACTGCAAAGGCACTATGAAGGCCAGCCCTAGCTTTTTGTTGGACTTTTTCTTTTTGAGTAGCTGCTGGACGTTTTGAAGCGGTTTGGGATCTGCTAGAGTGCAAGGTAATACATAGAGTTTGAGGAAAGTGATATACACATTTTATATCTCCAGGGAGGTGGATGCAGTTCAGTGTGTGCGAGTTACATGTTGAGCAGCTGATCACACAGAAAAGAAGAGGCTGCGCTGCAATTGCCTTTTCATTTGCAGCTTATAAACTGCACAGCCCACAATGAAACAATTCCACTTCCTTCTGTGCTACATACAGGATCCCATTCTCTCAGTCTCTAAGAGCCAGGACCCCCAGCGGAGCTCTTCCCTGCGCTGCTCCTACACCAATGAGGCCGGAGCCGCAAACAGCTTGGCTTTTTCCCTGGCACCGGCTGCCAGCGCTCATCAAAATAACCACACGATGGCGCTGTCGACTAACAAAAGAAGGAAACGCACCGAGGCCAGCTCCAAAGGACAGAGCCGAGTTGGAAACGTCCCTGCTCTCAAATTAACTGTGCCACGAAAAAAAGACTTTGCTGATCTTCCCCCTCCAAGTGTGCAAACACTTTTGCACCACACTCAAAGGGCAACACGAAATCCTCTGCCCTAACAAACATTTTCACTCTCGCAGAGTCCGGTAACAAACTCAAAGACATCCGCTCAACAAATGTGCCAGCTGAGAGAGAAAGTTCTTTGCTGCCTACAATTTCAACTTCACCCATCAAACAATGAACACACACCCTGCTATTAGCACTTTTCTTTTCTGCTCTACGCTCCTAAGCTTTCAGTCTCAGAGTCAAGATCCAAGCAGCATGGCAACAGGGACTACTCACACACTAAACTACAAGGACAAAAAGCTCAACAACTTGGTGTCTAGATTCCCACTGTCAGTTCAACAGCTCTAACCCACAGGGAAACCTCTTGGGAAAAACCTTTACATTCACTGAGACCACCCAAAGTGCCCATCCAAACTTAATTTCTTTGCCAAAGCGAATAACAAGAAGCTCATTTCAAGAGAAATGGCATCCCCTCCTCCAAAATCCAAAACATCCAGTGACTGATCCCATACAATGGTGTCAGAACACTCTTACTAGAGGCAGACAGCCTTCCAAAGATGGATACTGACTCAATGACTGTACAAATTGAGGGAGTGCTTCCAAATATGCCGGCACAAGAAGCTGCTGTCGTCCTTGAGCTGCGCGACACAGCTTCTTATCTGCACCTCCAACTCTGGGGCTACGTGCTTTCCTTCCCATGAGAAAGCATTGCCATTCTCCTTCAGGAACTTACCAAGCCAAACTGTACGCCATGTCCTGTACTATGTCCAACAATGGCTCCTGCACAGAAGGGTCTACGACATAAATATCTTGCTGGACTATACCTCCTCATGGTACCTTTAACGCCTGCCCTATTACATTGTCACTATATCTTTTACTTGCCAAGGAAAGGCACTCAGAGTCACTTGGCCTTGCCTTGCCTTTGATGCTGTGGCTAGTCTACTCTTGTTTTGCTTGCTTGCTTATGTGTGCCTTGCCTGGCAAGACCTAGAAAGACCTTCCTTGCTTTGCTTTGCCTTGCCTACCGCTCTTTGCAATGCAAACCAAGTGTAGGCGCAATTGTAGGCGAGTCAATGGAGAAACTGACAAGGCTGGAGCCATGAGGGGCAAGCAAATGGAGTGGTAGGTGAGAGAAGGCCCAGAACTTCTAGGCAAGGATGGGCATAGGAAGGCCAGGCAGAAACTGGAAGGCCTAGGCAAGGCTAGGTTTCCCTGGAGGAAAGCAGTCAAGTGTGGGCAGGTCAAGTGTGGGCGTAGGCACTGGAGGGAGTGCAAGGCTAGGGAGGCAAGGCAGGGCAAGGCAAGGAAACTTTTGGGTCACCAAGGCAAGACAAATGAGAGGTACATTCAAAGACTGCTGGTACACAAAAGGGGCTAGGACAGACTTCTCTGTCTGGCCTTGATCTCATATGGGCCATCTCTAATCTGCACCTAATACACTTGGATAACCTGCTTTCCTTGGTATACAAAAGAACTGTCATTCTGGTCCTGAAGCGCAAAGGTGAAATGTGAATTTTATGTCCAAAATTCAAGACATGTAAGGATAGGTGCCAGAAGCAAGCTGCCAGGACAGATGGGTGTGCTTGCACGTGACCTCTTTTGGGCTTCCTCTCACATGCTCCTGAAACGCTGGAGGTACGTGAAAGCCTTGAGAGTCCTAGGAGAAGCAGGCAGGGCAAGGCAAGATGAAGAAATTCCGCAAAAAGAGGGGTATTGAATTCCAGGTGGGGGACGAGTGAGCAAGGGAATGCAAGGCAAGGGAGAGGAGAGGTTCAAAGGTAACGCCAAGAAAAGTGGTGGCTTTTCCAGGCAAGACAAAGGAGAGGCAAGCAAGGCAATGAGAGTCCTAGAAGGAGAAGGAAATGAAAGATTGGAGCTGGACAAAGGGGAAGGGAAACTGGACAAAGTGGCAAGGGGGATGGGTGGTGCAAGGCACTGGACTGGTAGGAAGGGCAAGGGAAAGACATGGATGGGTCAGGAAGGAAGAGGAAAACAATGGCCAGGAATGACAAAGAAATGCAAGGTTGGATAGGAAAGGAAAGGCAAGGCAATGTAGGGAAGGGGTAGGCCAGACAATGGGTGTCTTAAGAGGAAAAGTATGCATAGCAAGGCCAAGAGAAAAGCGGTAAAGAAGTTAGCGTGGGGGATAGGTGAGTGTAGCTGAGAAAGAAAGAAAATGCCTCATTCCAGTTTGTATGTATGTATGTGTGTGTTAAGTTTGCAGGATGTAAAGCAGAAGAAAGCAGTGACTTGATGGTGGAGTGAATGGATGCTTTTGAATACACGTGGCAAGGTCCAAGCAAACTATTTGTCTTGGCACATCTGTGTCCCATAAACTTCTTAGTTTAGATTCAGACTGTAAGCGGGACAGAGAACACCCCTAAAATTACAGCTGAGCAAGAAAGCAGGTCGCATCAGCATGTTTTAAAGGAAGCAGTTTTTTTGTGTGAGAAGAAAATGGACATATGAGACTCCAGCAGTATCGACGTTCAGCTTAGAAGCAAAGTGCAATGATTCCGTACAAACTCTGAAAATGAAACGCAGCAATAAAAAGGCAATGGGACATGTCAGCGAAAGCTTTGTGGCCAAGCAGGGTGAGATGTTTGAAGCAGAACCACAGTTTGGTTTCACTAAGGATCCATCATGGTGGATTGCAAACATGTGCCAAGACAACACATATTCTGCAGCTGTTGCAGCTCTCCGCAGGAACACTAGCGCTTTCCCTTAGACTCTAAAATGCAGAGAAATGGCCTGCGCAGCGCAGAAGCTATTTGTGCTGCTTGTACACCTCTTCCAACCCCTCAGTGGAAACTATTGCGCCTGCCTTTAGACTCTGAGATCCAGAGAACACAATGGTAGAGGCAGTGGAGAATGGAAGGAGAGAGTGAAGTTTGATGAGTGAGTTTGATGTGACTTATGTGGAGCACGCAGAAAATGTAGCCCCGTACTGGTTTTTACACCTGGAGCCTATTTCTGTAAGACATTTCAGGTGGACATTTTTGATCAAGAAGCCAGAGTGAAAAAATTGACAGCAGGTCTCTCTAGGAAAGAAAAAGCAGCAAGGCGTCGTGTGCCATTTAAATGCTGCTATAAGAAGGGCGTACTTTAGCAGCATCTCTCTTGACACTTCTATCTGTGTAATCTCTAGCTGCTTGGACAAAGCCACACTGAAAATAATTGTACTGCAAATACCAAGTTACACAGGGAAAAAGGGTAGGTCAGCAAATGCCTTCTGTCCTGGCACATCTCTCAGTCAGAACTCCAGCTGAAAAATTTTGCTGTAATGATGGACTTTGCCACTTGGAGAGAATTTATATAGTTGGGAAGAAACATTCAAAGCCCTAGTGCATTTCGTCTATTTTACGGACTGCAAAGGCACTATGAAGGCCAGCCCTAGCTTTTTGTTGGACTTTTTCTTTTTGAGTAGCTGCTGGACGTTTTGAAGCGGTTTGGGATCTGCTAGAGTGCAAGGTAATACATAGAGTTTGAGGAAAGTGATATACACATTTTATATCTCCAGGGAGGTGGATGCAGTTCAGTGTGTGCGAGTTACATGTTGAGCAGCTGATCACACAGAAAAGAAGAGGCTGCGCTGCAATTGCCTTTTCATTTGCAGCTTATAAACTGCACAGCCCACAATGAAACAATTCCACTTCCTTCTGTGCTACATACAGGATCCCATTCTCTCAGTCTCTAAGAGCCAGGACCCCCAGCGGAGCTCTTCCCTGCGCTGCTCCTACACCAATGAGGCCGGAGCCGCAAACAGCTTGGCTTTTTCCCTGGCACCGGCTGCCAGCGCTCATCAAAATAACCACACGATGGCGCTGTCGACTAACAAAAGAAGGAAACGCACCGAGGCCAGCTCCAAAGGACAGAGCCGAGTTGGAAACGTCCCTGCTCTCAAATTAACTGTGCCACGAAAAAAAGACTTTGCTGATCTTCCCCCTCCAAGTGTGCAAACACTTTTGCACCACACTCAAAGGGCAACACGAAATCCTCTGCCCTAACAAACATTTTCACTCTCGCAGAGTCCGGTAACAAACTCAAAGACATCCGCTCAACAAATGTGCCAGCTGAGAGAGAAAGTTCTTTGCTGCCTACAATTTCAACTTCACCCATCAAACAATGAACACACACCCTGCTATTAGCACTTTTCTTTTCTGCTCTACGCTCCTAAGCTTTCAGTCTCAGAGTCAAGATCCAAGCAGCATGGCAACAGGGACTACTCACACACTAAACTACAAGGACAAAAAGCTCAACAACTTGGTGTCTAGATTCCCACTGTCAGTTCAACAGCTCTAACCCACAGGGAAACCTCTTGGGAAAAACCTTTACATTCACTGAGACCACCCAAAGTGCCCATCCAAACTTAATTTCTTTGCCAAAGCGAATAACAAGAAGCTCATTTCAAGAGAAATGGCATCCCCTCCTCCAAAATCCAAAACATCCAGTGACTGATCCCATACAATGGTGTCAGAACACTCTTACTAGAGGCAGACAGCCTTCCAAAGATGGATACTGACTCAATGACTGTACAAATTGAGGGAGTGCTTCCAAATATGCCGGCACAAGAAGCTGCTGTCGTCCTTGAGCTGCGCGACACAGCTTCTTATCTGCACCTCCAACTCTGGGGCTACGTGCTTTCCTTCCCATGAGAAAGCATTGCCATTCTCCTTCAGGAACTTACCAAGCCAAACTGTACGCCATGTCCTGTACTATGTCCAACAATGGCTCCTGCACAGAAGGGTCTACGACATAAATATCTTGCTGGACTATACCTCCTCATGGTACCTTTAACGCCTGCCCTATTACATTGTCACTATATCTTTTACTTGCCAAGGAAAGGCACTCAGAGTCACTTGGCCTTGCCTTGCCTTTGATGCTGTGGCTAGTCTACTCTTGTTTTGCTTGCTTGCTTATGTGTGCCTTGCCTGGCAAGACCTAGAAAGACCTTCCTTGCTTTGCTTTGCCTTGCCTACCGCTCTTTGCAATGCAAACCAAGTGTAGGCGCAATTGTAGGCGAGTCAATGGAGAAACTGACAAGGCTGGAGCCATGAGGGGCAAGCAAATGGAGTGGTAGGTGAGAGAAGGCCCAGAACTTCTAGGCAAGGATGGGCATAGGAAGGCCAGGCAGAAACTGGAAGGCCTAGGCAAGGCTAGGTTTCCCTGGAGGAAAGCAGTCAAGTGTGGGCAGGTCAAGTGTGGGCGTAGGCACTGGAGGGAGTGCAAGGCTAGGGAGGCAAGGCAGGGCAAGGCAAGGAAACTTTTGGGTCACCAAGGCAAGACAAATGAGAGGTACATTCAAAGACTGCTGGTACACAAAAGGGGCTAGGACAGACTTCTCTGTCTGGCCTTGATCTCATATGGGCCATCTCTAATCTGCACCTAATACACTTGGATTACCTGCTTTCCTTGGTATACAAAAGAACTGTCATTCTGGTCCTGAAGCGCAAAGGTGAAATGTGAATTTTATGTCCAAAATTCAAGACATGTAAGGATAGGTGCCAGAAGCAAGCTGCCAGGACAGATGGGTGTGCTTGCACGTGACCTCTTTTGGGCTTCCTCTCACATGCTCCTGAAACGCTGGAGGTACGTGAAAGCCTTGAGAGTCCTAGGAGAAGCAGGCAGGGCAAGGCAAGATGAAGAAATTCCGCAAAAAGAGGGGTATTGAATTCCAGGTGGGGGACGAGTGAGCAAGGGAATGCAAGGCAAGGGAGAGGAGAGGTTCAAAGGTAATGCCAAGAAAAGTGGTGGCTTTGCCAGGCAAGACAAAGGAGAGGCAAGCAAGGCAATGAGAGTCCTAGAAGGAGAAGGAAATGAAAGATTGGAGCTGGACAAAGGGGAAGGGAAACTGGACAAAGTGGCAAGGGGGATGGGTGGTGCAAGGCACTGGACTGGTAGGAAGGGCAAGGGAAAGACATGGATGGGTCAGGAAGGAAGAGGAAAACAATGGCCAGGAATGACAAAGAAATGCAAGGTTGGATAGGAAAGGAAAGGCAAGGCAATGTAGGGAAGGGGTAGGCCAGACAATGGGTGTCTTAAGAGGAAAAGTATGCATAGCAAGGCCAAGAGAAAAGCGGTAAAGAAGTTAGCGTGGGGGATAGGTGAGTGTAGCTGAGAAAGAAAGAAAATGCCTCATTCCAGTTTGTATGTATGTATGTGTGTGTTAAGTTTGCAGGATGTAAAGCAGAAGAAAGCAGTGACTTGATGGTGGAGTGAATGGATGCTTTTGAATACACGTGGCAAGGTCCAAGCAAACTATTTGTCTTGGCACATCTGTGTCCCATAAACTTCTTAGTTTAGATTCAGACTGTAAGCGGGACAGAGAACACCCCTAAAATTACAGCTGAGCAAGAAAGCAGGTCGCATCAGCATGTTTTAAAGGAAGCAGTTTTTTTGTGTGAGAAGAAAATGGACATATGAGACTCCAGCAGTATCGACGTTCAGCTTAGAAGCAAAGTGCAATGATTCCGTACAAACTCTGAAAATGAAACGCAGCAATAAAAAGGCAATGGGACATGTCAGCGAAAGCTTTGTGGCCAAGCAGGGTGAGATGTTTGAAGCAGAACCACAGTTTGGTTTCACTAAGGATCCATCATGGTGGATTGCAAACATGTGCCAAGACAACACATATTCTGCAGCTGTTGCAGCTCTCCGCAGGAACACTAGCGCTTTCCCTTAGACTCTAAAATGCAGAGAAATGGCCTGCGCAGCGCAGAAGCTATTTGTGCTGCTTGTACACCTCTTCCAACCCCTCAGTGGAAACTATTGCGCCTGCCTTTAGACTCTGAGATCCAGAGAACACAATGGTAGAGGCAGTGGAGAATGGAAGGAGAGAGTGAAGTTTGATGAGTGAGTTTGATGTGACTTATGTGGAGCACGCAGAAAATGTAGCCCCGTACTGGTTTTTACACCTGGAGCCTATTTCTGTAAGACATTTCAGGTGGACATTTTTGATCAAGAAGCCAGAGTGAAAAAATTGACAGCAGGTCTCTCTAGGAAAGAAAAAGCAGCAAGGCGTCGTGTGCCATTTAAATGCTGCTATAAGAAGGGCGTACTTTAGCAGCATCTCTCTTGACACTTCTATCTGTGTAATCTCTAGCTGCTTGGACAAAGCCACACTGAAAATAATTGTACTGCAAATACCAAGTTACACAGGGAAAAAGGGTAGGTCAGCAAATGCCTTCTGTCCTGGCACATCTCTCAGTCAGAACTCCAGCTGAAAAATTTTGCTGTAATGATGGACTTTGCCACTTGGAGAGAATTTATATAGTTGGGAAGAAACATTCAAAGCCCTAGTACATTTCGTCTATTTTACGGACTGCAAAGGCACTATGAAGGCCAGCCCTAGCTTTTTGTTGGACTTTTTGAGTAGCTGCTGGACGTTTTGAAGCGGTTTGGGATCTGCTAGAGTGCAAGGTAATACATAGAGTTTGAGGAAAGTGATATACACATTTTATATCTCCAGGGAGGTGGATGTAGTTCAGTGTGTGCGAGTTACATGTTGAGCAGCTGATCACACAGAAAAGAAGAGGCTGCGCTGCAATTGCCTTTTCATTTGCAGCTTATAAACTGCACAGCCCACAATGAAACAATTCCACTTCCTTCTGTGCTACATACAGGATCACATTCTCTCAGTCTCTAAGAGCCAGGACCCCCAGCGGAGCTCTTCCCTGCGCTGCTCCTACACCAATGAGGCCGGAGCCGCAAACAGCTTGGCTTTTTCCCTGGCACCGTCTGCCAGCGCTCATCAAAATAACCACACGATGGCGCTGTCGACTAACAAAAGAAGGAAACGCACCGAGGCCAGCTCCAAAGGACAGAGCCGAGTTGGAAACGTCCCTGCTCTCAAATTAACTGTGCCAGGAAAAAAAGACTTTGCTGATCTTCCCCCTCCAAGTGTGCAAACACTTTTGCACCACACTCAAAGGGCAACACGAAATCCTCTGCCCTAACAAACATTTTCACTCTCGCAGAGTCCGGTAACAAACTCAAAGACATCCGCTCAACAAATGTGCCAGCTGAGAGAGAAAGTTCTTTGCTGCCTACAATTTCAACTTCACCCATCAAACAATGAACACACACCCTGCTATTAGCACTTTTCTTTTCTGCTCTACGCTCCTAAGCTTTCAGTCTCAGAGTCAAGATCCAAGCAGCATGGCAACAGGGACTACTCACACACTAAAGCTACAAGGACAAAAAGCTCAACAACTTGGTGTCTAGATTCCCACTGTCAGTTCAACAGCTCTAACCCACAGGGAAACCTCTTGGGAAAAACCTTTAAATTCACTGAGACCACCCAAAGTGCCCATCCAAACTTAATTTCTTTGCCAAAGCGAATAACAAGAAGCTCATTTCAAGAGAAATGGCATCCCCTCCTCCAAAATCCAAAACATCCAGTGACTGATCCCATACAATGGTGTCAGAACACTCTTACTAGAGGCAGACAGCCTTCCAAAGATGGATACTGACTCAATGACTGTACAAATTGAGGGAGTGCTTCCAAATATGCCGGCACAAGAAGCTGCTGTCGTCCTTGAGCTGCGCGACACAGCTTCTTATCTGCACCTCCAACTCTGGGGCTACGTGCTTTCCTTCCCATGAGAAAGCATTGCCATTCTCCTTCAGGAACTTACCAAGCCAAGCTGTATGCCATGTCCTGTACTATGTCCAACAATGGCTCCTGCACAGAAGGGTCTACGACATAAATATCTCGCTGGACTATACCTCCTCATGGTACCTTTAACGCCTGCCCTATTACATTGTCACTATATCTTTTACTTGCCAAGGAAAGGCACTCAGAGTCACTTGGCCTTGCCTTGCCTTTGATGCTGTGGCTAGTCTACTCTTGTTTTGCTTGCTTGCTTATGTGTGCCTTGCCTGGCAAGACCTAGAAAGACCTTCCTTGCTTTGCTTTGCCTTGCCTACCGCTCTTTGCAATGCAAACCAAGTGTAGGCGCAATTGTAGGCGAGTCAAGGGAGAAACTGACAAGGCTGGAGCCATGAGGGGCAAGCAAATGGAGTGGTAGGTGAGAGAAGGCCCAGAACTTCTAGGCAAGGATGGGCATAGGAAGGCCAGGCAGAAACAGGAAGGCCTAGGCAAGGCTAGGTTTCCCTGGAGGAAAGCAGTCAAGTGTGGGCAGGTCAAGTGTGGGCGTAGGCACTGGAGGGAGTGCAAGGCTAGGGAGGCAAGGCAGGGCAAGGCAAGGAAACTTTGGGGTCACCAAGGCAAGACAAATGAGAGGTACATTCAAAGACTGCTGGTACACAAAAGGGGCTAGGACAGACTTCTCTGTCTGGCCTTGATCTCATATGGGCCATCTCTAATCTGCACCTAATACACTTGGATTACCTGCTTTCCTTGGTATACAAAAGAACTGTCATTCTGGTCCTGAAGCGCAAAGGTGAAATGTGAATTTTATGTCCAAAATTCAAGACATGTAAGGATAGGTGCCAGAAGCAAGCTGCCAGGACAGATGGGTGTGCTTGCACGTGACCTCTTTTGGGCTTCCTCTCACATGCTCCTGAAACGCTGGAGGTACGTGAAAGCCTTGAGAGTCCTAGGAGAAGCAGGCAGGGCAAGGCAAGATGAAGAAATTCCGCAAAAAGAGGGGTATTGAATTCCAGGTGGGGGACGAGTGAGCAAGGGAATGCAAGGCAAGGGAGAGGAGAGGTTCAAAGGTAACGCCAAGAAAAGTGGTGGCTTTTCCAGGCAAGACAAAGGAGAGGCAAGCAAGGCAATGAGAGTCCTAGAAGGAGAAGGAAATGAAAGATTGGAGCTGGACAAAGGGGAAGGGAAACTGGACAAAGTGGCAAGGGGGATGGGTGGTGCAAGGCACTGGACTGGTAGGAAGGGCAAGGGAAAGACATGGATGGGTCAGGAAGGAAGAGGAAAACAATGGCCAGGAATGACAAAGAAATGCAAGGTTGGATAGGAAAGGAAAGGCAAGGCAATGTAGGGAAGGGGTAGGCCAGACAATGGGTGTCTTAAGAGGAAAAGTATGCATAGCAAGACCAAGAGAAAAGCGGTAAAGAAGTTAGCGTGGGGGATAGGTGAGTGTAGCTGAGAAAGAAAGAAAATGCCTCATTCCAGTTTGTATGTATGTATGTGTGTGTGAAGTTTGCAGGATGTAAAGCAGAAGAAAGCAGTGACTTGATGGTGGAGTGAATGGATGCTTTTGAATACACGTGGCAAGGTCCAAGCAAACTATTTGTCTTGGCACATCTGTGTCCCATAAACTTCTTAGTTTAGATTCAGACTGTAAGCGGGACAGAGAACACCCCTAAAATTACAGCTGAGCAAGAAAGCAGGTCGCATCAGCATGTTTTAAAGGAAGCAGTTTTTTTGTGTGAGAAGAAAATGGACATATGAGACTCCAGCAGTATCGACGTTCAGCTTAGAAGCAAAGTGCAATGATTCCGTACAAACTCTGAAAATGAAACGCAGCAATAAAAAGGCAATGGGACATGTCAGCGAAAGCTTTGTGGCCAAGCAGGGTGAGATGTTTGAAGCAGAACCACAGTTTGGTTTCACTAAGGATCCATCATGGTGGATTGCAAACATGTGCCAAGACAACACATATTCTGCAGCTGTTGCAGCTCTCCGCAGGAACACTAGCGCTTTCCCTTAGACTCTAAAATGCAGAGAAATGGCCTGCGCAGCGCAGAAGCTATTTGTGCTGCTTGTACACCTCTTCCAACCCCTCAGTGGAAACTATTGCGCCTGCCTTTAGACTCTGAGATCCAGAGAACACAATGGTAGAGGCAGTGGAGAATGGAAGGAGAGAGTGAAGTTTGATGAGTGAGATTGATGTGACTTATGTGGAGCACGCAGAAAATGTAGCCCCGTACTGGTTTTTACACCTGGAGCCTATTTCTGTAAGACATTTCAGGTGGACATTTTTGATCAAGAAGCCAGAGTGAAAAAATTGACAGCAGGTCTCTCTGGGAAAGAAAAAGCAGCAAGGCGTCGTGTGCCATTTAAATGCTGCTATAAGAAGGGCATACTTTAGCAGCATCTCTCTTGACACTTCTATCTGTGTAATCTCTAGCTGCTTGGACACAGCGACACTGAAAATAATTGTACTGCAAATACCAAGTTACACAGGGAAAAAGGCTAGGTCAGCAAATGCCTTCTGTCCTGGCACATCTCTCAGTCAGAACTCCAGCTGAAAAATTTTGCTGTAATGATGGACTTTGCCACTTGGAGAGAATTTATATAGTTGGGAAGAAACATTCAAAGCCCTAGTGCATTTCGTCTATTTTACGGACTGCAAAGGCACTATGAAGGCCAGCCCTAGCTTTTTGTTGGACTTTTTCTTTTTGAGTAGCTGCTGGACGTTTTGAAGCGGTTTGGGATCTGCTAGAGTGCAAGGTAATACATAGAGTTTGAGGAAAGTGATATACACATTTTATATCTCCAGGGAGGTGGATGTAGTTCAGTGTGTGCGAGTTACATGTTGAGCAGCTGATCACACAGAAAAGAAGAGGCTGCGCTGCAATTGCCTTTTCATTTGCAGCTTATAAACTGCACAGCCCACAATGAAACAATTCCACTTCCTTCTGTGCTACATACAGGATCACATTCTCTCAGTCTCTAAGAGCCAGGACCCCCAGCGGAGCTCTTCCCTGCGCTGCTCCTACACCAATGAGGCCGGAGCCGCAAACAGCTTGGCTTTTTCCCTGGCACCGTCTGCCAGCGCTCATCAAAATAACCACACGATGGCGCTGTCGACTAACAAAAGAAGGAAACGCACCGAGGCCAGCTCCAAAGGACAGAGCCGAGTTGGAAACGTCCCTGCTCTCAAATTAACTGTGCCAGGAAAAAAAGACTTTGCTGATCTTCCCCCTCCAAGTGTGCAAACACTTTTGCACCACACTCAAAGGGCAACACGAAATCCTCTGCCCTAACAAACATTTTCACTCTCGCAGAGTCCGGTAACAAACTCAAAGACATCCGCTCAACAAATGTGCCAGCTGAGAGAGAAAGTTCTTTGCTGCCTACAATTTCAACTTCACCCATCAAACAATGAACACACACCCTGCTATTAGCACTTTTCTTTTCTGCTCTACGCTCCTAAGCTTTCAGTCTCAGAGTCAAGATCCAAGCAGCATGGCAACAGGGACTACTCACACACTAAAGCTACAAGGACAAAAAGCTCAACAACTTGGTGTCTAGATTCCCACTGTCAGTTCAACAGCTCTAACCCACAGGGAAACCTCTTGGGAAAAACCTTTAAATTCACTGAGACCACCCAAAGTGCCCATCCAAACTTAATTTCTTTGCCAAAGCGAATAACAAGAAGCTCATTTCAAGAGAAATGGCATCCCCTCCTCCAAAATCCAAAACATCCAGTGACTGATCCCATACAATGGTGTCAGAACACTCTTACTAGAGGCAGACAGCCTTCCAAAGATGGATACTGACTCAATGACTGTACAAATTGAGGGAGTGCTTCCAAATATGCCGGCACAAGAAGCTGCTGTCGTCCTTGAGCTGCGCGACACAGCTTCTTATCTGCACCTCCAACTCTGGGGCTACGTGCTTTCCTTCCCATGAGAAAGCATTGCCATTCTCCTTCAGGAACTTACCAAGCCAAGCTGTATGCCATGTCCTGTACTATGTCCAACAATGGCTCCTGCACAGAAGGGTCTACGACATAAATATCTTGCTGGACTATACCTCCTCATGGTACCTTTAACGCCTGCCCTATTACATTGTCACTATATCTTTTACTTGCCAAGGAAAGGCACTCAGAGTCACTTGGCCTTGCCTTGCCTTTGATGCTGTGGCTAGTCTACTCTTGTTTTGCTTGCTTGCTTATGTGTGCCTTGCCTGGCAAGACCTAGAAAGACCTTCCTTGCTTTGCTTTGCCTTGCCTACCGCTCTTTGCAATGCAAACCAAGTGTAGGCGCAATTGTAGGCGAGTCAAGGGAGAAACTGACAAGGCTGGAGCCATGAGGGGCAAGAAAATGGAGTGGTAGGTGAGAGAAGGCCCAGAACTTCTAGGCAAGGATGGGCATAGGAAGGCCAGGCAGAAACAGGAAGGCCTAGACAAGGCTAGGTTTCCCTGGAGGAAAGCAGTCAAGTGTGGGCAGGTCAAGTGTGGGCGTAGGCACTGGAGGGAGTGCAAGGCTAGGGAGGCAAGGCAGGGCAAGGCAAGGAAACTTTGGGGTCACCAAGGCGAGACAAATGAGAGGTACATTCAAAGACTGCTGGTACACAAAAGGGGCTAGGACAGACTTCTCTGTCTGGCCTTGATCTCATATGGGCCATCTCTAATCTGCACCTAATACACTTGGATTACCTGCTTTCCTTGGTATACAAAAGAACTGTCATTCTGGTCCTGAAGCGCAAAGGTGAAATGTGAATTTTATGTCCAAAATTCAAGACATGTAAGGATAGGTGCCAGAAGCAAGCTGCCAGGACAGATGGGTGTGCTTGCACGTGACCTCTTTTGGGCTTCCTCTCACATGCTCCTGAAACGCTGGAGGTACGTGAAAGCCTTGAGAGTCCTAGGAGAAGCAGGCAGGGCAAGGCAAGATGAAGAAATGCAGCAAAAAGAGGGGTATTGAATTCCAGGTGGGGGACGAGTGAGCAAGGGAATGCAAGGCAAGGGAGAGGAGAGGTTCAAAGGGAACGCCAAGAAAAGTGGTGGCTTTGCCAGGCAAGACAAAGGAGAGGCAAGCAAGGCAATGAGAGTCCTAGAAGGAGAAGGAAATGAAAGATTGGAGCTGGACAAAGGGGAAGGGAAACTGGACAAAGTGGCAAGGGGGATGGGTGGTGCAAGGCACTGGACTGGTAGGAAGGGCAAGGGAAAGACATGGATAGGTCAGGAAGGAAGAGGAAAACAATGGCCAGGAATGACAAAGAAATGCAAGGTTGGATAGGAAAGGGAAGGCAAGGCAATGTAGGGAAGGGGTAGGCCAGACAATGGGTGTCTTAAGAGGAAAAGTATGCATAGCAAGGCCAAGAGAAAAGCGGTAAAGAAGTTAGCGTGGGGGATAGGTGAGTGTAGCTGAGAAAGAAAGAAAATGCCTCATTCCAGTTTGTATGTATGTATGTGTGTGTGAAGTTTGCAGGATGTAAAGCAGAAGAAAGCAGTGACTTGATGGTGGAGTGAATGGATGCTTTTGAATACACGTGGCAAGGTCCAAGCAAACTATTTGTCTTGGCACATCTGTGTCCCATAAACTTCTTAGTTTAGATTCAGACTGTAAGCGGGACAGAGAACACCCCTAAAATTACAGCTGAGCAAGAAAGCAGGTCGCATCAGCATGTTTTAAAGGAAGCAGTTTTTTTGTGTGAGAAGAAAATGGACATATGAGACTCCAGCAGTATCGACGTTCAGCTTAGAAGCAAAGTGCAATGATTCCGTACAAACTCTGAAAATGAAACGCAGCAATAAAAAGGCAATGGGACATGTCAGCGAAAGCTTTGTGGCCAAGCAGGGTGAGATGTTTGAAGCAGAACCACAGTTTGGTTTCACTAAGGATCCATCATGGTGGATTGCAAACATGTGCCAAGACAACACATATTCTGCAGCTGTTGCAGCTCTCCGCAGGAACACTAGCGCTTTCCCTTAGACTCTAAAATGCAGAGAAATGGCCTGCGCAGCGCAGAAGCTATTTGTGCTGCTTGTACACCTCTTCCAACCCCTCAGTGGAAACTATTGCGCCTGCCTTTAGACTCTGAGATCCAGAGAACACAATGGTAGAGGCAGTGGAGAATGGAAGGAGAGAGTGAAGTTTGATGAGTGAGTTTGATGTGACTTATGTGGAGCACGCAGAAAATGTAGCCCCGTACTGGTTTTTACACCTGGAGCCTATTTCTGTAAGACATTTCAGGTGGACATTTTTGATCAAGAAGCCAGAGTGAAAAAATTGACAGCAGGTCTCTCTGGGAAAGAAAAAGCAGCAAGGCGTCGTGTGCCATTTAAATGCTGCTATAAGAAGGGCGTACTTTAGCAGCATCTCTCTTGACATTTCTATCTGTGTAATCTCTAGCTGCTTGGACACAGCGACACTGAAAATAATTGTACTGCAAATACCAAGTTACACAGGGAAAAAGGCTAGGTCAGCAAATGCCTTCTGTCCTGGCACATCTCTCAGTCAGAACTCCAGCTGAAAAATTTTGCTGTAATGATGGACTTTGCCACTTGGAGAGAATTTATATAGTTGGGAAGAAACATTCAAAGCCCTAGTGCATTTCGTCTAGTTTACGGACTGCAAAGGCACTATGAAGGCCAGCCCTAGCTTTTTGTTGGACTTTTTCTTTTTGAGTAGCTGCTGGACGTTTTGAAGCGGTTTGGGATCTGCTAGAGTGCAAGGTAATACATAGAGTTTGAGGAAAGTGATATACACATTTTATATCTCCAGGGAGGTGGATGCAGTTCAGTGTGTGCGAGTTACATGTTGAGCAGCTGATCACACAGAAAAGAAGAGGCTGCGCTGCAATTGCCTTTTCATTTGCAGCTTATAAACTGCACAGCCCACAATGAAACAATTCCACTTCCTTCTGTGCTACATACAGGATCCCATTCTCTCAGTCTCTAAGAGCCAGGACCCCCAGCGGAGCTCTTCCCTGCGCTGCTCCTACACCAATGAGGCCGGAGCCGCAAACAGCTTGGCTTTTTCCCTGGCACCGGCTGCCAGCGCTCATCAAAATAACCACACGATGGCGCTGTCGACTAACAAAAGAAGGAAACGCACCGAGGCCAGCTCCAAAGGACAGAGCCGAGTTGGAAACGTCCCTGCTCTCAATTTAACTGTGCCAGGAAAAAAAGACTTTGCTGATCTTCCCCCTCCAAGTGTGCAAACACTTTTGCACCACACTCAAAGGGCAACACGAAATCCTCTGCCCTAACAAACATTTTCACTCTCGCAGAGTCCGGTAACAAACTCAAAGACATCCGCTCAACAAATGTGCCAGCTGAGAAAGTTCTTTGCTGCCTACAATTTCAACTTCACCCATCAAACAATGAACACACACCCTGCTATTAGCACTTTTCTTTTCAGCTCTGCGCTCCTAAGCTTTCAGTCTCAGAGTCAAGATCCAAGCAGCACGGCAACAGGGACTACTCACACACTAAAGCCTCAAGGACAAAAAGCTCAACAACTTGGTGTCTAGATTCCCACTGTCAGTTCAACAGCTCTAACCCACAGGGAAACCTCTTGGGAAAAACCTTTAAATTCACTGAGACCACCCAAAGTGCCCATCCAAACTTAATTTCTTTGCCAAAGAGAAGAACAAGAAGCTCATTTCAGGAGAAATGGAGTCCCCTCCTCCAAAATCCAAAACATCCAGTGACTGATCCCATACAATGGTGTCAGAACACTCTTACTAGAGGCAGACAGCCTTCCAAAGATGGATACTGACTCAATGACTGTACAAATTGAGGGAGTGCTTCCAAATATGCCGGCACAAGAAGCTGCTGTCGTCCTTGAGCTGCGCGACACAGCTTCTTATCTGCACCTCCAACTCTGGGGCTACGTGCTTTCCTTCCCATGAGAAAGCATTGCCATTCTCCTTCAGGAACTTACCAAGCCAAGCTGTATGCCATGTCCTGTACTATGTCCAACAATGGCTCCTGCACAGAAGGGTCTACGACATAAATATCTTGCTGGACTATACCTCCTCATGGTACCTTTAACGCCTGCCCTATTACATTGTCACTATATCTTTTACTTGCCAAGGAAAGGCACTCAGAGTCACTTGGCCTTGCCTTGCCTTTGATGCTGTGGCTAGTCTACTCTTGTTTTGCTTGCTTGCTTATGTGTGCCTTGCCTGGCAAGACCTAGAAAGACCTTCCTTGCTTTGCTTTGCCTTGCCTACCGCTCTTTGCAATGCAAACCAAGTGTAGGCGCAATTGTAGGCGAGTCAAGGGAGAAACTGACAAGGCTGGAGCCATGAGGGGCAAGCAAATGGAGTGGTAGGTGAGAGAAGGCCCAGAACTTCTAGGCAAGGATGGGCATAGGAAGGCCAGGCAGAAACAGGAAGGCCTAGACAAGGCTAGGTTTCCCTGGAGGAAAGCAGTCAAGTGTGGGCAGGTCAAGTGTGGGCGTAGGCACTGGAGGGAGTGCAAGGCTAGGGAGGCAAGGCAGGGCAAGGCAAGGAAACTTTTGGGTCACCAAGGCGAGACAAATGAGAGGTACATTCAAAGACTGCTGGTACACAAAAGGGGCTAGGACAGACTTCTCTGTCTGGCCTTGATCTCATATGAACCATCTCTAATCTGCACCTAAAACACTTGGATTACCTGCTTTCCTTGGTATACAAAAGAACTGTCATTCTGGTCCTGAAGCGCAAAGGTGAAATGTGAATTTTATGTCCAAAATTCAAGACATGTAAGGATAGGTGCCAGAAGCAAGCTGCCAGGACAGATGGGTGTGCTTGCACGTGACCTCTTTTGGGCTTCCTCTCACATGCTCCTGAAACGCTGGAGGTACGTGAAAGCCTTGAGAGTCCTAGGAGAAGCAGGCAGGGCAAGGCAAGATGAAGAAATGCAGCAAAAAGAGGGGTATTGAATTCCAGGTGGGGGACGAGTGAGCAAGGGAATGCAAGGCAAGGGAGAGGAGAGGTTCAAAGGTAACGCCAAGAAAAGTGGTGGCTTTGCCAGGCAAGACAAAGGAGAGGCAAGCAAGGCAATGAGAGTCCTAGAAGGAGAAGGAAATGAAAGATTGGAGCTGGACAAAGGGGAAGGGAAACTGGACAAAGTGGCAAGGGGGATGGGTGGTGCAAGGCACTGGACTGGTAGGAAGGGCAAGGGAAAGACATTTATAGGTCAGGAAGGAAGAGGAAAACAATGGCCAGGAATGACAAAGAAATGCAAGGTTGGATAGGAAAGGAAAGGCAAGGCAATGTAGGGAAGGGGTAGGCCAGACAATGGGTGTCTTAAGAGGAAAAGTATGCATAGCAAGGCCAAGAGAAAAGCGGTAAAGATGTTAGCGTGGGGGATAGGTGAGTGTAGCTGAGAAAGAAAGAAAATGCCTCATTCCAGTTTGTATGTATGTATGTGTGTGTGAAGTTTGCAGGATGTAAAGCAGAAGAAAGCAGTGACTTGATGGTGGAGTGAATGGATGCTTTTGAATACACGTGGCAAGGTCCAAGCAAACTATTTGTCTTGGCACATCTGTGTCCCATAAACTTCTTAGTTTAGATTCAGACTGTAAGCGGGACAGAGAACACCCCTAAAATTACAGCTGAGCAAGAAAGCAGGTCGCATCAGCATGTTTTAAAGGAAGCAGTTTTTTTGTGTGAGAAGAAAATGGACATATGAGACTCCAGCAGTATCGACGTTCAGCTTAGAAGCAAAGTGCAATGATTCCGTACAAACTCTGAAAATGAAACGCAGCAATAAAAAGGCAATGGGACATGTCAGCGAAAGCTTTGTGGCCAAGCAGGGTGAGATGTTTGAAGCAGAACCACAGTTTGGTTTCACTAAGGATCCATCATGGTGGATTGCAAACATGTGCCAAGACAACACATATTCTGCAGCTGTTGCAGCTCTCCGCAGGAACACTAGCGCTTTCCCTTAGACTCTAAAATGCAGAGAAATGGCCTGCGCAGCGCAGAAGCTATTTGTGCTGCTTGTACACCTCTTCCAACCCCTCAGTGGAAACTATTGCGCCTGCCTTTAGACTCTGAGATCCAGAGAACACAATGGTAGAGGCAGTGGAGAATGGAAGGAGAGAGTGAAGTTTGATGAGTGAGTTTGATGTGACTTATGTGGAGCACGCAGAAAATGTAGCTCCGTACTGGTTTTTACACCTGGAGCCTATTTCTGTAAGACATTTCAGGTGGACATTTTTGATCAAGAAGCCAGAGTGAAAAAATTGACAGCAGGTCTCTCTGGGAAAGAAAAAGCAGCAAGGCGTCGTGTGCCATTTAAATGCTGCTATAAGAAGGGCGTACTTTAGCAGCATCTCTCTTGACACTTCTATCTGTGTAATCTCTAGCTGCTTGGACACAGCGACACTGAAAATAATTGTACTGCAAATACCAAGTTACACAGGGAAAAAGGCTAGGTCAGCAAATGCCTTCTGTCCTGGCACATCTCTCAGTCAGAACTCCAGCTGAAAAATTTTGCTGTAATGATGGACTTTGCCACTTGGAGAGAATTTATATAGTTGGGAAGAAACATTCAAAGCCCTAGTGCATTTCGTCTAGTTTACGGACTGCAAAGGCACTATGAAGGCCAGCACTAGCTTTTTGTTGGACTTTTTCTTTTTGAGTAGCTGCTGGACGTTTTGAAGCGGTTTGGGATCTGCTAGAGTGCAAGGTAATACATAGAGTTTGAGGAAAGTGATATACACATTTTATATCTCCAGGGAGGTGGATGCAGTTCAGTGTGTGCGAGTTACATGTTGAGCAGCTGATCACACAGAAAAGAAGAGGCTGCGCTGCAATTGCCTTTTCATTTGCAGCTTATAAACTGCACAGCCCACAATGAAACAATTCCACTTCCTTCTGTGCTACATACAGGATCACATTCTCTCAGTCTCTAAGAGCCAGGACCCCCAGCGGAGCTCTTCCCTGCGCTGCTCCTACACCAATGAGGCCGGAGCTGCAAACAGCTTGGCTTTTTCCCTGGCACCGTCTGCCAGCGCTCATCAAAATAACCACACGATGGCGCTGTCGACTAACAAAAGAAGGAAACGCACCGAGGCCAGCTCCAAAGGACAGAGCCGAGTTGGAAACGTCCCTGCTCTCAAATTAACTGTGCCAGGAAAAAAAGACTTTGCTGATCTTCCCCCTCCAAGTGTGCAAACACTTTTGCACCACACTCAAAGGGCAACACGAAATCCTCTGCCCTAACAAACATTTTCACTCTCGCAGAGTCCGGTAACAAACTCAAAGACATCCGCTCAACAAATGTGCCAGCTGAGAGAGAAAGTTCTTTGCTGCCTACAATTTCAACTTCACCCATCAAACAATGAACACACACCCTGCTATTAGCACTTTTCTTTTCTGCTCTACGCTCCTAAGCTTTCAGTCTCAGAGTCAAGATCCAAGCAGCATGGCAACAGGGACTACTCACACACTAAAGCTACAAGGACAAAAAGCTCAACAACTTGGTGTCTAGATTCCCACTGTCAGTTCAACAGCTCTAACCCACAGGGAAACCTCTTGGGAAAAACCTTTAAATTCACTGAGACCACCCAAAGTGCCCATCCAAACTTAATTTCTTTGCCAAAGCGAATAACAAGAAGCTCATTTCAAGAGAAATGGCATCCCCTCCTCCAAAATCCAAAACATCCAGTGACTGATCCCATACAATGGTGTCAGAACACTCTTACTAGAGGCAGACAGCCTTCCAAAGATGGATACTGACTCAATGACTGTACAAATTGAGGGAGTGCTTCCAAATATGCCGGCACAAGAAGCTGCTGTCGTCCTTGAGCTGCGCGACACAGCTTCTTATCTGCACCTCCAACTCTGGGGCTACGTGCTTTCCTTCCCATGAGAAAGCATTGCCATTCTCCTTCAGGAACTTACCAAGCCAAGCTGTATGCCATGTCCTGTACTATGTCCAACAATGGCTCCTGCACAGAAGGGTCTACGACATAAATATCTTGCTGGACTATACCTCCTCATGGTACCTTTAACGCCTGCCCTATTACATTGTCACTATATCTTTTACTTGCCAAGGAAAGGCACTCAGAGTCACTTGGCCTTGCCTTGCCTTTGATGCTGTGGCTAGTCTACTCTTGTTTTGCTTGCTTGCTTATGTGTGCCTTGCCTGGCAAGACCTAGAAAGACCTTCCTTGCTTTGCTTTGCCTTGCCTACCGCTCTTTGCAATGCAAACCAAGTGTAGGCGCAATTGTAGGCGAGTCAAGGGAGAAACTGACAAGGCTGGAGCCATGAGGGGCAAGCAAATGGAGTGGTAGGTGAGAGAAGGCCCAGAACTTCTAGGCAAGGATGGGCATAGGAAGGCCAGGCAGAAACAGGAAGGCCTAGACAAGGCTAGGTTTCCCTGGAGGAAAGTAGTCAAGTGTGGGCAGGTCAAGTGTGGGCGTAGGCACTGGAGGGAGTGCAAGGCTAGGGAGGCAAGGCAGGGCAAGGCAAGGAAACTTTGGGGTCACCAAGGCGAGACAAATGAGAGGTACATTCAAAGACTGCTGGTACACAAAAGGGGCTAGGACAGACTTCTCTGTCTGGCCTTGATCTCATATGGGCCATCTCTAATCTGCACCTAATACACTTGGATTACCTGCTTTCCTTGGTATACAAAAGAACTGTCATTCTGGTCCTGAAGCGCAAAGGTGAAATGTGAATTTTATGTCCAAAATTCAAGACATGTAAGGATAGGTGCCAGAAGCAAGCTGCCAGGACAGATGGGTGTGCTTGCACGTGACCTCTTTTGGGCTTCCTCTCACATGCTCCTGAAACGCTGGAGGTACGTGAAAGCCTTGAGAGTCCTAGGAGAAGCAGGCAGGGCAAGGCAAGATGAAGAAATGCAGCAAAAAGAGGGGTATTGAATTCCAGGTGGGGGACGAGTGAGCAAGGGAATGCAAGGCAAGGGAGAGGAGAGGTTCAAAGGTAACGCCAAGAAAAGTGGTGGCTTTGCCAGGCAAGACAAAGGAGAGGCAAGCAAGGCAATGAGAGTCCTAGAAGGAGAAGGAAATGAAAGATTGGAGCTGGACAAAGGGGAAGGGAAACTGGACAAAGTGGCAAGGGGGATGGGTGGTGCAAGGCACTGGACTGGTAGGAAGGGCAAGGGAAAGACATGGATGGGTCAGGAAGGAAGAGAAAAACAATGGCCAGGAATGACAAAGAAATGCAAGGTTGGATAGGAAAGGAAAGGCAAGGCAATGTAGGGAAGGGGTAGGCCAGACAATGGGTGTCTTAAGAGGAAAAGTATGCATAGCAAGGCCAAGAGAAAAGCGGTAAAGATGTTAGCGTGGGGGATAGGTGAGTGTAGCTGAGAAAGAAAGAAAATGCCTCATTCCAGTTTGTATGTATGTATGTGTGTGTGAAGTTTGCAGGATGTAAAGCAGAAGAAAGCAGTGACTTGATGGTGGAGTGAATGGATGCTTTTGAATACACGTGGCAAGGTCCAAGCAAACTATTTGTCTTGGCACATCTGTGTCCCATAAACTTCTTAGTTTAGATTCAGACTGTAAGCGGGACAGAGAACACCCCTAAAATTACAGCTGAGCAAGAAAGCAGGTCGCATCAGCATGTTTTAAAGGAAGCAGTTTTTTTGTGTGAGAAGAAAATGGACATATGAGACTCCAGCAGTATCGACGTTCAGCTTAGAAGCAAAGTGCAATGATTCCGTACAAACTCTGAAAATGAAACGCAGCAATAAAAAGGCAATGGGACATGTCAGCGAAAGCTTTGTGGCCAAGCAGGGTGAGATGTTTGAAGCAGAACCACAGTTTGGTTTCACTAAGGATCCATCATGGTGGATTGCAAACATGTGCCAAGACAACACATATTCTGCAGCTGTTGCAGCTCTCCGCAGGAACACTAGTGCTTTCCCTTAGACTCTAAAATGCAGAGAAATGGCCTGCGCAGCGCAGAAGCTATTTGTGCTGCTTGTACACCTCTTCCAACCCCTCAGTGGAAACTATTGCGCCTGCCTTTAGACTCTGAGATCCAGAGAACACAATGGTAGAGGCAGTGGAGAATGGAAGGAGAGAGTGAAGTTTGATGAGTGAGATTGATGTGACTTATGTGGAGCACGCAGAAAATGTAGCCCCGTACTGGTTTTTACACCTGGAGCCTATTTCTGTAAGACATTTCAGGTGGACATTTTTGATCAAGAAGCCAGAGTGAAAAAATTGACAGCAGGTCTCTCTGGGAAAGAAAAAGCAGCAAGGCGTCGTGTGCCATTTAAATGCTGCTATAAGAAGGGCGTACTTTAGCAGCATCTTTCTTGACACTTCTATCTGTGTAATCTCTAGCTGCTTGGACACAGAGACACTGAAAATAATTGTACTGCAAATACCAAGTTACACAGGGAAAAAGGCTAGGTCAGCAAATGCCTTCTGTCCTGGCACATCTCTCAGTCAGAACTCCAGCTGAAAAATTTTGCTGTAATGATGGACTTTGCCACTTGGAGAGAATTTATATAGTTGGGAAGAAACATTCAAAGCCCTAGTGCATTTCATCTATTTTACGGACTGCAAAGGCACTATAACGGCCAGCACTAGCTTTTTGTTGGACTTTTTCTTTTTGAGTAGCTGCTGGACGTTTTGAAGCGGTTTGGGATCTGCTAGAGTGCAAGGTAATACATAGAGTTTGAGGAAAGTGATATACACATTTTATATCTCCAGGGAGGTGGATGCAGTTCAGTGTGTGCGAGTTACATGTTGAGCAGCTGATCACACAGAAAAGAAGAGGCTGCGCTGCAATTGCCTTTTCATTTGCAGCTTATAAACTGCACAGCCCACAATGAAACAATTCCACTTCCTTCTGTGCTACATACAGGATCACATTCTCTCAGTCTCTAAGAGCCAGGACCCCCAGCGGAGCTCTTCCCTGCGCTGCTCCTACACCAATGAGGCTGGAGCCGCAAACAGCTTGGCTTTTTCCCTGGCACCATCTGCCAGCGCTCATCAAAATAACCACACGATGGCGCTGTCGACTAACAAAAGAAGGAAACGCACCGAGGCCAGCTCCAAAGGACAGAGCCGAGTTGGAAACGTCCCTGCTCTCAATTTAACTGTGCCAGGAAAAAAAGACTTTGCTGATCTTCCCCCTCCAAGTGTGCAAACACTTTTGCACCACACTCAAAGGGCAACACGAAATCCTCTGCCCTAACAAACATTTTCACTCTCGCAGAGTCCGGTAACAAACTCAAAGACATCCGCTCAACAAATGTGCCAGCGGAGAGAGAAAGTTCTTTGCTGCCTACAATTTCAGCTTCACCCATCAAACAATGAACACACACCCTGCTATTGGCACTTTTCTTTTCAGCTCTACGCTCCTAAGCTTTCAGTCTCAGAGTCAAGATCCAAGCAGCACGGCAACAGGGACTACTCACACACTAAAGCTACAAGGACAAAAAGCTCAACAACTTGGTGTCTAGATTCCCACTGTCAGTTCAACAGCTCTAACCCACAGGGAAACCTCTTGGGAAAAACCTTTAAATTCACTGAGACCACCCAAAGTGCCCATCCAAACTTAATTTCTTTGCCAAAGCGAATAACAAGAAGCTCATTTCAAGAGAAATGGCATCCCCTCCTCCAAAATCCAAAACATCCAGTGACTGATCCCATACAATGGTGTCAGAACACTCTTACTAGAGGCAGACAGCCTTCCAAAGATGGATACTGACTCAATGACTGTACAAATTGAGGGAGTGCTTCCAAATATGCCGGCACAAGAAGCTGCTGTCGTCCTTGAGCTGCGCGACACAGCTTCTTATCTGCACCTCCAACTCTGGGGCTACGTGCTTTCCTTCCCATGAGAAAGCATTGCCATTCTCCTTCAGGAACTTACCAAGCCAAGCTGTATGCCATGTCCTGTACTATGTCCAACAATGGCTCCTGCACAGAAGGGTCTACGACATAAATATCTTGCTGGACTATACCTCCTCATGGTACCTTTAACGCCTGCCCTATTACATTGTCACTATATCTTTTACTTGCCAAGGAAAGGCACTCAGAGTCACTTGGCCTTGCCTTGCCTTTGATGCTGTGGCTAGTCTACTCTTGTTTTGCTTGCTTGCTTATGTGTGCCTTGCCTGGCAAGACCTAGAAAGACCTTCCTT
This sequence comes from Poecile atricapillus, assembly GCF_030490865.1. Lineage (NCBI taxonomy): Eukaryota > Metazoa > Chordata > Aves > Passeriformes > Paridae > Poecile > Poecile atricapillus. The sequence goes on along the minus strand of NC_081288.1, from coordinate 74,750,142 downwards.
GCTTTGCTTTGCCTTGCCTACCGCTCTTTGCAATGCAAACCAAGTGTAGGCGCAATTGTAGGCGAGTCAAGGGAGAAACTGACAAGGCTGGAGCCATGAGGGGCAAGCAAATGGAGTGGTAGGTGAGAGAAGGCCCAGAACTTCTAGGCAAGGATGGGCATAGGAAGGCCAGGCAGAAACAGGAAGGCCTAGACAAGGCTAGGTTTCCCTGGAGGAAAGTAGTCAAGTGTGGGCAGGTCAAGTGTGGGCGTAGGCACTGGAGGGAGTGCAAGGCTAGGGAGGCAAGGCAGGGCAAGGCAAGGAAACTTTGGGGTCACCAAGGCGAGACAAATGAGAGGTACATTCAAAGACTGCTGGTACACAAAAGGGGCTAGGACAGACTTCTCTGTCTGGCCTTGATCTCATATGGGCCATCTCTAATCTGCACCTAATACACTTGGATTACCTGCTTTCCTTGGTATACAAAAGAACTGTCATTCTGGTCCTGAAGCGCAAAGGTGAAATGTGAATTTTATGTCCAAAATTCAAGACATGTAAGGATAGGTGCCAGAAGCAAGCTGCCAGGACAGATGGGTGTGCTTGCACGTGACCTCTTTTGGGCTTCCTCTCACATGCTCCTGAAACGCTGGAGGTACGTGAAAGCCTTGAGAGTCCTAGGAGAAGCAGGCAGGGCAAGGCAAGATGAAGAAATGCAGCAAAAAGAGGGGTATTGAATTCCAGGTGGGGGACGAGTGAGCAAGGGAATGCAAGGCAAGGGAGAGGAGAGGTTCAAAGGTAACGCCAAGAAAAGTGGTGGCTTTGCCAGGCAAGACAAAGGAGAGGCAAGCAAGGCAATGAGAGTCCTAGAAGGAGAAGGAAATGAAAGATTGGAGCTGGACAAAGGGGAAGGGAAACTGGACAAAGTGGCAAGGGGGATGGGTGGTGCAAGGCACTGGACTGGTAGGAAGGGCAAGGGAAAGACATGGATGGGTCAGGAAGGAAGAGAAAAACAATGGCCAGGAATGACAAAGAAATGCAAGGTTGGATAGGAAAGGAAAGGCAAGGCAATGTAGGGAAGGGGTAGGCCAGACAATGGGTGTCTTAAGAGGAAAAGTATGCATAGCAAGGCCAAGAGAAAAGCGGTAAAGATGTTAGCGTGGGGGATAGGTGAGTGTAGCTGAGAAAGAAAGAAAATGCCTCATTCCAGTTTGTATGTATGTATGTGTGTGTGAAGTTTGCAGGATGTAAAGCAGAAGAAAGCAGTGACTTGATGGTGGAGTGAATGGATGCTTTTGAATACACGTGGCAAGGTCCAAGCAAACTATTTGTCTTGGCACATCTGTGTCCCATAAACTTCTTAGTTTAGATTCAGACTGTAAGCGGGACAGAGAACACCCCTAAAATTACAGCTGAGCAAGAAAGCAGGTCGCATCAGCATGTTTTAAAGGAAGCAGTTTTTTTGTGTGAGAAGAAAATGGACATATGAGACTCCAGCAGTATCGACGTTCAGCTTAGAAGCAAAGTGCAATGATTCCGTACAAACTCTGAAAATGAAACGCAGCAATAAAAAGGCAATGGGACATGTCAGCGAAAGCTTTGTGGCCAAGCAGGGTGAGATGTTTGAAGCAGAACCACAGTTTGGTTTCACTAAGGATCCATCATGGTGGATTGCAAACATGTGCCAAGACAACACATATTCTGCAGCTGTTGCAGCTCTCCGCAGGAACACTAGCGCTTTCCCTTAGACTCTAAAATGCAGAGAAATGGCCTGCGCAGCGCAGAAGCTATTTGTGCTGCTTGTACACCTCTTCCAACCCCTCAGTGGAAACTATTGCGCCTGCCTTTAGACTCTGAGATCCAGAGAACACAATGGTAGAGGCAGTGGAGAATGGAAGGAGAGAGTGAAGTTTGATGAGTGAGATTGATGTGACTTATGTGGAGCACGCAGAAAATGTAGCCCCGTACTGGTTTTTACACCTGGAGCCTATTTCTGTAAGACATTTCAGGTGGACATTTTTGATCAAGAAGCCAGAGTGAAAAAATTGACAGCAGGTCTCTCTGGGAAAGAAAAAGCAGCAAGGCGTCGTGTGCCATTTAAATGCTGCTATAAGAAGGGCGTACTTTAGCAGCATCTTTCTTGACACTTCTATCTGTGTAATCTCTAGCTGCTTGGACACAGAGACACTGAAAATAATTGTACTGCAAATACCAAGTTACACAGGGAAAAAGGCTAGGTCAGCAAATGCCTTCTGTCCTGGCACATCTCTCAGTCAGAACTCCAGCTGAAAAATTTTGCTGTAATGATGGACTTTGCCACTTGGAGAGAATTTATATAGTTGGGAAGAAACATTCAAAGCCCTAGTGCATTTCATCTATTTTACGGACTGCAAAGGCACTATAACGGCCAGCACTAGCTTTTTGTTGGACTTTTTCTTTTTGAGTAGCTGCTGGACGTTTTGAAGCGGTTTGGGATCTGCTAGAGTGCAAGGTAATACATAGAGTTTGAGGAAAGTGATATACACATTTTATATCTCCAGGGAGGTGGATGCAGTTCAGTGTGTGCGAGTTACATGTTGAGCAGCTGATCACACAGAAAAGAAGAGGCTGCGCTGCAATTGCCTTTTCATTTGCAGCTTATAAACTGCACAGCCCACAATGAAACAATTCCACTTCCTTCTGTGCTACATACAGGATCACATTCTCTCAGTCTCTAAGAGCCAGGACCCCCAGCGGAGCTCTTCCCTGCGCTGCTCCTACACCAATGAGGCTGGAGCCGCAAACAGCTTGGCTTTTTCCCTGGCACCATCTGCCAGCGCTCATCAAAATAACCACACGATGGCGCTGTCGACTAACAAAAGAAGGAAACGCACCGAGGCCAGCTCCAAAGGACAGAGCCGAGTTGGAAACGTCCCTGCTCTCAATTTAACTGTGCCAGGAAAAAAAGACTTTGCTGATCTTCCCCCTCCAAGTGTGCAAACACTTTTGCACCACACTCAAAGGGCAACACGAAATCCTCTGCCCTAACAAACATTTTCACTCTCGCAGAGTCCGGTAACAAACTCAAAGACATCCGCTCAACAAATGTGCCAGCGGAGAGAGAAAGTTCTTTGCTGCCTACAATTTCAGCTTCACCCATCAAACAATGAACACACACCCTGCTATTGGCACTTTTCTTTTCAGCTCTACGCTCCTAAGCTTTCAGTCTCAGAGTCAAGATCCAAGCAGCACGGCAACAGGGACTACTCACACACTAAAGCTACAAGGACAAAAAGCTCAACAACTTGGTGTCTAGATTCCCACTGTCAGTTCAACAGCTCTAACCCACAGGGAAACCTCTTGGGAAAAACCTTTAAATTCACTGAGACCACCCAAAGTGCCCATCCAAACTTAATTTCTTTGCCAAAGAGAAGAACAAGAAGCTCATTTCAAGAGAAATGGCATCCCCTCCTCCAAAATCCAAAACATCCAGTGACTGATCCCATACAATGGTGTCAAAACACTCTTACTAGAGGCAGACAGCCTTCCAAAGATGGATACTGACTCAATGACTGTACAAATTGAGGCAGTGCTTCCAAATATGCCGGCACAAGAAGCTGCTGTCATCCTTGAGCTGCGCGACACAGCTTCTTATCTGCACCTCCAACTCTGGGGCTACATGCTTTCTTTCCCATGAGAAAGCATTGCCATTCTCCTTCAGGAACTTACCAAGCCAAGCTGTATGCCATGTCCTGTACTATGTCCAACAATGGCTCCTGCACAGAAGGGTCTACGACATAAATATCTCTCTGGACTACACCTCCTCATGGTATCTTTAACGCCTGCCCTATTACATTGTCACTATATCTTTTACTTGCCAAGGAAAGGCACTCAGAGTCACTTGGCCTTGCCTTGCCTTTGATGCTGTGGCTAGTCTACTCTTGTTTTGCTTGCTTGCTTATGTGTGCCTTGCCTGGCAAGACCTAGAAAGACCTTTCTTGCTTTGCTTTGCCTTGCCTACCGCTCTTTGCAATGCAAACCAAGTGTAGGCGCAATTGTAGGCAAGTCAAGGGAGAAGCTGACAAGGCTGGAGCCATGAGGGGCAAGCAAATGGAGTGGTAGGTGAGAGAAGGCCCAGAACTTCTAGGCAAGGATGGGCATAGGAAGGCCAGGCAGAAACAGGAAGGCCTAGGCAAGGCTAGGTTTCCCTGGAGGAAAGCAGTAGGCAGGTCAAGTGTGGGCGTAGGCACTGGAGGGAGTGCAAGGCTAGGGAGGCAAGGCAGGGCAAGGCAAGGAAACTTTTGGGTCACCAAGGCAAGACAAATGAGAGGTACATTCAAAGACTGCTGGTACACAAAAGGGGCTAGGACAGACTTCTCTGGCTGGCCTTGATCTCACATGGGCCATCTCTAATCGGCACCTAAAACACTTGGATTACCTGCTTTCCTTGGTATACAAAAGAACTGTCATTCTGGTCCTGAAGCGCAAAGGTGAAATGTGAATTTTATGTCCAAAATTCAAGACATGTAAGGATAGGTGCCAGAAGCAAGCTGCCAGGACAGATGGGTGTGCTTGCACGTGACCTCTTTTGGGCTTCCTCTCACATGCTCCTGAAACGCTGGAGGTACGTGAAAGCCTTGAGAGTCCTAGGAGAAGCAGGCAGGGCAAGGCAAGATGAAGAAATGCAGCAAAAAGAGGGGTATTGAATTCCAGGTGGGGGACGAGTGAGCAAGGGAATGCAAGGCAAGGGAGAGGAGAGGTTCAAAGGTAACGCCAAGAAAAGTGGTGGCTTTGCCAGGCAAGACAAAGGAGAGGCAAGCAAGGCAATGAGAGTCCTAGAAGGAGAAGGAAATGAAAGATTGGAGCTGGACAAAGGGGAAGGGAAACTGGACAAAGTGGCAAGGGGGATGGGTGGTGCAAGGCACTGGACTGGTAGGAAGGGCAAGGGAAAGACATGGATGGGTCAGGAAGGAAGAGGAAAGCAATGGCCAGGAATGACAAAGAAATGCAAGGTTGGATAGGAAAGGAAAGGCAAGGCAATGTAGGGATATGGATGCTAAATCTGAATCAGAGTGCCTGTACAAATTACAGGCCGCATAGCTCCTCAGGCTTGCCTGAGAAAGTAGCCTGGGAAAAACATGAGAAAGAATTAAAACAATCCTCAGGGAAACAAAACAGTCTTGCAGGTGTTGTTTTTCTCTCCTTGTTTTCCTTGCAGGAGAAGGTCAGGGGGATGGTGAGCCCCACTGACCAATGATGGTGATGTAGTAGTTTACTAACCAATAAGAGTTTCCTTTCTGTACTTTCCACGTATCTGTCTATAAAACAGGCCTGGAGCAATAAACTGAGAGATTCTCTCCTGTTCTGACTCCTTTGAGAGTCCGTGTCGTTCTTTCCGCCGTTCCTAATTAGAACGACATCTGGTGACCCCGCGTGAGGATGAACCGACCCTCCGAAGTCTGGTAACCCGACGTGAACTGTATCTACTGACCCCCGAGGTCTGAAGACAACCGACGTGACGCTGAACCCCTGAGGGTAAGCAGCGAGCGGGAAAAACACCAGCCCTTCCCCCTAGAGGGGAAAGTGGAATTCTCCCGGGCTTCCCAAGTGGAAGCTGGTTTCTAACCAACGGGATAGTGGAGCCTGCCAGAGAGCGGGCTTGGAACGGCCTATCTTGGTGAAGCAGAGCTTGAAATCCCGGGTCCAAGCCGATAGCGGTTGTGTAATTACATTCGCGGAGCCACCAAGATAAAGTTCTCATAATGGGGAACTGTAATTCAGCTGATGAACAGCTTGCCTACCTCGCTTGGCAGGATGCCCTGCCCCGTATGGGACTCTGTGTTTCTGAAGATGCCATGCGTGCTTTATTTCAGTGGATAAAAGAGCAAGATTTTGCTGTGACTATGGATAATGCCTTTGATCTTGAGGTTTGGCTGTCGGTAGGAGACCGTCTATGGTCTGAACTGACTGATGGGGATACCAGTGTGAGCAGCCTGGCAGTCACCTGGGGGGCGCTTTTTAAGGCGCTGGAACGGAGCCAGTCTGAGGACAGTGAGGCCAGGGTGGAAGATGAGTGGCGTAGGGCTTCCTCGGAGCGGCCCGGGTCCCCCGAAGATTTGGGCCGCGGGCGGAGGCGGGCTGCGTGCCAGAAATCCCCCCCCCTAGGACCGCCGCTGCGGGCTCTGCCGCCAGCGGCGGCGGGTGCTTCTCCCGCCCCCCCGCTGCCTTCGGCGGGGCCCGTGCCGGGGCCGGCGCCGCCCCTCCCTCGAGCCCGGTGCGGCTGTTCTGCTGTTGTACCTGCTTTGGCCTCCGAGCGAAGATCTGCACCGCCTGACGTGGCCGGCCCGTCCACCTCTTCTGCTGCCCGCAACGACCCGGCAGCGAGCCCGCCCTGGGACCGTCTCGGCCCATCCCCACCCTGTCCGGTGACCGCGTCTCCGATGCATCGGGGGCATTTTTGGGACGTGGTGAAACAGCAAGCTTTGGAAGTGGGGGATTGGGAGTTGCTCGAGAGGCTGGGGACACCCGGGACCGGGATTTTTAACACCGTAGGGGCTGGAGCGGGGGAGACGGCGGGAGGACTGGAAACCGCTTCGGCTCCTGATGACTGGGTCCAGCTGGGATGGGACGTCCAAGGGGCGCCCCAAGGGGCGGCCCAAGCCTTCCCTGTGTTTAAGGCCGCCCCGAATACGGGACAGGCCGACAAGCATAATGTGATAGCATGGAGAGTGGTGCAGGATATACAGAGTAAGGTGGCACAATACGGGCTCGGATCTCCCGAGGTTATGCAGATTATTAGGGTGTTAGACACTGATGTGCTTGCTCCGTTTGATATTAGGCACCTGGCTCAAGTCTTGTTTCAGCCTGTGCAGTTTAAAGTTTTTGAAGACAATTGGAGGCAGATGGCTCAAAGGGCTGCAGACGGGAATGCGCGTCTGCCTGCACATGATGTCTGACAGGGGGTCAGAGTAGAGGCCCTTATGGGTATTGGTGACTTTTCCAATCCTGACCTCCAGGCCCGTTGGGACATCAGAGTCCTTGAGCAAGGGCAGAAGATTGGTATGGGAGCATTGCTAAAAACTATAGAAGCGGCTGCTCCCAGGGCACGATATGTAACGATTACTCATGGTCTAAAGGAACCTTTCTTACCCTTTGTTGAAAAAATTGCTGCAGCCTTGGAGAAGCAGGTTGAAGATGATAACCTGAGACAGCTCTTGTGTAAACAGCTGGCAAGGGATAATGCTAATGAGGACTGTAGGAAGATCATAGAAGCTCTTCCAGGGGACCCCTCCATACCAGAAATGGTCCGAGCCTGTGCCAAGGTGGGCTCTGTCGGGCACAAAATGTCTGCTCTGGCAGCAGCTCTAGCATCAAAACAACCAGGCTGCCAGGGTGGTTCCAGGAAGCAAAAGAATGCTCAGGGCAAGGCTCGGCAGGTGCAGCAGAATAATAAAGGGAAAGGAAAGTTCTTGTGTGCTAGATGTCACAAGCCAGGTCATTTTTCTGATCAATGTAGATCTAGATATCATGCCAATGGTCAGCCTTTGGGGGATTCGGGAAACGTGTACAGGAGCGCACAGGGGACCTGCGCTCTGACACAAGTGAGTTCCCAGGGCACAGCCCCCCCACAGGCCTACTCAGCCAGCTTAGAGGCAGCACCCAGGGGGCGGCAGGAGTGGATGTATACACCGCAACAACAGTTACATTAGATTCTAGTCATGTGCATAAGGTTCCCCTGGATGCTTTTGGTCCTCTGGGTCACGGTTTGAGTGCACTGCTTGTGGGAAGATCTAGTGCGACCCTACAAGGAATTTTTGTACACCCGGGAGTCATTGATGCTGACTTTATGGGACAGATTTGTGCCCTGGTTTCTACTCCTTCCCCCCCTGTTACCATCCCTGAGAAGACTCGCATTGCTCAACTTGTGCCTTTTAAGTCCTGTGTTCCTAGGACTGCTGATCGGACCCGTGGGGATGGTGGCTTTGGATCTACCGGATTGCCCCAAGTCCTTTGGTCTGCCTGTATCTCTACTCAGCGTCCTCAAATGACGTGCACCCTGAGTCTGCCGACTGCCAGCCCGCCGCAAATTCAGCTTCGAGGTCTCATCGACACCGGGGCAGATGTGACGATCGTCTCCTTCTCTGCGTGGCCTCCATCCTGGCCCTTGACTCCTATGGGTTCGGCCATTGAGGGACTGGGAGGTACCACGCAGACATTTGTGAGCCAGCGGCCCGTGCTGATCAAAAACCCAGAAGGGCAAACAGCTACGGTCCGGCCTTATGTCACTGCAGCTCCACTTAACCTCTGGGGGCGGGATGTCTTGGCAGCATGGGGAGTGCGGATTGGGACACATTTTTGATAGGGGCCACTGTGACGAAGGGCACACAGTTTTCCACGCTGCCTTTGCGGTGGCTGGTGACCAAACCCATCTGGGAAAACCAGTGGCCCCTGGCTAAAGAGAAATTGGTTGCCCTTCGTGAATTAGTCCAAGAACAGTTACAGCAGGGACACATTGAGCCTTCCACTAGTCCCTGGAACAGTCCCGTTTTTGTGATCAGGAAAAAGTCTGGGAAATGGAGATTGTTGCAGGATCTCCGCAAGATCAATGCAGTCATGGAAAGCATGGGGGCACTGCAGCCTGGCATGCCGTCACCTACCATGCTTCCCACGGGGTGGAAAATCCTGATCCTTGATCTAAAGGATTGTTTTTTTACTATTCCGTTGCATGCTGAGGACAAATGCAAGTTTGCTTTCACAGTGCCTGCGATCAACAACGCTGAACCCGTGCAGAGGTATCAATGGAAGGTTTTGCCACAGGGCTGCAAGAACAGCCCGACTATTTGTCAGTGGTATGTGGCTCAGGCCTTATCAGGAGTCCGTGAGCAGTTTCCTGAAGCTTATTGTTATCATTACATGGATGACATCCTGGTGGCAGCATCCACCCAGGATGAACTGCTGAGGATACAGCCCCAGCTGTTCGGAGCTCTGCGTTCTCATGGCCTGCAGGTAGCTCCGGAAAAGGTTCAGCAGCATCCTCCTTGGAAATATCTAGGGGTCAAAATCTTAGATCGAACCATTTGCCATCAAGAGGTGCAATTTGTGGATTCTATCAAAACTCTGAATGATGCCCAAAAATTGATGGGTATCATCACGTGGTTGCGTCCTTACTTAGGGCTGACCACGGCACAGTTGTCCCCATTGTTCAATCTTTTGAAGGGGGACCCTGATCTGAACTCCCCTCGGGAGCTGACTCCTGAAGCGCAGCGAGCGCTGGAGGATGTTCAACAGGCTGTTTCTGCTCGGCAGGTTTACCGGGTGGATCCATCCATTGATATCACTGTTTTTATTACTTGTCCAGAGTCTCATCCTACAGGTATCATTGGCCAATGGAGTGAACAATGGTCTGATCCTTTGCACATTTTGGAATGGATTTTTCTGCCCCATCAACCGAAAAAGACGGCGCCCACGGTATTTGAATTGGTTGCTCAATTGATAATTAAATGCCGTCAATGGTGTTTGCAGCTGATGGCAGCCGACCCTGGGAAAATTATCCTCCCAATACGGCGGGAGGAATTTGAATGGAGTCTGACTAACAGTGCCTCCTTACAGAGTGCGCTGCAAAACTTTTCAGGGCAGGTTGCTTATCATCTGCCCAGCCACAAACTGTTGCAATTAGCAGGGTCAGCTGAATTGTCCTTTCGACAAAAGAGTAGTCGGGTGCCGGTGCAGGGACCCACCCTCTTCACTGATGGTTCAGGAAGGACGGGAAAAGCCATTGTTACATGGAAGGATGAGTCTGAGTGGCAAGTGCTGGAAGGCCATGAGTCAGGCTCAGCCCAGTTAGTCGAACTAAGGGCTGCAACCATGGCATTCCAGCGGTTTTCTCAGGTACCATTGAATCTAGTTACTGATTCTGCTTATGTAGCAGATCTTGCTAAGCGTTTAGATTGTGTGCTCCTGAAAGAAGTTGATAATGAGCATCTATTTCAGCTGCTGAAGTCTTTGTGGTGTGTAATCCAAGCTCGAGTTCACCCATATTATATCCTGCATATTCGGAGTCATACCAATCTACCAGGTTTCATAGCAGAAGGTAATGCCAGGGCTGATAGGTTAGCTAACCCTGCATGGGTAGCACCTCAGCCTGACAAAATTGCACAAGCCAAGGCATCGCATGATTTTTTCCACCAAAGTGCACATACTTTGCAAAAACAGTTTCACCTGACACCGACCGAAGCTCGTGACATTGTCAGTTCTTGTGCTGACTGTCATGGACTTGCAGCACCTCTGCCAGCGGGGGTGAACCCCAGAGGGTTGAAAGCCCTACAGCTTTGGCAGACAGATGTTACTCACATTGCGGAATTTGGCAGACTTAAGTATGTGCATGTGTCTGTTGACACCTTTTCATCTGCTATGTGGGCATCTGCTCACACCGGGGAAAAAGGTCGTGATGTTATTGCCCATTGGAAAATTGCATTTGCAGTCTTGGGCATACCTTCTTCTGTGAAAACTGACAATGGCCCTGCCTACACCTCACAGAAGACAGTTATGGGGAGTTTCACACACATTCGGTATTCCACATTCTCCCACTGGGCAGGCTATTGTCGAACGCGCTCATGGTACCCTAAAACGTGTTCTAGAAAAACAAAAAACGGGGATGGTTGGAGAAACTCCACACAGCCGGCTGGAGAAAGCCTTGTATACAATCAATCACCTCACAGTGCAAAAAAATTCTGATAACCCTGTCATTTTGAATCATTTTCTTTCATTGCAGTCCTCAGGCCAGGTGCACCTGCCCCGAGCGAAAGTCTGGGTGAAAGACCTAACCACCAACAAGTGGCAAGGCCCGTGTGAACTCATCGCTTGGGGTCGCGGGTATGCATGCATTTCCACAGACACTGGGGTACGGTGGGTACCCGCAAGGTGCGTCCGCCCTGATCTGCGACACCAAAGGCAGAAAGCAATCAACAGGCGACCCTCAGATGATGACCAAGATACCGATCATCACTCAGATGGTCCTTCTACAAGCAGAGACTGAACATTCTTACTTGTCGATAAGTTAGACCGTCAGTTGGAACAGACTAACAATAGTTTTTGTTGTGTGTGCGTGTGTGTTAGTTCACTGAACCGGTTCTGTTAGAGTCAGCCATCAGATCCTTGCAAGGAGAACAATCCTTAAACATCAAAACATAAGTCAAGATTCTAAATCAGCATCCATTCCAAGTTCTATTGAAATAAACCTCTTGTGCTGTGTTTGTTCTCTCTCCTGCAAGGGCCCAGCAGGACGTGACAAACACTGCCCTTTTATTTTTTTTTTAACAAAAGGGGTGAATTATGGATGCTAAATCTGAATCAGAGTGCCTGTACAAATTACAGGCCGCATAGCTCCTCAGGCTTGCCTGAGAAAGTAGCCTGGGAAAAATATGAGAAAGAATTAAAACAATCCTCAAGGAAACAAAACAGTCTTGCAGGTGTTGTTTTGGTCTCCTTGTTTTCCTTGCAGGAGAAGGGCAGGGGGATGGTGAGCCCCACTGACCAATGATGGTGATGTAGTAGTTTACTAACCAATAAGAGTTTCCTTTCTGTACTTTCCACGTATCTGTCTATAAAACAGGCCTGGAGCAATAAACTGAGAGATTCTCTCCTGTTCTGACTCCTTTGAGAGTCCGTGTCGTTCTTTCCGCCTTTCCTAATTAGAACGACATAGGGAAGGGGTAGGCCAGACAATGGGTGTCTTAAGAGGAAAAGTATGCATAGCAAGGCCAAGAGAAAAGCGGTAAAGAAGTTAGCGTAGGGGATAGGTGAGTGTAGCTGAGAAAGAAAGAAAGAAAGTGCCTCATTCCAGTTTGTATGTATGTATGTGTGTGTGAAGTTTGCAGGATGTAAAGCAGAGACTTGATGGTGGAGTGAAAGGATGCTTTTGAATACACGTGGCAAGGTCCAAGCAAACTATTTGTCTTGGCACATCTGTGTCCCATAAACTTCTTAGTTTAGATTCAGACTGTAAGCGGGACAGAGAACACCCCTAAAATTACAGCTGAGCAAGAAAGCAGGTCGCATCAGCAGGTTTTAAAGGAAGCAGTTTTTTTGTGTGAGAAGAAAATGGACATATGAGACATTAGCAGTATCCAGCAGTAACGACGTTCAGCTTAGAAGCAAAGTGCAATGATTCCGTACAAATTCTGAAAATGAAACGCGGCAATAAAAAGGCAATGGGACATGTCAGCGAAAGCTTTGTGGCCAAGCAGGGTGAGATGTTTGAAGCAGAACCACAGTTTGGTTTCACTAAGGATCCATCATGGTGGATTGCAAACATGTGCCAAGACAACACATATTCTGCAGCTGTTGCAGCTCTCCGCAGGAACACTAGCGCTTTCCCTTAGACTCTAAAATGCAGAGAAATGGCCTGCGCAGCGCAGAAGCTATTTGTGCTGCTTGTACACCTCTTCCAACCCCTCAGTGGAAACTATTGCGCCTGCCTTTAGACTCTGAGATCCAGAGAACACAATGGTAGAGGCAGTGGAGAATGGAAGGAGAGAGTGAAGTTTGACGAGTGAGTTTGATGTGACTTATGTGGAGCACGCAGAAAATGTAGCCCCGTACTGGTTTTTACACCTGGAGCCTATTTCTGTAAGACATTTCAGGTGGACATTTTTGATCAAGAAGCCAGAGTGAAAAAATTGACAGCAGGTCTCTCTGGGAAAGAAAAAGCAGCAAGGCGTCGTGTGCCATTTAAATGCTGCTATAAGAAGGGCGTACTTTAGCAGCATCTCTCTTGACACTTCTATCTGTGTAATCTCTAGCTGCTTGGACACAGCGACACTGAAAATAATTGTACTGCAAATACCAAGTTACACAGGGAAAAAGGCTAGGTCAGCAAATGCCTTCTGTCCTGGCACATCTCTCAGTCAGAACTCCAGCTGAAAAATTTTGCTGTAATGATGGACTTTGCCACTTGGAGAGAATTTATATAGTTGGGAAGAAGCATTCAAAGCCCTAGTGCATTTCGTCTATTTTACGGACTGCAAAGGCACTATAAAGGCCAGCACTAGCTTTTTGTTGGACTTTTTCTTTTTGAGTAGCTGCTGGACGTTTTGAAGCGGTTTGGGATCTGCTAGAGTGCAAGGTAATACATAGAGTTTGAGGAAAGTGATATACACATTTTATATCTCCAGGGAGGTGGATGCAGTTCAGTATGTGTGAGTTACATGTTGAGCAGCTGATCACACAGAAAAGAAGAGGCTGCGCTGCAATTGCCTTTTCATTTGCAGCTTATAAACTGCACAGCCCACAATGAAACAATTCCACTTCCTTCTGTGCTACATACAGGATCACATTCTCTCAGTCTCTAAGAGCCAGGACCCCCAGCGGAGCTCTTCCCTGCGCTGCTCCTACACCAATGAGGCCGGAGCCGCAAACAGCTTGGCTTTTTCCCTGGCACCGTCTGCCAGCGCTCATCAAAATAACCACACGATGGCGCTGTCGACTAACAAAAGAAGGAAACGCACCGAGGCCAGCTCCAAAGGACAGAGCCGAGTTGGAAACATCCCTGCTCTCAAATTAACTGTGCCAGGAAAAAAAGACTTTGCTGATCTTCCCCCTCCAAGTGTGCAAACACTTTTGCACCACACTCAAAGGGCAACACGAAATCCTCTGCCCTAACAAACATTTTCACTCTCGCAGAGTCTGGTAACAAACTCAAAGACATCCGCTCAACAAATGTGCCAGCGGAGAGAGAAAGTTCTTTGCTGCCTACAATTTCAACTTCACCCATCAAACAATGAACACACACCCTGCTATTGGCACTTTTCTTTTCAGCACTGCGCTCCTAAGCTTTCAGTCTCAGAGTCAAGATCCAAGCAGCATGGCAACAGGGACTACTCACACACTAAAGCTACAAGGACAAAAAGCTCAACAACTTGGTGTCTAGATTCCCACTGTCAGTTCAACAGCTCTAACCCACAGGGAAACCTCTTGGGAAAAACCTTTAAATTCACTGAGACCACCCAAAGTGCCCATCCAAACTTAATTTCTTTGCCAAAGAGAAGAACAAGAAGCTCATTTCAAGAGAAATGGCATCCCCTCCTCCAAAATCCAAAACATCCAGTGACTGATCCCATACAATGGTGTCAGAACACTCTTACTAGAGGCAGACAGCCTTCCAAAGATGGATACTGACTCAATGACTGTACAAATTGAGGGAGTGCTTCCAAATATGCCGGCACAAGAAGCTGCTGTCGTCCTTGAGCTGCGCGACACAGCTTCTTATCTGCACCTCCAACTCTGGGGCTACGTGCTTTCCTTCCCATGAGAAAGCATTGCCATTCTCCTTCAGGAACTTACCAAGCCAAACTGTATGCCATGTCCTGTACTATGTCCAACAATGGCTCCTGCACAGAAGGGTCTACGACATAAATATCTCTCTGGACTATACCTCCTCATGGTACCTTTAACGCCTGCCCTATTACATTGTCACTATATCTTTTACTTGCCAAGGAAAGGCACTCAGAGTCACTTGGCCTTGCCTTGCCTTTGATGCTGTGGCTAGTCTACTCTTGTTTTGCTTGCTTGCTTCCTTATGTGTGCCTTGCCTGGCAAGACCTAGAAAGACCTTCCTTGCTTTGCTTTGCCTTGCCTACCGCTCTTTGCAATGCAAACCAAGTGTAGGCGCAATTGTAGGCAAGTCAAGGGAGAAGCTGACAAGGCTGGAGCCATGAGGGGCAAGCAAATGGAGTGGTAGGTGAGAGAAGGCCCAGAACTTCTAGGCAAGGATGGGCATAGGAAGGCCAGGCAGAAACAGGAAGGCCTAGGCAAGGCTAGGTTTCCCTGGAGGAAAGCAGTAGGCAGGTCAAGTGTGGGCGTAGGCACTGGAGGGAGTGCAAGGCTAGGGAGGCAAGGCAGGGCAAGGCAAGGAAACTTTTGGGTCACCAAGGCAAGACAAATGAGAGGTACATTCAAAAACTGCTGGTACACAAAAGGGGCTAGGACAGACTTCTCTGGCTGGCCTTGATCTCACATGGGCCATCTCTAATCTGCACCTAAAACACTTGGATTACCTGCTTTCCTTGGTATACAAAAGAACTGTCATTCTGGTCCTGAAGCGCAAAGGTGAAATGTGAATTTTATGTCCAAAATTCAAGACATGTAAGGATAGGTGCCAGAAGCAAGCTGCCAGGACAGATGGGTGTGCTTGCACGTGACCTCTTTTGGGCTTCCTCTCACATGCTCCTGAAACGCTGGAGGTACGTGAAAGCCTTGAGAGTCCTAGGAGAAGCAGGCAGGGCAAGGCAAGATGAAGAAATTCCGCAAAAAGAGGGGTATTGAATTCCAGGTGGGGGACGAGTGAGCAAGGGAATGCAAGGCAAGGGAGAGGAGAGGTTCAAAGGGAACACCAAGAAAAGTGGTGGCTTTGCCAGGCAAGACAAAGGAGAGGCAAGCAAGGCAATGAGAGTCCTAGAAGGAGAAGGAAATGAAAGATTGGAGCTGGACAAAGGGGAAGGGAAACCAAACAAAGTGGCAAGGGGGATGGGTGGTGCAAGGCACTGGACTGGTAGGAAGGGCAAGGGAAAGACATGGATGGGTCAGGAAGGAAGAGGAGAGCAATGGCCATAAAATGACAAAGAAATGCAAGGTTGGATAGGAAAGGAAAGGCAAGGCAATGTAGGGAAGGGGTAGGCCAGACAATGGGTGTCTTAAGAGGAAAAGTATGCATAGCAAGGCCAAGAGAAAAGCGGTAAAGAAGTTAGCGTAGGGGATAGGTGAGTGTAGCTGAGAAAGAAAGAAAGAAAGAAAGTGCCTCATTCCAGTATGTATGTATGTATGTGTGTGTGAAGTTTGCAGGATGTAAAGCAGAGACTTGATGGTGGAGTGAAAGGATGCTTTTGAATACACGTGGCAAGGTCCAAGCAAACTATTTGTCTTGGCACATCTGTGTCCCATAAACTTCTTAGTTTAGATTCAGACTGTAAGCGGGACAGAGAACACCCCTAAAATTACAGCTGAGCAAGAAAGCAGGTCGCATCAGCATGTTTTAAAGGAAGCAGTCTTTTTGTGTGAGAAGAAAATGGACATATGAGACTCCAGCAGTATCGACGTTCAGCTTAGAAGCAAAGTGCAATGATTCCGTACAAACTCTGAAAATGAAACGCAGCAATAAAAAGGCAATGGGACATGTCAGCGAAAGCTTTGTGGCCAAGCAGGGTGAGATGTTTGAAGCAGAACCACAGTTTGGCTTCACTAAGGATCCATCATGGTGGATTGCAAACATGTGCCAAGACAACACATATTCTGCAGCTGTTGCAGCTCTCCGCAGGAACACTAGCGCTTTCCCTTAGACTCTAAAATGCAGAGAAATGGCCTGCGCAGCGCAGAAGCTATTTGTGCTGCTTGTACACCTCTTCCAACCCCTCAGTGGAAACTATTGCGCCTGCCTTTAGACTCTGAGATCCAGAGAACACAATGGTAGAGGCAGTGGAGAATGGAAGGAGAGAGTGAAGTTTGACGAGTGAGTTTGATGTGACTTATGTGGAGCACGCAGAAAATGTAGCCCCGTACTGGTTTTTACACCTGGAGCCTATTTCTGTAAGACATTTCAGGTGGACATTTTTGATCAAGAAGCCAGAGTGAAAAAATTGACAGCAGGTCTCTCTGGGAAAGAAAAAGCAGCAAGGCGTCGTGTGCCATTTAAATGCTGCTATAAGAAGGGCATACTTTAGCAGCATCTCTCTTGACACTTCTATCTGTGTAATCTCTAGCTGCTTGGACACAGCGACACTGAAAATAATTGTACTGCAAATACCAAGTTACACAGGGAAAAAGGGTAGGTCAGCAAATGCCTTCTGTCCTGGCACATCTCTCAGTCAGAACTCCAGCTGAAAAATTTTGCTGTAATGATGGACTTTGCCACTTGGAGAGAATTTATATAGTTGGGAAGAAGCATTCAAAGCCCTAGTGCGTTTCGTCTATTTTACGGACTGCAAAGGCACTATAACGGCCAGCACTAGCTTTTTGTTGGACTTTTTCTTTTTGAGTAGCTGCTGGACGTTTTGAAGCGGTTTGGGATCTGCTAGAGTGCAAGGTAATACATAGAGTTTGAGGAAAGTGATATACACATTTTATATCTCCAGGGAGGTGGATGCAGTTCAGTGTGTGCGAGTTACATGTTGAGCAGCTGATCACACAGAAAAGAAGAGGCTGCGCTGCAATTGCCTTTTCATTTGCAGCTTATAAACTGCACAGCCCACAATGAAACAATTCCACTTCCTTCTGTGCTACATACAGGATCACATTCTCTCAGTCTCTAAGAGCCAGGACCCCCAGCGGAGCTCTTCCCTGCGCTGCTCCTACACCAATGAGGCCGGAGCCGCAAACAGCTTGGCTTTTTCCCTGGCACCGTCTGCCAGCGCTCATCAAAATAACCACACGATGGCGCTGTCGACTAACAAAAGAAGGAAACGCACCGAGGCCAGCTCCAAAGGACAGAGCCCAGTTGGAAACGTCCCTGCTCTCAAATTAACTGTGCCAGGAAAAAAAGACTTTGCTGATCTTCCCCCTCCAAGTGTGCAAACACTTTTGCACCACACTCAAAAGGCAACACGAAATCCTCTGCCCTAACAAACATTTTCACTCTCGCAGAGTCCGGTAACAAACTCAAAGACATCCGCTCAACAAATGTGCCAGCGGAGAGAGAAAGTTCTTTGCTGCCTACAATTTCAGCTTCACCCATCAAACAATGAACACACACCCTGCTATTGGCACTTTTCTTTTCAGCTCTGCGCTCCTAAGCTTTCAGTCTCAGAGTCAAGATCCAAGCAGCATGGCAACAGGGACTACTCACACACTAAAGCTACAAGGACAAAAAGCTCAACAACTTGGTGTCTAGATTCCCACTGTCAGTTCAACAGCTCTAACCCACAGGGAAACCTCTTGGGAAAAACCTTTAAATTCACTGAGACCACCCAAAGTGCCCATCCAAACTTAATTTCTTTGCCAAAGAGAAGAACAAGAAGCTCATTTCAAGAGAAATGGCATCCCCTCCTCCAAAATCCAAAACATCCAGTGACTGATCCCATACAATGGTGACAGAACACTCTTACTAGAGGCAGACAGCCTTCCAAAGATGGATACTGACTCAATGACTGTACAAATTGAGGGAGTGCTTCCAAATATGCCGGCACAAGAAGCTGCTGTCGTCCTTGAGCTGCGCGACACAGCTTCTTATCTGCACCTCCAACTCTGGGGCTACGTGCTTTCCTTCCCATGAGAAAGCATTGCCATTCTCCTTCAGGAACTTACCAAGCCAAGCTGTATGCCATGTCCTGTACTATGTCCAACAATGGCTCCTGCACAGAAGGGTCTACGACATAAATATCTCTCTGGACTACACCTCCTCATGGTACCTTTAACGCCTGCCCTATTACATTGTCACTATATATTTTACTTGCCAAGGAAAGGCACTCAGAGTCACTTGGCCTTGCCTTGCCTTTGATGCTGTGGCTAGTCTACTCTTGTTTTGCTTGCTTGCTTATGTGTGCCTTGCCTGGCAAGACCTAGAAAGACCTTCCTTGCTTTGCTTTGCCTTGCCTACCGCTCTTTGCAATGCAAACCAAGTGTAGGCGCAATTGTAGGCAAGTCAAGGGAGAAGCTGACAAGGCTGGAGCCATGAGGGGCAAGCAAATGGAGTGGTAGGTGAGAGAAGGCCCAGAACTTCTAGGCAAGGATGGGCATAGGAAGGCCAGGCAGAAACAGGAGGGGCTAGGCAAGGCTAGGTTTCCCTGGAGGAAAGCAGTAGGCAGGTCAAGTGTGGGCGTAGGCACTGGAGGGAGTGCAAGACTAGGGAGGCAAGGCAGGGCAAGGCAAGGAAACTTTTGGGTCACCAAGGCAAGACAAATGAGAGGTACATTCAAAGACTGCTGGTACACAAAAGGGGCTAGGACAGACTTCTCTGGCTGGCCTTGATCTCACATGGGCCATCTCTAATCTGCACCTAAAACACTTGGATTACCTGCTTTCCTTGGTATACAAAAGAACTGTCATTCTGGTCCTGAAGCGCAAAGGTGAAATGTGAATTTTATGTCCAAAATTCAAGACATGTAAGGATAGGTGCCAGAAGCAAGCTGCCAGGACAGATGGGTGTGCTTGCACGTGACCTCTTTTGGGCTTCCTCTCACATGCTCCTGAAACGCTGGAGGTACGTGAAAGCCTTGAGAGTCCTAGGAGAAGCAGGCAGGGCAAGGCAAGATGAAGAAATGCAGCAAAAAGGGGGGTATTGAATTCCAGGTGGGGGACGAGTGAGCAAGGGAATGCAAGGCAAGGGAGAGGAGAGGTTCAAAGGTAACGCCAAGAAAAGTGGTGGCTTTGCCAGGCAAGACAAAGGAGAGGCAAGCAAGGCAATGAGAGTCCTAGAAGGAGAAGGAAATGAAAGATTGGAGCTGGACAAAGGGGAAGGGAAACCAAACAAAGTGGCAAGGGGGATGGGTGGTGCAAGGCACTGGACTGGTAGGAAGGCCAAGGGAAAGACATGGATGGGTCAGGGAGGAAGAGGAAAACAATGGCCAGGAATGACAAAGAAATGCAAGGTTGGATAGGAAAGGAAAGGCAAGGCAATGTAGGGAAGGGGTAGGCCAGACAATGGGTGTCTTAAGAGGAAAAGTATGCATAGCAAGGCCAAGAGAAAAGCGGTAAAGAAGTTAGCGTGGGGGATAGGTGAGTGTAGCTGAGAAAGAAAGAAAGAAAGAAAGTGCCTCATTCCAGTATGTATGTATGTATGTGTGTGTGAAGTTTGCAGGATGTAAAGCAGAGACTTGATGGTGGAGTGAAAGGATGCTTTTGAATACACGTGGCAAGGTCCAAGCAAACTATTTGTCTTGGCACATCTGTGTCCCATAAACTTCTTAGTTTAGATTCAGACTGTAAGCGGGACAGAGAACACCCCTAAAATTACAGCTGAGCAAGAAAGCAGGTCGCATCAGCATGTTTTAAAGGAAGCAGTTTTTTTGTGTGAGAAGAAAATGGACATATGAGACTCCAGCAGTATCGACGTTCAGCTTAGAAGCAAAGTGCAATGATTCCGTACAAACTCTGAAAATGAAACGCAGCAATAAAAAGGCAACGGGACATGTCAGCGAAAGCTTTGTGGCCAAGCAGGGTGAGATGTTTGAAGCAGAACCACAGTTTGGCTTCACTAAGGATCCATCATGGTGGATTGCAAACATGTGCCAAGACAACACATATTCTGCAGCTGTTGCAGCTCTCCGCAGGAACACTAGCGCTTTCCCTTAGGCTCTAAAATGCAGAGAAATGGCCTGCGCAGCGCAGAAGCTATTTGTGCTGCTTGTACACCTCTTCCAACCCCTCAGTGGAAACTATTGCGCCTGCCTTTAGACTCTGAGATCCAGAGAACACAATGGTAGAGGCAGTGGAGAATGGAAGGAGAGAGTGAAGTTTGATGAGTGAGTTTGATGTGACTTATGTGGAGCACGCAGAAAATGTAGCCCCGTACTGGTTTTTACACCTGGAGCCTATTTCTGTAAGACATTTCAGGTGGACATTTTTGATCAAGAAGCCAGAGTGAAAAAATTGACAGCAGGTGTCTCTGGGAAAGAAAAAGCAGCAAGGCGTCGTGTGCCATTTAAATGCTGCTATAAGAAGGGCGTACTTTAGCAGCATCTCTCTTGACACTTCTATCTGTGTAATCTCTAGCTGCTTGGACACAGCGACACTGAAAATAATTGTACTGCAGATACCAAGTTACACAGGGAAAAAGGGTAGGTCAGCAAATGCCTTCTGTCCTGGCACATCTCTCAGTCAGAACTCCAGCTGAAAAATTTTGCTGTAATGATGGACTTTGCCACTTGGAGAGAATTTATATAGTTGGGAAGAAGCATTCAAAGCCCTAGTGCATTTCGTCTATTTTACGGACTGCAAAGGCACTCTAAAGGCCAGCACTAGCTTTTGGTTGGACTTTTTCTTTTTGAGTAGCTGCTGGACGTTTTGAAGCGGTTTGGGATCTGCTAGAGTGCAAGGTAATACATAGAGTTTGAGGAAAGTGATTTACACATTTTATATCTCCAGGGAGGTGGATGCAGTTCAGTGTGTGCGAGTTACATGTTGAGCAGCTGATCACACAGAAAAGAAGAGGCTGTGCTGCAATTGCCTTTTCATTTGCAGCTTATAAACTGCACAGCCCACAATGAAACAATTCCACTTCCTTCTGTGCTACATACAGGATCACATTCTCTCAGTCTCTAAGAGCCAGGACCCCCAGCGGAGCTCTTCCCTGCGCTGCTCCTACACCAATGAGGCCGGAGCCGCAAACAGCTTGGCTTTTTCCCTGCCACCGTCTGCCAGCGCTCCTCAAAATAACCACACGATGGCGCTGTCGACTAACAAAAGAAGGAAACGCACCGAGGCCAGCTCCAAAGGACAGAGCCCAGTTGGAAACGTCCCTGCTCTCAAATTAACTGTGCCAGGAAAAAAAGACTTTGCTGATCTTCCCCCTCCAAGTGTGCAAACACTTTTGCACCACACTCAAAAGGCAACACGAAATCCTCTGCCCTAACAAACATTTTCACTCTCGCAGAGTCCGGTAACAAACTCAAAGACATCCGCTCAACAAATGTGCCAGCGGAGAGAGAAAGTTCTTTGCTGCCTTCAATTTCAGCTTCACCCATCAAACAATGAACACACACCCTGCTATTGGCACTTTTCTTTTCTGCTCTACTCTCCTAAGCTTTCAGTCTCAGAGTCAAGATCCAAGCAGCATGGCAACAGGGACTACTCACACTCTAAAGCTACAAGGACAAAAAGCTCAACAACTTGGTGTCTAGATTCCCACTGTCAGTTCAACAGCTCTAACCCACAGGGAAACCTCTTGGGAAAAACCTTTACATTCACTGAGACCACCCAAAGTGCCCATCCAAACTTAATTTCTTTGCCAAAGGGAAGAACAAGAAGCTCATTTCAAGAGAAATGGCATCCCCTCCTCCAAAATCCAAAACATCCAGTGACTGATCCCATACAATGGTGTCAGAACACTCTTACTAGAGGCAGACAGCCTTCCAAAGATGGATACTGACTCAATGACTGTACAAATTGAGGGAGTGCTTCCAAATATGCCGGCACAAGAAGCTGCTGTCGTCCTTGAGCTGCGCGACACAGCTTCTTATCTGCACCTCCAACTCTGGGGCTACGTGCTTTCCTTCCCATGAGAAAGCATTGCCATTCTCCTTCAGGAACTTACCAAGCCAAACTGTATGCCATGTCCTGTACTATGTCCAACAATGGCTCCTGCACAGAAGGGTCTACGACATAAATATCTTGCTGGACTATACCTCCTCATGGTACCTTTAACGCCTGCCCTATTACATTGTCACTATATCTTTTACTTGCCAAGGAAAGGCACTCAGAGTCACTTGGCCTTGCCTTGCCTTTGATGCTGTGGCTAGTCTACTCTTGTTTTGCTTGCTTGCTTCCTTATGTGTGCCTTGCCTGGCAAGACCTAGAAAGACCTTCCTTGCTTTGCTTTGCCTTGCCTACCGCTCTTTGCAATGCAAACCAAGTGTAGGCGCAA
The DNA here is from genome assembly GCF_030490865.1 of Poecile atricapillus. Classification (NCBI taxonomy): domain Eukaryota; kingdom Metazoa; phylum Chordata; class Aves; order Passeriformes; family Paridae; genus Poecile; species Poecile atricapillus. The sequence goes on along the minus strand of NC_081288.1, from coordinate 74,727,620 downwards.
TTGTAGGCGAGTCAAGGGAGAAGCTGACAAGGCTGGAGCCATGAGGGGCAAGCAAATGGAGTGGTAGGTGAGAGAAGGCCCAGAACTTCTAGGCAAGGATGGGCATAGGAAGGCCAGGCAGAAACAGGAAGGCCTAGGCAAGGCTAGGTTTCCCTGGAGGAAAGCAGTAGGCAGGTCAAGTGTGGGCGTAGGCACTGGAGGGAGTGCAAGACTAGGGAGGCAAGGCAGGGCAAGGCAAGGAAACTTTTGGGTCACCAAGGCAAGACAAATGAGAGGTACATTCAAAGACTGCTGGTACACAAAAGGGGCTAGGACAGACTTCTCTGGCTGGCCTTGATCTCACATGGGCCATCTCTAATCTGCACCTAAAACACTTGGATTACCTGCTTTCCTTGGTATACAAAAGAACTGTCATTCTGGTCCTGAAGCGCAAAGGTGAAATGTGAATTTTATGTCCAAAATTCAAGACATGTAAGGATAGGTGCCAGAAGCAAGCTGCCAGGACAGATGGGTGTGCTTGCACGTGACCTCTTTTGGGCTTCCTCTCACATGCTCCTGAAACGCTGGAGGTACGTGAAAGCCTTGAGAGTCCTAGGAGAAGCAGGCAGGGCAAGGCAAGATGAAGAAATGCAGCAAAAAGGGGGGTATTGAATTCCAGGTGGGGGACGAGTGAGCAAGGGAATGCAAGGCAAGGGAGAGGAGAGGTTCAAAGGTAACGCCAAGAAAAGTGGTGGCTTTGCCAGGCAAGACAAAGGAGAGGCAAGCAAGGCAATGAGAGTCCTAGAAGGAGAAGGAAATGAAAGATTGGAGCTGGACAAAGGGGAAGGGAAACCAAACAAAGTGGCAAGGGGGATGGGTGGTGCAAGGCACTGGACTGGTAGGAAGGCCAAGGGAAAGACATGGATGGGTCAGGGAGGAAGAGGAAAACAATGGCCAGGAATGACAAAGAAATGCAAGGTTGGATAGGAAAGGAAAGGCAAGGCAATGTAGGGAAGGGGTAGGCCAGACAATGGGTGTCTTAAGAGGAAAAGTATGCATAGCAAGGCCAAGAGAAAAGCGGTAAAGAAGTTAGCGTGGGGGATAGGTGAGTGTAGCTGAGAAAGAAAGAAAGAAAGAAAGTGCCTCATTCCAGTATGTATGTATGTATGTGTGTGTGAAGTTTGCAGGATGTAAAGCAGAGACTTGATGGTGGAGTGAAAGGATGCTTTTGAATACACGTGGCAAGGTCCAAGCAAACTATTTGTCTTGGCACATCTGTGTCCCATAAACTTCTTAGTTTAGATTCAGACTGTAAGCGGGACAGAGAACACCCCTAAAATTACAGCTGAGCAAGAAAGCAGGTCGCATCAGCATGTTTTAGAGGAAGCAGTTTTTTTGTGTGAGAAGAAAATGGACATATGAGACTCCAGCAGTATCGACGTTCAGTTTAGAAGCAAAGTGCAATGATTCCGTACAAACTCTGAAAATGAAACGCAGCAATAAAAAGGCAATGGGACATGTCAGCGAAAGCTTTGTGGCCAAGCAGGGTGAGATGTTTGAAGCAGAACCACAGTTTGGTTTCACTAAGGATCCATCATGGTGGATTGCAAACATGTGCCAAGACAACACATATTCTGCAGCTGTTGCAGCTCTCCGCAGGAACACTAGCGCTTTCCCTTAGGCTCTAAAATGCAGAGAAATGGCCTGCGCAGCGCAGAAGCTATTTGTGCTGCTTGTACACCTCTTCCAACCCCTCAGTGGAAACTATTGCGCCTGCCTTTAGACTCTGAGATCCAGAGAACACAATGGTAGAGGCAGTGGAGAATGGAAGGAGAGAGCGAAGTTTGATGAGTGAGTTTGATGTGACTTATGTGGACCATGCAGAAAATGTAGCCCCGTACTGGTTTTTACACCAGGAGCCTATTTCTGTAAGACATTTCAGGTGGACATTTTTGATCAAGAAGCCAGAGTGAAAAAATTGACAGCAGGTGTCTCTGGGAAAGAAAAAGCAGCAAGGCGTCGTGTGCCATTTAAATGCTGCTATAAGAAGGGCGTACTTTAGCAGCATCTCTCTTGACACTTCTATCTGTGTAATCTCTAGCTGCTTGGACACAGCCACACTGAAAATAATTGTACTGCAAATACCAAGTTACACAGGGAAAAAGGGTAGGTCAGCAAATGCCTTCTGTCCTGGCACATCTCTCAGTCAGAACTCCAGCTGAAAAATTTTGCTGTAATGATGGACTTTGCCACTTGGAGAGAATTTATATAGTTGGGAAGAAGCATTCAAAGCCCTAGTGCGTTTCGTCTATTTTACGGACTGCAAAGGCACTCTAAAGGCCAGCACTAGCTTTTTGTTGGACTTTTTGTTTTTGAGTACCTGCTGGACGTTTTGAAGCGGTTTGGGATCTGCTAGAGTGCAAGGTAATACATAGAGTTTGAGGAAAGTGATATACACATTTTATATCTCCAGGGAGGTGGATGCAGTTCAGTGTGTGCGAGTTACATGTTGAGCAGCTGATCACACAGAAAAGAAGAGGCTGCGCTGCAATTGCCTTTTCATTTGCAGCTTATAAACTGCACAGCCCACAATGAAACAGTTATACTTCCTTCTGTGCTACATACAGGATCACATTCTCTCAGTCTCTAAGAGCCAGGACCCCCAGCGGAGCTCTTCCCTGCGCTGCTCCTACACCAATGAGGCCGGAGCCGCAAACAGCTTGGCTTTTTCCCTGCCACCGTCTGCCAGCGCTCATCAAAATAACCACACGATGGCGCTGTCGACTAACAAAAGAAGGAAACGCACCGAGGCCAACTCCAAAGGACAGAGCCCAGTTGGAAACGTCCCTGCTCTCAAATTAACTGTGCCAGGAAAAAAAGACTTTGCTGATCTTCCCCCTCCAAGTGTGCAAACACTTTTGCACCACACTCAAAGGGCAACACGAAATCCTCTGCCCTAACAAACATTTTCACTCTCGCAGAGTCCGGTAACAAACTCAAAGACATCCGCTCAACAAATGTGCCAGTGGAGAGAGAAAGTTCTTTGCTGCCTTCAATTTCAGCTTCACCCATCAAACAATGAACACACACCCTGCTATTGGCACTTTTCTTTTCTGCTCTACGCTCCTAAGCTTTCAGTCTCAGAGTCAAGATCCAAGCAGCATGGCAACAGGGACTACTCACACACTAAAGCTACAAGGACAAAAAGCTCAACAACTTGGTGTCTAGATTCCCACTGTCAGTTCAACAGCTCTAACCCACAGGGAAACCTCTTGGGAAAAACCTTTAAATTCACTGAGACCACCCAAAGTGCCCATCCAAACTTAATTTCTTTGCCAAAGAGAAGAACAAGAAGCTCATTTCAAGAGAAATGGCATCCCCTCCTCCAAAATCCAAAACATCCAGTGACTGATCCCATACAATGGTGTCAGAACACTCTTACTAGAGGCAGACAGCCTTCCAAAGATGGATACTGACTCAATGACTGTACAAATTGAGGGAGTGCTTCCAAATATGCCGGCACAAGAAGCTGCTGTCGTCCTTGAGCTGCGCGACACAGCTTCTTATCTGCACCTCCAACTCTGGGGCTACGTGCTTTCCTTCCCATGAGAAAGCATTGCCATTCTCCTTCAGGAACTTACCAAGCCAAACTGTATGCCATGTCCTGTACTATGTCCAACAATGGCTCCTGCACAGAAGGGTCTACGACATAAATATCTTGCTGGACTATACCTCCTCATGGTACCTTTAACGCCTGCCCTATTACATTGTCACTATATCTTTTACTTGCCAAGGAAAGGCACTCAGAGTCACTTGGCCTTGCCTTGCCTTTGATGCTGTGGCTAGTCTACTCTTGTTTTGCTTGCTTGCTTCCTTATGTGTGCCTTGCCTGGCAAGACCTAGAAAGACCTTCCTTGCTTTGCTTTGCCTTGCCTACCGCTCTTTGCAATGCAAACCAAGTGTAGGCGCAATTGTAGGCAAGTCAAGGGAGAAGCTGACAAGGCTGGAGCCATGGGGGGCAAGCAAATGGAGTGGTAGGTGAGAGAAGGCCCAGAACTTCTAGGCAAGGATGGGCATAGGAAGGCCAGGCAGAAACAGGAAGGCCTAGGCAAGGCTAGGTTTCCCCGGAGGAAAGCAGTAGGCAGGTCAAGTGTGGGCGTAGGCACTGGAGGGAGTGCAAGGCTAGGGAGGCAAGGCAGGGCAAGGCAAGGAAACTTTTGGGTCACCAAGGCAAGACAAATGAGAGGTACATTCAAAGACTGCTGGTACACAAAAGGGGCTAGGACAGACTTCTCTGGCTGGCCTTGATCTCACATGGGCCATCTCTAATCTGCACCTAAAACACTTGGATTACCTGCTTTCCTTGGTATACAAAAGAACTGTCATTCTGGTCCTGAAGCGCAAAGGTGAAATGTGAATTTTATGTCCAAAATTCAAGACATGTAAGGATAGGTGCCAGAAGCAAGCTGCCAGGACAGATGGGTGTGCTTGCACGTGACCTCTTTTGGGCTTCCTCTCACATGCTCCTGAAACGCTGGAGGTACGTGAAAGCCTTGAGAGTCCTAGGAGAAGCAGGCAGGGCAAGGCAAGATGAAGAAATGCAGCAAAAAGAGGGGTATTGAATTCCAGGTGGGGGACGAGTGAGCAAGGGAATGCAAGGCAAGGGAGAGGAGAGTTTCAAAGGGAACGCCAAGAAAAGTGGTGGCTTTGCCAGGCAAGACAAAGGAGAGGCAAGCAAGGCAATGAGAGTCCTAGAAGGAGAAGGAAATGAAAGATTGGAGCTGGACAAAGGGGAAGGGAAACCAAACAAAGTGGCAAGGGGGATGGGTGGTGCAAGGCACTGGACTGGTAGGAAGGGCAAGGGAAAGACATGGATGGGTCAGGAAGGAAGAGGAAAACAATGGCCAGGAATGACAAAGAAATGCAAGGTTGGATAGGAAAGGAAAGGCAAGGCAATGTAGGGAAGGGGTAGGCCAGACAATGGGTGTCTTAAGAGGAAAAGTATGCATAGCAAGGCCAAGAGAAAAGCGGTAAAGAAGTTAGCGTGGGGGATAGGTGAGTGTAGCTGAGAAAGAAAGAAAGAAAGTGCCTCATTCCAGTATGTATGTATGTATGTGTGTGTGAAGTTTGCAGGATGTAAAGCAGAGACTTGATGGTGGAGTGAAAGGATGCTTTTGAATACACGTGGCAAGGTCCAAGCAAACTATTTGTCTTGGCACATCTGTGTCCCATAAACTTCTTAGTTTAGATTCAGACTGTAAGCGGGACAGAGAACACCCCTAAAATTACAGCTGAGCAAGAAAGCAGGTCGCATCAGCATGTTTTAGAGGAAGCAGTTTTTTTGTGTGAGAAGAAAATGGACATATGAGACTCCAGCAGTATCGACGTTCAGTTTAGAAGCAAAGTGCAATGATTCCGTACAAACTCTGAAAATGAAACGCAGCAATAAAAAGGCAATGGGACATGTCAGCGAAAGCTTTGTGGCCAAGCAGGGTGAGATGTTTGAAGCAGAACCACAGTTTGGTTTCACTAAGGATCCATCATGGTGGATTGCAAACATGTGCCAAGACAACACATATTCTGCAGCTGTTGCAGCTCTCCGCAGGAACACTAGCGCTTTCCCTTAGGCTCTAAAATGCAGAGAAATGGCCTGCGCAGCGCAGAAGCTATTTGTGCTGCTTGTACACCTCTTCCAACCCCTCAGTGGAAACTATTGCGCCTGCCTTTAGACTCTGAGATCCAGAGAACACAATGGTAGAGGCAGTGGAGAATGGAAGGAGAGAGCGAAGTTTGATGAGTGAGTTTGATGTGACTTATGTGGAGCACGCAGAAAATGTAGCCCCGTACTGGTTTTTACACCAGGAGCCTATTTCTGTAAGACATTTCAGGTGGACATTTTTGATCAAGAAGCCAGAGTGAAAAAATTGACAGCAGGTCTCTCTGGGAAAGAAAAAGCAGCAAGGCGTCGTGTGCCATTTAAATGCTGCTATAAGAAGGGCGTACTTTAGCAGCATCTCTCTTGACACTTCTATCTGTGTAATCTCTAGCTGCTTGGACACAGCGACACTGAAAATAATTGTACTGCAAATACCAAGTTACACAGGGAAAAAGGGTAGGTCAGCAAATGCCTTCTGTCCTGGCACATCTCTCAGTCAGAACTCCAGCTGAAAAATTTTGCTGTAATGATGGACTTTGCCACTTGGAGAGAATTTATATAGTTGGGAAGAAGCATTCAAAGCCCTAGTGCGTTTCGTCTATTTTACGGACTGCAAAGGCACTCTAAAGGCCAGCACTAGCTTTTTGTTGGACTTTTTGTTTTTGAGTAGCTGCTGGACGTTTTGAAGCGGTTTGGGATCTGCTAGAGTGCAAGGTAATACATAGAGTTTGAGGAAAGTGATATACACATTTTATATCTCCAGGGAGGTGGATGCAGTTCAGTGTGTGCGAGTTACATGTTGAGCAGCTGATCACACAGAAAAGAAGAGGCTGCGCTGCAATTGCCTTTTCATTTGCAGCTTATAAACTGCACAGCCCACAATGAAACAGTTATACTTCCTTCTGTGCTACATACAGGATCACATTCTCTCAGTCTCTAAGAGCCAGGACCCCCAGCGGAGCTCTTCCCTGCGCTGCTCCTACACCAATGAGGCCGGAGCCGCAAACAGCTTGGCTTTTTCCCTGCCACCGTCTGCCAGCGCTCATCAAAATAACCACACGATGGCGCTGTCGACTAACAAAAGAAGGAAACGCACCGAGGCCAACTCCAAAGGACAGAGCCCAGTTGGAAACGTCCCTGCTCTCAAATTAACTGTGCCAGGAAAAAAAGACTTTGCTGATCTTCCCCCTCCAAGTGTGCAAACACTTTTGCACCACACTCAAAGGGCAACACGAAATCCTCTGCCCTAACAAACATTTTCACTCTCGCAGAGTCCGGTAACAAACTCAAAGACATCCGCTCAACAAATGTGCCAGTGGAGAGAGAAAGTTCTTTGCTGCCTTCAATTTCAGCTTCACCCATCAAACAATGAACACACACCCTGCTATTGGCACTTTTCTTTTCTGCTCTACGCTCCTAAGCTTTCAGTCTCAGAGTCAAGATCCAAGCAGCATGGCAACAGGGACTACTCACACACTAAAGCTACAAGGACAAAAAGCTCAACAACTTGGTGTCTAGATTCCCACTGTCAGTTCAACAGCTCTAACCCACAGGGAAACCTCTTGGGAAAAACCTTTAAATTCACTGAGACCACCCAAAGTGCCCATCCAAACTTAATTTCTTTGCCAAAGAGAAGAACAAGAAGCTCATTTCAAGAGAAATGGCATCCCCTCCTCCAAAATCCAAAACATCCAGTGACTGATCCCATACAATGGTGTCAGAACACTCTTACTAGAGGCAGACAGCCTTCCAAAGATGGATACTGACTCAATGACTGTACAAATTGAGGGAGTGCTTCCAAATATGCCGGCACAAGAAGCTGCTGTCGTCCTTGAGCTGCGCGACACAGCTTCTTATCTGCACCTCCAACTCTGGGGCTACGTGCTTTCCTTCCCATGAGAAAGCATTGCCATTCTCCTTCAGGAACTTACCAAGCCAAACTGTATGCCATGTCCTGTACTATGTCCAACAATGGCTCCTGCACAGAAGGGTCTACGACATAAATATCTTGCTGGACTATACCTCCTCATGGTACCTTTAACGCCTGCCCTATTACATTGTCACTATATCTTTTACTTGCCAAGGAAAGGCACTCAGAGTCACTTGGCCTTGCCTTGCCTTTGATGCTGTGGCTAGTCTACTCTTGTTTTGCTTGCTTGCTTCCTTATGTGTGCCTTGCCTGGCAAGACCTAGAAAGACCTTCCTTGCTTTGCTTTGCCTTGCCTACCGCTCTTTGCAATGCAAACCAAGTGTAGGCGCAATTGTAGGCAAGTCAAGGGAGAAGCTGACAAGGCTGGAGCCATGGGGGGCAAGCAAATGGAGTGGTAGGTGAGAGAAGGCCCAGAACTTCTAGGCAAGGATGGGCATAGGAAGGCCAGGCAGAAACAGGAAGGCCTAGGCAAGGCTAGGTTTCCCCGGAGGAAAGCAGTAGGCAGGTCAAGTGTGGGCGTAGGCACTGGAGGGAGTGCAAGGCTAGGGAGGCAAGGCAGGGCAAGGCAAGGAAACTTTTGGGTCACCAAGGCAAGACAAATGAGAGGTACATTCAAAGACTGCTGGTACACAAAAGGGGCTAGGACAGACTTCTCTGGCTGGCCTTGATCTCACATGGGCCATCTCTAATCTGCACCTAATACACTTGGATTACCTGCTTTCCTTGGTATACAAAAGAACTGTCATTCTGGTCCTGAAGCGCAAAGGTGAAATGTGAATTTTATGTCCAAAATTCAAGACATGTAAGGATAGGTGCCAGAAGCAAGCTGCCAGGACAGATGGGTGTGCTTGCACGTGACCTCTTTTGGGCTTCCTCTCACATGCTCCTGAAACGCTGGAGGTACGTGAAAGCCTTGAGAGTCCTAGGAGAAGCAGGCAGGGCAAGGCAAGATGAAGAAATGCAGCAAAAAGAGGGGTATTGAATTCCAGGTGGGGGACGAGTGAGCAAGGGAATGCAAGGCAAGGGAGAGGAGAGTTTCAAAGGGAACGCCAAGAAAAGTGGTGGCTTTGCCAGGCAAGACAAAGGAGAGGCAAGCAAGGCAATGAGAGTCCTAGAAGGAGAAGGAAATGAAAGATTGGAGCTGGACAAAGGGGAAGGGAAACCAAACAAAGTGGCAAGGGGGATGGGTGGTGCAAGGCACTGGACTGGTAGGAAGGGCAAGGGAAAGACATGGATGGGTCAGGAAGGAAGAGGAAAACAATGGCCAGGAATGACAAAGAAATGCAAGGTTGGATAGGAAAGGAAAGGCAAGGCAATGTAGGGAAGGGGTAGGCCAGACAATGGGTGTCTTAAGAGGAAAAGTATGCATAGCAAGGCCAAGAGAAAAGCGGTAAAGAAGTTAGCGTGGGGGATAGGTGAGTGTAGCTGAGAAAGAAAGAAAGAAAGAAAGTGCCTCATTCCAGTTTGTATGTATGTATGTGTGTGTGAAGTTTGCAGGATGTAAAGCAGAGACTTGATGGTGGAGTGAAAGGATGCTTTTGAATACACGTGGCAAGGTCCAAGCAAACTATTTGTCTTGGCACATCTGTGTCCCATAAACTTCTTAGTTTAGATTCAGACTGTAAGCGGGACAGAGAACACCCCTAAAATTACAGCTGAGCAAGAAAGCAGGTCGCATCAGCATGTTTTAAAGGAAGCAGTTTTTTTGTGTGAGAAGAAAATGGACATATGAGACTCCAGCAGTATCGACGTTCAGCTTAGAAGCAAAGTGCAATGATTCCGTACAAACTCTGAAAATGAAACGCAGCAATAAAAAGGCAATGGGACATGTCAGCAAAAGCTTTGTGGCCAAGCAGGGTGAGATGTTTGAAGCAGAACCACAGTTTGGTTTCACTAAGGATCCATCATGGTGGATTGCAAACATGTGCCAAGACAACACATATTCTGCAGCTGTTGCAGCTCTCCGCAGGAACACTAGCGCTTTCCCTTAGACTCTAAAATGCAGAGAAATGGCCTGTGCAGCGCAGAAGCTATTTGTGCTGCTTGTACACCTCTTCCAACCCCTCAGTGGAAACTATTGCGCCTGCCTTTAGACTCTGAGATTCAGAGAACACAATGGTAGAGGCAGTGGAGAATGGAAGGAGAGAGTGAAGTTTGATGAGTGAGTTTGATGTGACTTATGTGGAGCACGCAGAAAATGTAGTCCCGTACTGGTTTTTACACCTGGAGCCTATTTCTGTAAGACATTTCAGGTGGACATTTTTGATCAAGAAGCCAGAGTGAAAAAATTGACAGCAGGTCTCTCTGGGAAAGAAAAAGCAGCAAGGCGTCGTGTGCCATTTAAATGCTGCTATAAGAAGGGCGTACTTTAGCAGCATCTCTCTTGACACTTCTATCTGTGTAATCTCTAGCTGCTTGGACACAGCCACACTGAAAATAATTGTACTGCAAATACCAAGTTACACAGGGAAAAAGGGTAGGTCAGCAAATGCCTTCTGTCCTGGCACATCTCTCAGTCAGAACTCCAGCTGAAAAATTTTGCTGTAATGATGGACTTTGCCACTTGGAGAGAATTTATATAGTTGGGAAGAAGCATTCAAAGCCCTAGTGCGTTTCGTCTATTTTACGGACTGCAAAGGCACTCTAAAGGCCAGCACTAGCTTTTTGTTGGACTTTTTGTTTTTGAGTAGCTGCTGGACGTTTTGAAGCGGTTTGGGATCTGCTAGAGTGCAAGGTAATACATAGAGTTTGAGGAAAGTGATATACACATTTTATATCTCCAGGGAGGTGGATGCAGTTCAGTGTGTGCGAGTTACATGTTGAGCAGCTGATCACACAGAAAAGAAGAGGCTGCGCTGCAATTGCCTTTTCATTTGCAGCTTATAAACTGCACAGCCCACAATGAAACAATTCCACTTCCTTCTGTGCTACATACAGGATCCCATTCTCTCAGTCTCTAAGAGCCAGGACCCCCAGCGGAGCTCTTCCCTGCGCTGCTCCTACACCAATGAGGCCGGAGCCGCAAACAGCTTGGCTTTTTCCCTGGCACCGGCTGCCAGCGCTCATCAAAATAACCACACGATGGCGCTGTCCACTAACAAAAGAAGGAAACGCACCGAGGCCAGCTCCAAAGTGTCGCTGCCCGCTCGGCCCCTTTTTCCTCGGCTAGCTGTGGCCGATGTCAGCGGCAGGAGTGGGGAACCAGGCAAGCACTGCGAGGCTCAACCTGGAACCTCCAGAGCTCCTCTGCGCTCTGGCGTCGTGGCTCACAGGGCGACACGGGTTGTGACGAAGGGAGAAAGAGTGCTCAAGCTCACCCGATTTCCCAGGAACAAGTTTATTCCAACAGGTGCAGGGCTGGGATCACAGGGGAGAGGTCTGAGCCGAGACCCTGGGCACCCCCATGCGCCAGGTTTTAAGGACCGTGGGCGGCTCATATGGTGACCAATGGGACAACAGCAACGGAGGGGTTATGGGTGGGGATTACAATATGCAGGAACAATGGTAAGGACCCGGGGGGGGGGGAAAGCAACTGTACAATCAATGGGGCGTCGAGGAAGGGATGATAGGCAAGGAAAGAACTGGAACAAAAGGTGGGGGTTCACATAGATTGACAGGGCTTAGGGGCAGGATTGGGGTGATGGATGGGGAACAATCTGGAAAAATGGGAAGGGTTTACAATGATGGGCAACTGGGGACAAACCATTCTTTATGACCGGGGAGCAACTGGGGTAAACCACCTCTGAACTTAATAAAACCAAGCAATATGGGCGGCAACATCTCCCCCTTTCCTTTTAAGAAACAGAGAAAGGCGTGGGGTCTAGGGGAGCAGAGGGTACAGCAAGCCATTCGGGAGCGGGAGAGGGAGGAGGAGGAGGAGGGGAAAGAGGGTTTACATCAACATAGTTAACTTGCCGTGGGGGGGATAACAAAGAAAGGATGGATTGAATTAAACACTTCCGCAACACCGCGAATGTACCTAAAATAATAAAAAATTACAAAAACAATCTATAATATGGTCCTTATAACAGAAGAGAGCCATCCGGAGACACCCCATCCTGCAGGAGCACGGTGGCCAGTGCGACGTTCGGGGTGGTCATCCTTCTGATGGCTCTCTGAAAATAAAGGAAAACAAATACTTCAGTTAACATAAAGGGAGAGCAAAAAATCAATAGAGAAAAGGGGTTCGAGACATTCTCCCTCCTCGTCGCCCTCGGGGGTTACTGGGGCGGCCTGCACGGACGCAGCGACATCCTCTTGCTCATCTGGTGGCCTGGTAGGATGTTTTGGGACATAAGGTTTCACCCACTTTTGTGGGATCCACCTTAGTCCCTGGGGCGAGGAGACGCAAGCGTAACCTCGCCCCCAGGTCACCAGATCGAATGGACCCATGATCTTTTGGGTTTCTGGGTCCCGGACCAGCACTGGAGGGCGATGTTGGAGCTCGTAGTTGCTGGTGGAGTTAAAGTGCAGTGCCACCGGAGGATTGGGATTAGTATCAGTACAGTTCAGAAAATTGATAGTAAACAGCACCTTTGATAGCCTATCCTGAGGGGCGCAACCTTTCATTGAATCCCACTGACGTTTTAGGACGCGTTTGAGCGACTGGTGGGCTCGCTCCACAATCGCTTGGCCGGTGGGGGAGTGTGGGATGCCTCTCTTATGTGTCACTCCCCAACTCTGCAGGAATTCTTCCAGTTTTCTGGAAGTGTATGCTGGGCCATTATCTGTCTTTAGCTCTTTGGGGACCCCCAGCACAGAGAAAGCCTGCATGAGGTGTTTGCAGGCATGCTCGGCTTTCTCTCCTGTATGGGCAGAAGCAAAGACTGCCCCTGAGAAAGTGTCTATGGATACATGTACGAACTTCAGCCCGCCAAATTCGGGAATGTGAGTTATATCCATCTGCCACACCTCACAGCTCCCCAGGCCTCGAGGGTTCACCCCCGCCCCTAGAGAGGGCATGACGGTGGTCTGGCAATGGGGGCATGTGGCCACAATGGCTCTGGCCTGATCCCGCCGCAGGTGGAATTGGCGGACCAGGCCAGGCACATTCTGATGGAACATTTGGTGGCTCAGCTTAGCTTGTTGGAACCGATCGGGGAGCTGAGCCATGGAAACAGGGGCAGCGAGGGAATCAGCCATCTGGTTTCCCTCGGCTACTGGGCCGGGGAGATCTGTGTGCGACCTCACATGCATCACGAAAAATGGTTGCTTCCTGTGGGAAACAGTATATATTAATTTAGAAAGCAACTCGAACAATTTTGGGTTAGAGACCTCCTTCAGGGCAGCGTGTTCTGCTCTGGCAACCACCCCTGCAACATAGGCCGAATCAGTGACTAAATTGAAAGGTTCAGAGAACCTCTCAAAGGCCCTGACGACTGCATCCAACTCAGCAACCTGTGGAGATCCCTCCACATATTGAACATCTGCTTCCCACTGCTGAGTCTCAGGATTTCTCCAAGTCACCACAGACTTGTGAGATGCCCCGGATGCGTCAGTGAACACAGTCAGGGCTTTGAGGGGCTTCCTGCTCCGTACTTCTTTTGGAATTGGTTCGAATTTGGAATTGAAAAATTTGTGGGCAGGGGCATGAACAGAGACTTGGCCCTCAAAACTATCCAAAGCAATCTGGAGTGTCTCATTTTCCCGAAGTAACTGATTAAACATCTCTTTTGTCAGCTTATCTGGGGACTCTTTGTCCCGAGACAAGCTAACTGGTACCCGAATGCATGCAAAGTCGCACCCAGCCATCTCCCGAAGCCTGGCCCGAGCTCTCCCGATGAGCTGAGCCATCAGCTCCTTTGGCCGGGTGACACTTTTGGACCTTTGATGGCTCAAGAAAACCCACTCTATGATTAAGAGGGGATCCTTTGAGCCCTGGTCCCACTGAAAAATCAGCCCACTGAGGTGTGGCATTCTCCCGAGCACAATAAACTCAAAAGGCAGGGTCGGTTCGTACCGATGCGCCTGTCTTTCGACAAGCGCCTCTTCTACTTTCTCCAGGGCTTTCCTCGCTTCTGGGGTCAGGGTCCTGGGAGAACTCAGCTCCTTCTCCCCCTTCAAAAGTGTGAAGAGGGGGGCTAGGTCTTCAGTGGAAAGGCCCAGCCAAGGCCTGACCCAGTTTAAGGTCCCACACAGCGAGTGAAGGTCTGACAAGGTTTTCGGATTGCTGTTTATTGCTAATTTTTGAGGCACAACAGTCCTCTCAGCAATCCGCAGACCCAGATATTTCCAGGGTGGCATCCGTTGAACTTTATCCTCCTGGAGTTGAAAGCCTGCAGCTGTTAAAACTTTAACCACTCGGTCAAGTGATCGGGTGAGTAGATCGTCATGGGGGGCGCACACTAGGACATCATCCATATAGTGATGGATGATGACCTCCCCCATCTCTTTGCGCACGGGAGACAGCAATGAGGAGACATACCACTGGCAGATGGTGGGTGAATTTTTCATGCCTTGTGGCAACACCCGCCAGTGGAATCTCCTCATTGGGGCTTCTCGGTTGAGGGTGGGCACCGAGAAGGCAAACCGTGGGGCGTCATCAGGGTGCAAGGGAATTTGAAAGAAGCAGTCTTTTATATCAATTACGGCCAGATCCCAATTTCGGGGGAGCATCGTTGGGGTAGGCATCCCTGGTTGGAGGGGCCCCATGTCAACAATGATCTTATTGATGGCACGAAGGTCGTGAAGGAGCCGCCACTTGTCTTTCCCCGGCTTCCGGATAACAAATACCGGGGAGTTCCAAGGGCTGGTAGTCTCTACAATATTACCTTTTAATAATTGCTCCTCCACGAGCTCGTTGAGCGCCCTTAATTTGTCTTTTCGAAGCGGCCACTGATCAATCCAGATTGCTTCATCAGTGGTCCAATCAAGTTTTTGGAAGGGGCGCTCCACAGTGGCCGCTATTAAAAATCCCGAGGGGTTTTCGGGATTTCGATCTTTACCCCCCATTGTGACATAAGGTCTCTCCCCCACAAGGGAACCTGAAAATCCGCAACAAATGGGCGCAGGTTTGCCAATTGCCCATCCGGCCCCATAATTTGCACTACGCTCCTTGATACTTGCGCTAATTGAGTACCCCCTATACCCTGAATTTTCCCTGCCACAGGTTGCAGCTCCCAATGTGACAGCCATCTCCTCTGGGGGATGATCGTTACATCTGCCCCCGTATCAAGCAGACCCTTCAGATGGACAGATTCCGCACCCTGCTTGATGCTGCAATCGACGATGGGTTTGTCCTCACCCACTACTTCTGTCCAGTAGACGCCTGGTGCGTGGTCGTCCACTGGGACTCCCTCCGGGACAGGAATGTACTGGGCTATGATTTGCCCCTTCGGGAGAAAATATGGTGGGTGAATGCAGCGCGCTAAGAGGATGAGATCTTCCGGACCCTCTGGGAAGGTGATCGGGGAGATCTCAATCTCTGGGGGTGTGTGTTTAGTGTCCCCGATGGCGATGTACTTACAGTCACATCCAGTATTTTTCTTGCCTCCCTCCAGTGGATCCACAGCAACTACTGTCCAGTGCTGGGTTCGAAAGAGGATGTCCTTGGTGGTGGTTAGATGTCGCGTCCGGTTGGGTGTCCAAGCCTGATGTAAAAAGCCCCCCTCCCCCGCGAGACCTGCCCCATTTATTGCTTCGCGCGGGGCAGGCTCGCGCAGCTCCCCTAGTTTTTTTTTATTATTGTATTGCTTGCCCTCGCCCCCGCACTGCTCCCTTGGCTAGGATGCCCTGCCGGGCAGTCCCTAGCTAGATGTCCAGGTTGCCTGCAGCGGAAACACAGTGGTTGACGCGCTGGTGATGGTGGAAACTGCGTCACTGCTGCAGTAGGCGCTTGTCTCAACTGTTGCGGTGGGATGGCTCTGGACATCCCCATCATCGGCACCTTCTTGGAGCAGGCTTCGATGAGGATGTCTAGTGTCGGGGTTGGGTAGAGAGGCAAACTGAAAATTATCTGTTTACAAATGTCATTGGCATTGGCTTTCGCCACTTCTAATACAAGCTGTTCTTGTAGATTTGCCTCTTCTACTTGCTTCTCTGCCTGGGCTTGCAATCTATTGATAAACTTATTAAAAGGTTCATTAGGGAGCTGGAAAATACTCATTAAATTTATCTGGGGTCCCTCCTCAGGTAATGTATTGAAAACCTTTTCTGCGGCCTCCATGACTTTAATCAGGACAGGCCGGGGTAATACCCTGGCTTGCTCCTCTGGCTTGTCCCAATTTCCCTCACCGCACAAGTGATCTAAAGTCAGAGGGACTCCATCTATACATCCATCAATACTGTGCAAGAGGCTTGGAAGGATGGTCTCTAATGATCTCTTCCACCCCTGTTTCCACAACCTGAAGTCAGCTGTGGAAAGGAGGCAGGAAAACAACTCCTTCAGATCACTGGGCACCATTTCGTTCGCAGAAAAGGTAGCTTTTAATAGACCTTTAAAATATTCGCTACCCCTCCCGAACTCCTTCTGTGCCTTGCACAGCTCCTTCTTAGTTTGGAAGGAGAGGGCTTCCCATTCCCGGGACCGCCCACCCCTTCCACGAAAAGTCACCGGTGCGGCAATGGGGATTTCTACCTGTTCCGGGTTCTGGCTTCCAGGCTTACCATCTCCAGCTCCCAAAGCATGGGAACTGGATGTGGGACCGTGGGAACCGGAAGAAAGGGCGTGAGAACCAGGAGTCGGAGGGGGCGGGACTGGAGGACCGACTGAGGAGGAGGGCAAGGGGGAGGAGCGGCAATCAGAAAAGGCGGGGTTTAGGTGCATGACTTCAGAGGGGCCCGCCCCTGAGGAGGAGGAGGTTTTCGAGGGGAACTGGGTGGAGTTAGGGTAGGGAGAAAGGGTGGAGCCATGGAGGAAAGGGTTGTTCTTGGGGGTCTGAAAGGGATTATGGGGAGAAGAGGCACAAGGGAAGGTCCCAGCCATGTGGTCCCCGCCATCTTGTGACCTCCGGGAGCCCTTTTGAGGGTTAGGAGAGGGGTAGGGGAACACAGGGGAACATTGGAAACTGGGGGAAACTGAGGCACGGGGATCTGAGGGTGAAAACTGGGGACTTGCAACCTGGGAAATGTTTAGCTGAGGGTTTGTAACTGGGGAGACGGGGGAATGGAAAAGTGCTCTGGTAGCTTGGCCAGGGCTACCAGGGCAGGGGTTCTGGGAGAGACGTGGGGAGCCAGGGATCCTGTTACCCTTGGGGGAACCCTGAACAGGACAACTTGCCCTGCAGGTCGCTCCGCAGGTCTCCCTCAACTCGGGATCAGGGGGAGAGGAACACGGGGAAGGGAAAACTGGGGAAACTGGGGCAGTTTGTGGCTGTTGCTCCTGCATTTTTTTTTCTTTTATTACGGCAGACTGAATTAAGATAAACAATGTTACAAATTTGTCAGCCGATGTATCTCCTTCATTCACTAACTCTGTTAACTTTGTTCCGACTTCATTCCAAAACTCTACGGTGTTTGCTCTGTCTGGGGTGAAGTTGGGGAAATGCAGGAACAGCCATCTCACAAACTGTTTCACCCTCCCACGAGAAAACCGTCTACTCCCTCCCTCAAGGGTACCCACAACTTGGTAGAAAACTCTTTTTTGCTGTGCTGACAGACGTGCGCCCATCTTTCTAACCCCAGCACAGCAGTTCCCACCACCCCCTGCAGCTAAAGGCAAACGTAACAAAGTAAAAGTACGGGTCCGAACGGGCTACCCCACACTCCCTCCCCGAGGGATTCTCAACACACAGCAGGGGGAGCTGCACACCAACACACAGCAGGGGGAGCTGCACACACTTGCACACCCCCTCGTCCCCCACGTGGGGGCTACTCACCCAAGTCCGGACAGGTGCTGCAGGAGACGTCCACAAACCCCGAGGCGATCGTCGGCACGTCGACGGTTGCCGCCTCGATCCCCGGGAGCGGTACTCGACAGAAATGAGTCTGCTCTACCGGGGTAGCTGCCGCTCACAGTCTTTTGTAAAATCCACACAAGTGCGTAGATTCACCGACTTCTCCGGAGGACTCCACGCCTCACGAGAGGCCCCGCATTGAGCGCCAACTGTCGCTGCCCGCTCGGCCCCTTTTGCCTCGGCTAGCTGTGGCCGATGTCAGCGGCAGGAGTGGGGAACCAGGCAAGCACTGCGAGGCTCAACCTGGAACCTCCAGAGCTCCTCTGCGCTCTGGCGTCGTGGCTCACAGGGCGACACGGGTTGTGACGAAGGGAGAAAGAGTGCTCAAGCTCTCCCGATTTCCCATGAACAAGTTTATTCCAACAGGTGCAGGGCTGGGATCACAGGGGAGAGGTCTGAGCCGAGACCCTGGGCACCCCCATGCGCCAGGTTTTAAGGACCGTGGGCGGCTCATATGGTGACCAATGGGACAACAGGAACGGAGGGGTTATGGGTGGGGATTACAATATGCAGGACCAATGGTAAGGACCTGGGGGGGGGAAAGCAACTGTACAATCAATGGGGCATCGAGGAAGGGATGATAGGCAAGGAAAGAACTGGAACAAAAGGTGGGGGCTCACATAGATTGACAGGGCTTAGGGGCAGGATTGGGGTGATGGATGGGGAACAATCTGGAAAAATGGGAAGGGTTTACAATGATGGGCAACTGGGGACAAACCATTCTTTATGACCGGGGAGCAACTGGGGTAAACCACCTCTGAACAAAATAAAACCAAGCAATATGGGCGGCAACACCAAAGGACAGAGCCGAGTTGGAAACGTCCCTGCTCTCAAATTAACTGTGCCAGGAAAAAAAGACTTTGCTGATCTTCCCCCTCCAAGTGTGCAAACACTTTTGCACCACACTCAAAGGGCAACACGAAATCCTCTGCCCTAACAAACATTTTCACTCTCGCAGAGTCCGGTAACAAACTCAAAGACATCCGCTCAAAAAATGTGCCAGCTGAGAGAGAAAGTTCTTTGCTGCCTACAATTTCAACTTCACCCATCAAACAATGAACACACACCCTGCTATTGACACTTTTCTTTTCAGCTCTACGCTCCTAAGCTTTCAGTCTCAGAGTCAAGATCCAAGCAGCATGGCAACAGGGACTACTCACACACTAAAGCTACAAGGACAAAAAGCTCAACAACTTGGTGTCTAGATTCCCACTGTCAGTTCAACAGCTCTAACCCACAGGGAAACCTCTTGGGAAAAACCTTTACATTCACTGAGACCACCCAAAGTGCCCATCCAAACTTAATTTCTTTGCCAAAGGGAAGAACAAGAAGCTCATTTCAAGAGAAATGGCATCCCCTCCTCCAAAATCCAAAACATCCAGTGACTGATCCCATACAATGGTGTCAGAACACTCTTACTAGAGGCAGACAGCCTTCCAAAGATGGATACTGACTCAATGACTGTACAAATTGAGGGAGTGCTTCCAAATATGCCGGCACAAGAAGCTGCTGTCGTCCTTGAGCTGCGCGACACAGCTTCTTATCTGCACCTCCAACTCTGGGGCTACGTGCTTTCCTTCCCATGAGAAAGCATTGCCATTCTCCTTCAGGAACTTACCAAGCCAAACTGTATGCCATGTCCTGTACTATGTCCAACAATGGCTCCTGCACAGAAGGGTCTACGACATAAATATCTTGCTGGACTATACCTCCTCATGGTACCTTTAACGCCTGCCCTATTACATTGTTACTATATCTTTTACTTGCCAAGGAAAGGCACTCAGAGTCACTTGGCCTTGCCTTGCCTTTGATGCTGTGGCTAGTCTACTCTTGTTTTGCTTGCTTGCTTCCTTATGTGTGCCTTGCCTGGCAAGACCTAGAAAGACCTTCCTTGCTTTGCTTTGCCTTGCCTACCGCTCTTTGCAATGCAAACCAAGTGTAGGCGCAATTGTAGGCAAGTCAAGGGAGAAGCTGACAAGGCTGGAGCCATGAGGGGCAAGCAAATGGAGTGGTAGGTGAGAGAAGGCCCAGAACTTCTAGGCAAGGATGGGCATAGGAAGGCCAGGCAGAAACAGGAGGGGCTAGGCAAGGCTAGGTTTCCCCGGAGGAAAGCAGTAGGCAGGTCAAGTGTGGGCGTAGGCACTGGAGGGAGTGCAAGACTAGGGAGGCAAGGCAGGGCAAGGCAAGGAAACTTTTGGGTCACCAAGGCAAGACAAATGAGAGGTACATTCAAAGACTGCTGGTACACAAAAGGGGCTAGGACAGACTTCTCTGGCTGGCCTTGATCTCACATGGGCCATCTCTAATCTGCACCTAAAACACTTGGATTACCTGCTTTCCTTGGTATACAAAAGAACTGTCATTCTGGTCCTGAAGCACAAAGGTGAAATGTGAATTTTATGTCCAAAATTCAAGACATGTAAGGATAGGTGCCAGAAGCAAGCTGCCAGGACAGATGGGTGTGCTTGCACGTGACCTCTTTTGGGCTTCCTCTCACATGCTCCTGAAATGCTGGAGGTACGTGAAAGCCTTGAGAGTCCTAGGAGAAGCAGGCAGGGCAAGGCAAGATGAAGAAATGCAGCAAAAAGAGGGGTATTGAATTCCAGGTGGGGGACGAGTGAGCAAGGGAATGCAAGGCAAGGGAGAGGAGAGGTTCAAAGGTAACGCCAAGAAAAGTGGTGGCTTTGCCAGGCAAGACAAAGGAGAGGCAGGCAAGGCAATGAGAGTCCCAGAAGGAGACGGAAATGAAAGATTGGAGCTGGACAAAGGGGAAGGGAAACTGGACAAAGTGGCAAGGGGGATGGGTGGTGCAAGGCACTGGACTGGTAGGAAGGGCAAGGGAAAGACATGGATGGGTCAGGAAGGAAGAGGAAAACAATGGCCAGGAATGACAAAGAAATGCAAGGTTGGATAGGAAAGGAAAGGCAAGGCAATGTAGGGAAGGGGTAGGCCAGACAATGGGTGTCTTAAGAGGAAAAGTATGCATAGCAAGGCCAAGAGAAAAGCGGTAAAGAAGTTAGCGTGGGGGATAGGTGAGTGTAGCTGAGAAAGAAAGAAAGAAAGTACCTCATTCCAGTTTGTATGTATGTATGTATGTGTGTGTGAAGTTTGCAGGATGTAAAGCAGAGACTTGATGGTGGAGTGAAAGGATGCTTTTGAATACACGTGGCAAGGTCCAAGCAAACTATTTGTCTTGGCACATCTGTGTCCCATAAACTTCTTAGTTTAGATTCAGACTGTAAGCGGGACAGAGAACACCCCTAAAATTACAGCTGAGCAAGAAAGCAGGTGGCATCAGCATGTTTTAGAGGAAGCAGTTTTTTTGTGTGAGAAGAAAATGGACATATGAGACTCCAGCAGTATCGACGTTCAGCTTAGAAGCAAAGTGCAATGATTCCGTACAAACTCTGAAAATGAAACGCAGCAATAAAAAGGCAATGGGACATGTCAGCGAAAGCTTTGTGGCCAAGCAGGGTGAGATGTTTGAAGCAGAACCACAGTTTGGTTTCACTAAGGATCCATCATGGTGGATTGCAAACATGTGCCAAGACAACACATATTCTGCAGCTGTTGCAGCTCTCCGCAGGAACACTAGCGCTTTCCCTTAGGCTCTAAAATGCAGAGAAATGGCCTGCGCAGCGCAGAAGCTATTTGTGCTGCTTGTACACCTCTTCCAACCCCTCAGTGGAAACTACTGCGCCTGCCTTTAGACTCTGAGATCCAGAGAACACAATGGTAGAGGCAGTGGAGAATGGAAGGAGAGAGTGAAGTTTGATGAGTGAGTTTGATGTGACTTATGTGGAGCACGCAGAAAATGTAGCCCCGTACTGGTTTTTACACCAAGAGCCTATTTCTGTAAGACATTTCAGGTGGACATTTTTGATCAAGAAGCCAGAGTGAAAAAATTGACAGCAGGTGTCTCTGGGAAAGAAAAAGCAGCAAGGCGTCGTGTGCCATTTAAATGCTGCTATAAGAAGGGCGTACTTTAGCAGCATCTCTCTTGACACTTCTATCTGTGTAATCTCTAGCTGCTTGGACACAGCCACACTGAAAATAATTGTACTGCAAATACCAAGTTACACAGGGAAAAAGGGTAGGTCAGCAAATGCCTTCTGTCCTGGCACATCTCTCAGTCAGAACTCCAGCTGAAAAATTTTGCTGTAATGATGGACTTTGCCACTTGGAGAGAATTTATATAGTTGGGAAGAAGCATTCAAAGCCCTAGTGCATTTCGTCTATTTTACGGACTGCAAAGGCACTCTAAAGGCCAGCACTAGCTTTTTGTTGGACTTTTTGAGTAGCTGCTGGACGTTTTGAAGCGGTTTGGGATCTGCTAGAGTGCAAGGTAATACATAGAGTTTGAGGAAAGTGATATACACATTTTATATCTCCAGGGAGGTGGATGCAGTTCAGTGTGTGCGAGTTACATGTTGAACAGCTGATCACACAGAAAAGAAGAGGCTGCGCTGCAATTGCCTTTTCATTTGCAGCTTATAAACTGCACAGCCCACAATGAAACAATTCCACTTCCTTCTGTGCTACATACAGGATCACATTCTCTCAGTCTCTAAGAGCCAGGACCCCCAGCGGAGCTCTTCCCTGCGCTGCTCCTACACCAATGAGGCCGGAGCCAAAAACAGCTTGGCTTTTTCCCTGGCACCGTCTGCCAGCGCTCATCAAAATAACCACACGATGGCGCTGTCGACTAACAAAAGAAGGAAACGCACCGAGGCCAGCTCCAAAGGACAGAGCCGAGTTGGAAACGTCCCTGCTCTCAAATTAACTGTGCCAGGAAAAAAAGACTTTGCTGATCTTCCCCTTCCAAGTGTGCAAACACTTTTGCACCACACTCAAAGGGCAACACGAAATCCTCTGCCCTAACAAACATTTTCACTCTCGCAGAGTCCGGTAACAAACTCAAAGACATCCGCTCAACAAATGTGCCAGCTGAGAGAGAAAGTTCTTTGCTGCCTACAATTTCAACTTCACCCATCAAACAATGAACACACACCCTGCTATTGACACTTTTCTTTTCAGCTCTACGCTCCTAAGCTTTCAGTCTCAGAGTCAAGATCCAAGCAGCGTGGCAACAGGGACTACTCACACACTAAAGCTACAAGGACAAAAAGCTCAACAACTTGCTGTCTAGATTCCCACTGTCAGTTCAACAGCTCTAACCCACAGGGAAACCTCTTGGGAAAAACCTTTACATTCACTGAGACCACCCAAAGTGCCCATCCAAACTTAATTTCTTTGCCAAAGACAAGAACAAGAAGCTCATTACAAGAGAAATGGCATCCCCTCCTCCAAAATCCAAAACATCCAGTGACTGATCCCATACAATGGTGTCAGAACACTCTTACTAGAGGCAGACAGCCTTCCAAAGATGGATACTGACTCAATGACAGTACAAATTGAGGGAGTGCTTCCAAATATGCCGGCACAAGAAGCTGCTGTCGTCCTTGAGCTGCGTGACACAGCTTCTTATCTGCACCTCCAACTCTGGGGCTACGTGCTTTCCTTCCCATGAGAAAGCATTGCCATTCTCCTTCAGGAACTTACCAAGCCAAACTGTATGCCATGTCCTGTACTATGTCCAACAATGGCTCCTGCACAGAAGGGTCTACGACATAAATATCTTGCTGGACTATACCTCCTCATGGTACCTTTAACGCCTGCCCTATTACATTGTCACTATATCTTTTACTTGCCAAGGAAAGGCACTCAGAGTCACTTGGCCTTGCCTTGCCTTTGATGCTGTGGCTAGTCTACTCTTGTTTTGCTTGCTTGCTTCCTTATGTGTGCCTTGCCTGGCAAGACCTAGAAAGACCTTCCTTGCTTTGCTTTGCCTTGCCTACCGCTCTTTGCAATGCAAACCAAGTGTAGGCGCAATTGTAGGCAAGTCAAGGGAGAAGCTGACAAGGCTGGAGCCATGAGGGGCAAGCAAATGGAGTGGTAGGTGAGAGAAGGCCCAGAACTTCTAGGCAAGGATGGGCATAGGAAGGCCAGGCAGAAACAGGAAGGCCTAGGCAAGGCTAGGTTTCCCTGGAGGAAAGCAGTAGGCAGGTCAAGTGTGGGCATAGGCACTGGAGGGAGTGCAAGACTAGGGAGGCAAGGCAGGGCAAGGCAAGGAAACTTTTGGGTCACCAAGGCAAGACAAATGAGAGGTACATTCAAAGACTGCTGGTACATAAAAGGGGCTAGGACAGACTTCTCTGGCTGGCCTTGATCTCACATGGGCCATCTCTAATCTGCACCTAAAACACTTGGATTACCTGCTTTCCTTGGTATACAAAAGAACTGTCATTCTGGTCCTGAAGCGCAAAGGTGAAATGTGAATTTTATGTCCAAAATTCAAGACATGTAAGGATAGGTGCCAGAAGCAAGCTGCCAGGACAGATGGGTCTGCTTGCTCGTGACCTCTTTTGGGCTTCCTCTCACATGCTCCTGAAACGCTGGAGGTACGTGAAAGCCTTGAGAGTCCTAGGAGAAGCAGGCAGGGCAAGGCAAGATGAAGAAATGCCGCAAAAAGAGGGGTATTGAATTCCAGGTGGGGGACGAGTGAGCAAGGGAATGCAAGGCAAGGGAGAGGAGAGGTTCAAAGGTAACGCCAAGAAAAGTGGTGGCTTTGCCAGGCAAGACAAAGGAGAGGCAAGCAAGGCAATGAGAGTCCTAGAAGGAGAAGGAAATGAAAGATTGGAGCTGGACAAAGGGGAAGGGAAACTGGACAAAGTGGCAAGGGGGATGGGTGGTGCAAGGCACTGGACTGGTAGGAAGGGCAAGGGAAAGACATGGATGGGTCAGGAAGGAAGAGGAAAACAATGGCCAGGAATGACAAAGAAATGCAAGGTTGGATAGGAAAGGAAAGGCAAGGCAATGTAGGGAAGGGGTAGGCCAGACAATGGGTGTCTTAAGAGGAAAAGTATGCATAGCAAGGCCAAGAGAAAAGCGGTAAAGAAGTTAGCGTGGGGGATAGGTGAGTGTAGCTGAGAAAGAAAGAAAGAAAGTACCTCATTCCAGTTTGTATGTATGTATGTATGTGTGTGTGAAGTTTGCAGGATGTAAAGCAGAGACTTGATGGTGGAGTGAAAGGATGCTTTTGAATACACGTGGCAAGGTCCAAGCAAACTATTTGTCTTGGCACATCTGTGTCCCATAAACTTCTTAGTTTAGATTCAGACTGTAAGCGGGACAGAGAACACCCCTAAAATTACAGCTGAGCAAGAAAGCAGGTGGCATCAGCATGTTTTAGAGGAAGCAGTTTTTTTGTGTGAGAAGAAAATGGACATATGAGACTCCAGCAGTATCGACGTTCAGCTTAGAAGCAAAGTGCAATGATTCCGTACAAACTCTGAAAATGAAACGCAGCAATAAAAAGGCAATGGGACATGTCAGCGAAAGCTTTGTGGCCAAGCAGGGTGAGATGTTTGAAGCAGAACCACAGTTTGGCTTCACTAAGGATCCATCATGGTGGATTGCAAACATGTGCCAAGACAACACATATTCTGCAGCTGTTGCAGCTCTCCGCAGGAACACTAGCGCTTTCCCTTAGACTCTAAAATGCAGAGAAATGGCCTGCGCAGCGCAGAAGCTATTTGTGCTGCTTGTACACCTCTTCCAACCCCTCAGTGGAAACTACTGCGCCTGCCTTTAGACTCTGAGATCCAGAGAACACAATGGTAGAGGCAGTGGAGAATGGAAGGAGAGAGTGAAGTTTGATGAGTGAGTTTGATGTGACTTATGTGGAGCACGCAGAAAATGTAGCCCCGTACTGGTTTTTACACCTGGAGCCTATTTCTGTAAGACATTTCAGGTGGACATTTTTGATCAAGAAGCCAGAGTGAAAAAATTGACAGCAGGTGTCTCTGGGAAAGAAAAAGCAGCAAGGCGTCGTGTGCCATTTAAATGCTGCTATAAGAAGGGCGTACTTTAGCAGCATCTCTCTTGACACTTCTATCTGTGTAATCTCTAGCTGCTTGGACACAGCCACACTGAAAATAATTGTACTGCAAATACCAAGTTACACAGGGAAAAAGGGTAGGTCAGCAAATGCCTTCTGTCCTGGCACATCTCTCAGTCAGAACTCCAGCTGAAAAATTTTGCTGTAATGATGGACTTTGCCACTTGGAGAGAATTTATATAGTTGGGAAGAAGCATTCAAAGCCCTAGTGCATTTCGTCTATTTTACGGACTGCAAAGGCACTCTAAAGGCCAGCACTAGCTTTTTGTTGGACTTTTTGAGTAGCTGCTGGACGTTTTGAAGCGGTTTGGGATCTGCTAGAGTGCAAGGTAATACATAGAGTTTGAGGAAAGTGATATACACATTTTATATCTCCAGGGAGGTGGATGCAGTTCAGTGTGTGCGAGTTACATGTTGAGCAGCTGATCACACAGAAAAGAAGAGGCTGCGCTGCAATTGCCTTTTCATTTGCAGCTTATAAACTGCACAGCCCACAATGAAACAATTCCACTTCCTTCTGTGCTACATACAGGATCACATTCTCTCAGTCTCTAAGAGCCAGGACCCCCAGCGGAGCTCTTCCCTGCGCTGCTCCTACACCGATGAGGCCGGAGCCAAAAACAGCTTGGCTTTTTCCCTGGCACCGTCTGCCAGCGCTCATCAAAATAACCACACGATGGCGCTGTCGACTAACAAAAGAAGGAAACACACCGAGGCCAGCTCCAAAGGACAGAGCCGAGTTGGAAACGTCCCTGCTCTCAAATTAACTGTGCCAGG
The DNA here is from genome assembly GCF_030490865.1 of Poecile atricapillus. Taxonomy (NCBI): domain Eukaryota; kingdom Metazoa; phylum Chordata; class Aves; order Passeriformes; family Paridae; genus Poecile; species Poecile atricapillus. The sequence goes on along the minus strand of NC_081288.1, from coordinate 74,701,425 downwards.
AAAAAAAGACTTTGCTGATCTTCCCCCTCCAAGTGTGCAAACACTTTTGCACCACACTCAAAGGGCAACACGAAATCCTCTGCCCTAACAAACATTTTCACTCTCGCAGAGTCCGGTAACAAACTCAAAGACATCCGCTCAACAAATGTGCCAGCTGAGAGAGAAAGTTCTTTGCTGCCTACAATTTCAACTTCACCCATCAAACAATGAACACACACCCTGCTATTGACACTTTTCTTTTCTGCTCTACGCTCCTAAGCTTTCAGTCTCAGAGTCAAGATCCAAGCAGCGTGGCAACAGGGACTACTCACACACTAAAGCTACAAGGACAAAAAGCTCAACAACTTGGTGTCTAGATTCCCACTGTCAGTTCAACAGCTCTAACCCACAGGGAAACCTCTTGGGAAAAACCTTTACATTCACTGAGACCACCCAAAGTGCCCATCCAAACTTAATTTCTTTGCCAAAGACAAGAACAAGAAGCTCATTACAAGAGAAATGGCATCCCCTCCTCCAAAATCCAAAACATCCAGTGACTGATCCCATACAATGGTGTCAGAACACTCTTACTAGAGGCGGACAGCCTTCCAAAGATGGATACTGACTCAATGACAGTACAAATTGAGGGAGTGCTTCCAAATATGCCGGCACAAGAAGCTGCTGTCGTCCTTGAGCTGCGTGACACAGCTTCTTATCTGCACCTCCAACTCTGGGGCTACGTGCTTTCCTTCCCATGAGAAAGCATTGCCATTCTCCTTCAGGAACTTACCAAGCCAAACTGTATGCCATGTCCTGTACTATGTCCAACAATGGCTCCTGCACAGAAGGGTCTACGACATAAATATCTTGCTGGACTATACCTCCTCATGGTACCTTTAACGCCTGCCCTATTACATTGTCACTATATCTTTTACTTGCCAAGGAAAGGCACTCAGAGTCACTTGGCCTTGCCTTGCCTTTGATGCTGTGGCTAGTCTACTCTTGTTTTGCTTGCTTGCTTCCTTATGTGTGCCTTGCCTGGCAAGACCTAGAAAGACCTTCCTTGCTTTGCTTTGCCTTGCCTACCGCTCTTTGCAATGCAAACCAAGTGTAGGCGCAATTGTAGGCAAGTCAAGGGAGAAGCTGACAAGGCTGGAGCCATGAGGGGCAAGCAAATGGAGTGGTAGGTGAGAGAAGGCCCAGAACTTCTAGGCAAGGATGGGCATAGGAAGGCCAGGCAGAAACAGGAAGGCCTAGGCAAGGCTAGGTTTCCCTGGAGGAAAGCAGTAGGCAGGTCAAGTGTGGGCATAGGCACTGGAGGGAGTGCAAGACTAGGGAGGCAAGGCAGGGCAAGGCAAGGAAACTTTTGGGTCACCAAAACAAGACAAATGAGAGGTACATTCAAAGACTGCTGGTACACAAAAGGGGCTAGGAAATACTTCTCTGGCTGGCCTTGATCTCACATGGGCCATCTCTAATCTGCACCTAAAACACTTGGATTACCTGCTTTCCTTGGTATACAAAAGAACTGTCATTCTGGTCCTGAAGCGCAAAGGTGAAATGTGAATTTTATGTCCAAAATTCAAGACATGTAAGGATAGGTGCCAGAAGCAAGCTGCCAGGACAGATGGGTCTGCTTGCTCGTGACCTCTTTTGGGCTTCCTCTCACATGCTCCTGAAACGCTGGAGGTACGTGAAAGCCTTGAGAGTCCTAGGAGAAGCAGGCAGGGCAAGGCAAGATGAAGAAATGCCGCAAAAAGAGGGGTATTGAATTCCAGGTGGGGGACGAGTGAGCAAGGGAATGCAAGGCAAGGGAGAGGAGAGGTTCAAAGGTAACGCCAAGAAAAGTGGTGGCTTTGCCAGGCAAGACAAAGGAGAGGCAAGCAAGGCAATGAGAGTCCTAGAAGGAGAAGGAAATGAAAGATTGGAGCTGGACAAAGGGGAAGGGAAACTGGACAAGGTTGCAAGGGGGATGGGTGGTGCAAGGCACTGGACTGGTAGGAAAGTCAAGGGAAAGACATGGATGGGTCAGGAAGGAAGAGGAAAGCAATGGCCAGGAATGACAAAGAAATGCAAGGTTGGATAGGAAAGGAAAGGAAAGGCAATGTAGGGAAGGGGTAGGCCAGACAATGGGTGTCTTAAGAGAAAAAGTATGCATAGCAAGGCCAAGAGAAAAGCGGTAAAGAAGTTAGCGTGGGGGATAGGTGAGTGTAGCTGAGAAAGAAAGAAAGAAATTGCCTCATTCCAGTATGTATGTATGTATGTATGTGTGAAGTTTGCAGGATGTAAAGCAGAGACTTGATGGTGGAGTGAAAGGGTGCTCTTGAATACACGTGGCAAGGTCCAAGCAAACTATTTGTCTTGGCACATCTGTGTCCCATAACCTTCTTAGTTTAGATTCAGACTGTAAGCGGGACAGAGAACACCCCTAAAATTACAGCTGAGCAAGAAAGCAGGTCGCATCAGCATGTTTTAAAGGAAGCAGTTTTTTTGTGTGAGAAGAAAATGGACATATGAGACTCCAGCAGTATCGACGTTCTGCTTAGAAGCAAAGTGCAATGATTCCGTACAAACTCTGAAAATGAAACGCGGCAATAAAAAGGCAATGGGACATGTCAGCGAAAGCTTTGTGGCCAAGCAGGGTGAGATGTTTGAAGCAGAACCACAGTTTGGTTTCACTAAGGATCCATCATGGTGGATTGCAAACATGTGCCAAGACAACACATATTCTGCAGCTGTTGCAGCTCTCCGCAGGAACACTAGCGCTTTCCCTTAGGCTCTAAAATGCAGAGAAATGGCCTGCGCAGCGCAGAAGCTATTTGTGCTGCTTGTACACCTCTTCCAACCCCTCAGTGGAAACTATTGTGCCTGCCTTTAGACTCTGAGATCCAGAGAACACAATGGTAGAGGCAGTGGAGAATGGAAGGAGAGAGTGAAGTTTGATGAGTGAGTTTGATGTGACTTATGTGGAGCACGCAGAAAATGTAGCCCCGTACTGGTTTTTACACCTGGAGCCTATTTCTGTAAGACATTTCAGGTGGACATTTTTGATCAAGAAGCCAGAGTGAAAAAATTGACAGCAGGTCTCTCTGGGAAAGAAAAAGCAGCAAGGCGTCGTGTGCCATTTAAATGCTGCTATAAGAAGGGCGTACTTTAGCAGCATCTCTCTTGACACTTCTATCTGTGTAATCTCTAGCTGCTTGGACACAGCCACACTGAAAATAATTGTACTGCAAATACCAAGTTACACAGGGAAAAAGGGTAGGTCAGCAAATGCCTTCTGTCCTGGCACATCTCTCAGTCAGAACTCCAGCTGAAAAATTTTGCTGTAATGATGGACTTTGCCACTTGGAGAGAATTTATATAGTTGGGAAGAAGCATTCAAAGCCCTAGTGCATTTCGTCTATTTTACGGACTGCAAAGGCACTCTAAAGGCCAGCACTAGCTTTTTGTTGGACTTTTTGAGTAGCTGCTGGACGTTTTGAAGCGGTTTGGGATCTGCTAGAGTGCAAGGTAATACATAGAGTTTGAGGAAAGTGATATACACATTTTATATCTCCAGGGAGGTGGATGCAGTTCAGTGTGTGCGAGTTACATGTTGAGCAGCTGATCACACAGAAAAGAAGAGGCTGCGCTGCAATTGCCTTTTCATTTGCAGCTTATAAACTGCACAGCCCACAATGAAACAATTCCACTTCCTTCTGTGCTACATACAGGATCACATTCTCTCAGTCTCTAAGAGCCAGGACCCCCAGCGGAGCTCTTCCCTGCGCTGCTCCTACACCGATGAGGCCGGAGCCAAAAACAGCTTGGCTTTTTCCCTGGCACCGTCTGCCAGCGCTCATCAAAATAACCACACGATGGCGCTGTCGACTAACAAAAGAAGGAAACACACCGAGGCCAGCTCCAAAGGACAGAGCCGAGTTGGAAACGTCCCTGCTCTCAAATTAACTGTGCCAGGAAAAAAAGACTTTGCTGATCTTCCCCTTCCAAGTGTGCAAACACTTTTGCACCACACTCAAAGGGCAACACGAAATCCTCTGCCCTAACAAACATTTTCACTCTCGCAGAGTCCGGTAACAAACTCAAAGACATCCGCTCAACAAATGTGCCAGCTGAGAGAGAAAGTTCTTTGCTGCCTACAATTTCAACTTCACCCATCAAACAATGAACACACACCCTGCTATTGACACTTTTCTTTTCAGCTCTACGCTCCTAAGCTTTCAGTCTCAGAGTCAAGATCCAAGCAGCGTGGCAACAGGGACTACTCACACACTAAAGCTACAAGGACAAAAAGCTCAACAACTTGGTGTCTAGATTCCCACTGTCAGTTCAACAGCTCTAACCCACAGGGAAACCTCTTGGGAAAAACCTTTACATTCACTGAGACCACCCAAAGTGCCCATCCAAACTTAATTTCTTTGCCAAAGACAAGAACAAGAAGCTTATTACAAGAGAAATGGCATCCCCTCCTCCAAAATCCAAAACATCCAGTGACTGATCCCATACAATGGTGTCAGAACACTCTTACTAGAGTCGGACAGCCTTCCAAAGATGGATACTGACTCAATGACAGTACAAATTGAGGGAGTGCTTCCAAATATGCCGGCACAAGAAGCTGCTGTCGTCCTTGAGCTGCGTGACACAGCTTCTTATCTGCACCTCCAACTCTGGGGCTACGTGCTTTCCTTCCCATGAGAAAGCATTGCCATTCTCCTTCAGGAACTTACCAAGCCAAACTGTATGCCATGTCCTGTACTATGTCCAACAATGGCTCCTGCACAGAAGGGTCTACGACATAAATATCTTGCTGGACTATACCTCCTCATGGTACCTTTAACGCCTGCCCTATTACATTGTCACTATATCTTTTACTTGCCAAGGAAAGGCACTCAGAGTCACTTGGCCTTGCCTTGCCTTTGATGCTGTGGCTAGTCTACTCTTGTTTTGCTTGCTTGCTTCCTTATGTGTGCCTTGCCTGGCAAGACCTAGAAAGACCTTCCTTGCTTTGCTTTGCCTTGCCTACCGCTCTTTGCAATGCAAACCAAGTGTAGGCGCAATTGTAGTCAAGTCAAGGGAGAAGCTGACAAGGCTGGAGCCATGAGGGGCAAGCAAATGGAGTGGTAGGTGAGAGAAGGCCCAGAACTTCTAGGCAAGGATGGGCATAGGAAGGCCAGGCAGAAACAGGAAGGCCTAGGCAAGGCTAGGTTTCCCTGGAGGAAAGCAGTAGGCAGGTCAAGTGTGGGCATAGGCACTGGAGGGAGTGCAAGACTAGGGAGGCAAGGCAGGGCAAGGCAAGGAAACTTTTGGGTCACCAAGGCAAGACAAATGAGAGGTACATTCAAAGACTGCTGGTACACAAAAGGGGCTAGGACAGACTTCTCTGGCTGGCCTTGATCTCACATGGGCCATCTCTAATCTGCACCTAAAACACTTGGATTACCTGCTTTCCTTGGTATACAAAAGAACTGTCATTCTGGTCCTGAAGCGCAAAGGTGAAATGTGAATTTTATGTCCAAAATTCAAGACATGTAAGGATAGGTGCCAGAAGCAAGCTGCCAGGACAGATGGGTGTGTTTGCTCGTGACCTCTTTTGGGCTTCCTCTCACATGCTCCTGAAACGCTGGAGGTACGTGAAAGCCTTGAGAGTCCTAGGAGAAGCAGGCAGGGCAAGGCAAGATGAAGAAATGCCGCAAAAAGAGGGGTATTGAATTCCAGGTGGGGGACGAGTGAGCAAGGGAATGCAAGGCAAGGGAGAGGAGAGGTTCAAAGGTAACGCCAAGAAAAGTGGTGGCTTTGCCAGGCAAGACAAAGGAGAGGCAAGCAAGGCAATGAGAGTCCTAGAAGGAGAAGGAAATGAAAGATTGGAGCTGGACAAAGGGGAAGGGAAACTGGACAAGGTTGCAAGGGGGATGGGTGGTGCAAGGCACTGGACTGGTAGGAAAGTCAAGGGAAAGACATGGATGGGTCAGGATGGAAGAGGAAAGCAATGGCCAGGAATGACAAAGAAATGCAAGGTTGGATAGGAAAGGAAAGGAAAGGCAATGTAGGGAAGGGGTAGGCCAGACAATGGGTGTCTTAAGAGAAAAAGTATGCATAGCAAGGCCAAGAGAAAAGCGGTAAAGAAGTTAGCGTGGGGGATAGGTGAGTGTAGCTGAGAAAGAAAGAAAGAAATTGCCTCATTCCAGTATGTATGTATGTATGTATGTGTGAAGTTTGCAGGATGTAAAGCAGAGACTTGATGGTGGAGTGAAAGGGTGCTCTTGAATACACGTGGCAAGGTCCAAGCAAACTATTTGTCTTGGCACATCTGTGTCCCATAACCTTCTTAGTTTAGATTCAGACTGTAAGCGGGACAGAGAACACCCCTAAAATTACAGCTGAGCAAGAAAGCAGGTCGCATCAGCATGTTTTAAAGGAAGCAGTTTTTTTGTGTGAGAAGAAAATGGACATATGAGACTCCAGCAGTATCGACGTTCTGCTTAGAAGCAAAGTGCAATGATTCCGTACAAACTCTGAAAATGAAACGCGGCAATAAAAAGGCAATGGGACATGTCAGCGAAAGCTTTGTGGCCAAGCAGGGTGAGATGTTTGAAGCAGAACCACAGTTTGGTTTCACTAAGGATCCATCATGGTGGATTGCAAACATGTGCCAAGACAACACATATTCTGCAGCTGTTGCAGCTCTCCGCAGGAACACTAGCGCTTTCCCTTAGGCTCTAAAATGCAGAGAAATGGCCTGCGCAGCGCAGAAGCTATTTGTGCTGCTTGTACACCTCTTCCAACCCCTCAGTGGAAACTATTGTGCTTGCCTTTAAACTCTGAGATCCAGAGAACACAATGGTAGAGGCAGTGGAGAATGGAAGGAGAGAGTGAAGTTTGATGAGTGAGTTTGATGTGACTTATGTGGAGCACGCAGAAAATGTAGCCCCGTACTGGTTTTTACACCTGGAGCCTATTTCTGTAAGACATTTCAGGTGGACATTTTTGATCAAGAAGCCAGAGTGAAAAAATTGACAGCAGGTCTCTCTGGGAAAGAAAAAGCAGCAAGGCGTCGTGTGCCATTTAAATGCTGCTATAAGAAGGGCGTACTTTAGCAGCATCTCTCTTGACACTTCTATCTGTGTAATCTCTAGCTGCTTGGACACAGCCACACTGAAAATAATTGTACTGCAAATACCAAGTTACACAGGGAAAAAGGGTAGGTCAGCAAATGCCTTCTATCCTGGCACATCTCTCAGTCAGAACTCCAGCTGAAAAATTTTGCTGTAATGATGGACTTTGCCACTTGGAGAGAATTTATATAGTTGGGAAGAAGCATTCAAAGCCCTAGTGCATTTCGTCTATTTTACGGACTGCAAAGGCACTCTAAAGGCCAGCACTAGCTTTTTGTTGGACTTTTTCTTTTTGAGTAGCTGCTGGACGTTTTGAAGCGGTTTGGGATCTGCTAGAGTGCAAGGTAATACATAGAGTTTGAGGAAAGTGATATACACATTTTATATCTCCAGGGAGGTGGATGCAGTTCAGTGTGTGCGAGTTACATGTTGAGCAGCTGATCACACAGAAAAGAAGAGGCTGCGCTGCAATTGCCTTTTCATTTGCAGCTTATAAACTGCACAGCCCACAATGAAACAATTCCACTTCCTTCTGTGCTACATACAGGATCACATTCTCTCAGTCTCTAAGAGCCAGGACCCCCAGCGGAGCTCTTCCCTGCGCTGCTCCTACACCAATGAGGCCGGAGCCGCAAACAGCTTGGCTTTTTCCCTGGCACCGGCTGCCAGCGCTCATCAAAATAACCACACGATGGCGCTGTCAACTAACAAAAGAAGGAAACGCACCGAGGCCAGCTCCAAAGGACAGAGCCGAGTTGGAAACGTCCCTGCTCTCAAATTAACTGTGCCAGGAAAAAAAGACTTTGCTGATCTTCCCCTTCCAAGTGTGCAAACACTTTTGCACCACACTCAAAGGGCAACACGAAATCCTCTGCCCTAACAAACATTTTCACTCTCGCAGAGTCCGGTAACAAACTCAAAGACATCCGCTCAACAAATGTGCCAGCTGAGAGAGAAAGTTCTTTGCTGCCTACAATTTCAACTTCACCCATCAAACAATGAACACACACCCTGCTATTGACACTTTTCTTTTCAGCTCTACGCTCCTAAGCTTTCAGTCTCAGAGTCAAGATCCAAGCAGCATGGCAACAGGGACTACTCACACACTAAAGCTACAAGGACAAAAAGCTCAACAACTTGGTGTCTAGATTCCCACTGTCAGTTCAACAGCTCTAACCCACAGGGAAACCTCTTGGGAAAAACCTTTAAATTCACTGAGACCACCCAAAGTGCCCATCCAAACTTAATTTCTTTGCCAAAGAGAAGAACAAGAAGCTCATTTCAAGAGAAATGGCATCCCCTCCTCCAAAATCCAAAACATCCAGTGACTGATCCCATACAATGGTGTCAGAACACTCTTACTAGAGGCAGACAGCCTTCCAAAGATGGATACTGACTCAATGACTGTACAAATTGAGGGAGTGCTTCCAAATATGCCGGCACAAGAAGCTGCTGTCGTCCTTGAGCTGCGCGACACAGCTTCTTATCTGCACCTCCAACTCTGGGGCTACGTGCTTTCCTTCCCATGAGAAAGCATTGCCATTCTCCTTCAGGAACTTACCAAGCCAAACTGTATGCCATGTCCTGTACTATGTCCAACAATGGCTCCTGCACAGAAGGGTCTACGACATAAATATCTTGCTGGACTATACCTCCTCATGGTACCTTCAACGCCTGCCCTATTACATTGTCACTATATCTTTTACTTGCCAAGGAAAGGCACTCAGAGTCACTTGGCCTTGCCTTGCCTTTGATGCTGTGGCTAGTCTACTCTTGTTTTGCTTGCTTGCTTGCTTATGTGTGCCTTGCCTGGCAAGACCTAGAAAGACCTTCCTTGCTTTGCTTTGCCTTGCCTACCGCTCTTTGCAATGCAAACCAAGTGTAGGCGCAATTGTAGGCAAGTCAAGGGAGAAGCTGACAAGGCTGGAGCCATGAGGGGCAAGCAAATGGAGTGGTAGGTGAGAGAAGGCCCAGAACTTCTAGGCAAGGATGGGCATAGGAAGGCCAGGCAGAAACAGGAAGGCCTAGGCAAGGCTAGGTTTCCCTGGAGGAAAGCAGTAGGCAGGTCAAGTGTGGGCATAGGCACTGGAGGGAGTGCAAGACTAGGGAGGCAAGGCAGGGCAAGGCAAGGAAACTTTTGGGTCACCAAGGCAAGACAAATGAGAGGTACATTCAAAGACTGCTGGTACACAAAAGGGGCTAGGACAGACTTCTCTGTCTGGCCTTGATCTCACATGGGCCATCTCTAATCTGCACCTAAAACACTTGGATTACCTGCTTTCCTTGGTATACAAAAGAACTGTCATTCTGGTCCTGAAGCGCAAAGGTGAAATGTGAATTTTATGTCCAAAATTCAAGACATGTAAGGATAGGTGCCAGAAGCAAGCTGCCAGGACAGATGGGTGTGTTTGCTCGTGACCTCTTTTGGGCTTCCTCTCACATGCTCCTGAAACGCTGGAGGTACGTGAAAGCCTTGAGAGTCCTAGGAGAAGCAGGCAGGGCAAGGCAAGATGAAGAAATGCCGCAAAAAGAGGGGTATTGAATTCCAGGTGGGGGACGAATGAGCAAGGGAATGCAAGGCAAGGGAGAGGAGAGGTTCAAAGGTAACGCCAAGAAAAGTGGTGGCTTTGCCAGGCAAGACAAAGGAGAGGCAAGCAAGGCAATGAGAGTCCTAGAAGGAGAAGGAAATGAAAGATTGGAGCTGGACAAAGGGGAAGGGAAACTGGACAAAGTGGCAAGGGGGATGGGTGGTGCAAGGCACTGGACTGGTAGGAAGGGCAAGGGAAAGACATGGATGGGTCAGGAAGGAAGAGGAAAACAATGGCCAGGAATGACAAAGAAATGCAAGGTTCGATAGGAAAGGAAAGGAAAGGAAAGGAAAGGCAATGTAGGGAAGGGGTAGGCCAGACAATGGGTGTCTTAAGAGAAAAAGTATGCATAGCAAGGCCAAGAGAAAAGCGGTAAAGAAGTTAGCGTGGGGGATAGGTGAGTGTAGCTGAGAAAGAAAGAAAGAAATTGCCTCATTCCAGTATGTATGTATGTATGTATGTGTGAAGTTTGCAGGATGTAAAGCAGAGACTTGATGGTGGAGTGAAAGGGTGCTCTTGAATACACGTGGCAAGGTCCAAGCAAACTATTTGTCTTGGCACATCTGTGTCCCATAACCTTCTTAGTTTAGATTCAGACTGTAAGCGGGACAGAGAACACCCCTAAAATTACAGCTGAGCAAGAAAGCAGGTCGCATCAGCATGTTTTAAAGGAAGCAGTTTTTTTGTGTGAGAAGAAAATGGACATATGAGACTCCAGCAGTATCGACGTTCTGCTTAGAAGCAAAGTGCAATGATTCCGTACAAACTCTGAAAATGAAACGCGGCAATAAAAAGGCAATGGGACATGTCAGCGAAAGCTTTGTGGCCAAGCAGGGTGAGATGTTTGAAGCAGAACCACAGTTTGGTTTCACTAAGGATCCATCATGGTGGATTGCAAACATGTGCCAAGACAACACATATTCTGCAGCTGTTGCAGCTCTCCGCAGGAACACTAGCGCTTTCCCTTAGGCTCTAAAATGCAGAGAAATGGCCTGCGCAGCGCAGAAGCTATTTGTGCTGCTTGTACACCTCTTCCAACCCCTCAGTGGAAACTATTGTGCCTGCCTTTAAACTCTGAGATCCAGAGAACACAATGGTAGAGGCAGTGGAGAATGGAAGGAGAGAGTGAAGTTTGATGAGTGAGTTTGATGTGACTTATGTGGAGCACGCAGAAAATGTAGCCCCGTACTGGTTTTTACACCTGGAGCCTATTTCTGTAAGACATTTCAGGTGGACATTTTTGATCAAGAAGCCAGAGTGAAAAAATTGACAGCAGGTGTCTCTGGGAAAGAAAAAGCAGCAAGGCGTCGTGTGCCATTTAAATGCTGCTATAAGAAGGGCGTACTTTAGCAGCATCTCTCTTGACACTTCTATCTGTGTAATCTCTAGCTGCTTGGACACAGCGACACTGAAAATAATTGTACTGCAAATACCAAGTTACACAGGGAAAAAGGGTAGGTCAGCAAATGCCTTCTATCCTGGCACATCTCTCAGTCAGAACTCCAGCTGAAAAATTTTGCTGTAATGATGGACTTTGCCACTTGGAGAGAATTTATATAGTTGGGAAGAAGCATTCAAAGCCCTAGTGCATTTCGTCTATTTTACGGACTGCAAAGGCACTCTAAAGGCCAGCACTAGCTTTTTGTTGGACTTTTTCTTTTTGAGTAGCTGCTGGACGTTTTGAAGCGGTTTGGGATCTGCTAGAGTGCAAGGTAATACATAGAGTTTGAGGAAAGTGATATACACATTTTATATCTCCAGGGAGGTGGATGCAGTTCAGTGTGTGCGAGTTACATGTTGAGCAGCTGATCACACAGAAAAGAAGAGGCTGCGCTGCAATTGCCTTTTCATTTGCAGCTTATAAACTGCACAGCCCACAATGAAACAATTCCACTTCCTTCTGTGCTACATACAGGATCACATTCTCTCAGTCTCTAAGAGCCAGGACCCCCAGCGGAGCTCTTCCCTGCGCTGCTCCTACACCAATGAGGCCGGAGCCGCAAACAGCTTGGCTTTTTCCCTGGCACCGGCTGCCAGCGCTCATCAAAATAACCACACGATGGCGCTGTCAACTAACAAAAGAAGGAAACGCACCGAGGCCAGCTCCAAAGGACAGAGCCGAGTTGGAAACGTCCCTGCTCTCAAATTAACTGTGCCAGGAAAAAAAGACTTTGCTGATCTTCCCCTTCCAAGTGTGCAAACACTTTTGCACCACACTCAAAGGGCAACACGAAATCCTCTGCCCTAACAAACATTTTCACTCTCGCAGAGTCCGGTAACAAACTCAAAGACATCCGCTCAACAAATGTGCCAGCTGAGAGAGAAAGTTCTTTGCTGCCTACAATTTCAACTTCACCCATCAAACAATGAACACACACCCTGCTATTGACACTTTTCTTTTCAGCTCTACGCTCCTAAGCTTTCAGTCTCAGAGTCAAGATCCAAGCAGCATGGCAACAGGGACTACTCACACACTAAAGCTACAAGGACAAAAAGCTCAACAACTTGGTGTCTAGATTCCCACTGTCAGTTCAACAGCTCTAACCCACAGGGAAACCTCTTGGGAAAAACCTTTAAATTCACTGAGACCACCCAAAGTGCCCATCCAAACTTAATTTCTTTGCCAAAGAGAAGAACAAGAAGCTCATTTCAAGAGAAATGGCATCCCCTCCTCCAAAATCCAAAACATCCAGTGACTGATCCCATACAATGGTGTCAGAACACTCTTACTAGAGGCAGACAGCCTTCCAAAGATGGATACTGACTCAATGACTGTACAAATTGAGGGAGTGCTTCCAAATATGCCGGCACAAGAAGCTGCTGTCGTCCTTGAGCTGCGCGACACAGCTTCTTATCTGCACCTCCAACTCTGGGGCTACGTGCTTTCCTTCCCATGAGAAAGCATTGCCATTCTCCTTCAGGAACTTACCAAGCCAAACTGTATGCCATGTCCTGTACTATGTCCAACAATGGCTCCTGCACAGAAGGGTCTACGACATAAATATCTTGCTGGACTATACCTCCTCATGGTACCTTCAACGCCTGCCCTATTACATTGTCACTATATCTTTTACTTGCCAAGGAAAGGCACTCAGAGTCACTTGGCCTTGCCTTGCCTTTGATGCTGTGGCTAGTCTACTCTTGTTTTGCTTGCTTGCTTGCTTATGTGTGCCTTGCCTGGCAAGACCTAGAAAGACCTTCCTTGCTTTGCTTTGCCTTGCCTACCGCTCTTTGCAATGCAAACCAAGTGTAGGCGCAATTGTAGGCAAGTCAAGGGAGAAGCTGACAAGGCTGGAGCCATGAGGGGCAAGCAAATGGAGTGGTAGGTGAGAGAAGGCCCAGAACTTCTAGGCAAGGATGGGCATAGGAAGGCCAGGCAGAAACAGGAAGGCCTAGGCAAGGCTAGGTTTCCCTGGAGGAAAGCAGTAGGCAGGTCAAGTGTGGGCATAGGCACTGGAGGGAGTGCAAGACTAGGGAGGCAAGGCAGGGCAAGGCAAGGAAACTTTTGGGTCACCAAGGCAAGACAAATGAGAGGTACATTCAAAGACTGCTGGTACACAAAAGGGGCTAGGACAGACTTCTCTGTCTGGCCTTGATCTCACATGGGCCATCTCTAATCTGCACCTAAAACACTTGGATTACCTGCTTTCCTTGGTATACAAAAGAACTGTCATTCTGGTCCTGAAGCGCAAAGGTGAAATGTGAATTTTATGTCCAAAATTCAAGACATGTAAGGATAGGTGCCAGAAGCAAGCTGCCAGGACAGATGGGTGTGTTTGCTCGTGACCTCTTTTGGGCTTCCTCTCACATGCTCCTGAAACGCTGGAGGTACGTGAAAGCCTTGAGAGTCCTAGGAGAAGCAGGCAGGGCAAGGCAAGATGAAGAAATGCCGCAAAAAGAGGGGTATTGAATTCCAGGTGGGGGACGAGTGAGCAAGGGAATGCAAGGCAAGGGAGAGGAGAGGTTCAAAGGTAACGCCAAGAAAAGTGGTGGCTTTGCCAGGCAAGACAAAGGAGAGGCAAGCAAGGCAATGAGAGTCCTAGAAGGAGAAGGAAATGAAAGATTGGAGCTGGACAAAGGGGAAGGGAAACTGGACAAAGTGGCAAGGGGGATGGGTGGTGCAAGGCACTGGACTGGTAGGAAGGGCAAGGGAAAGACATGGATGGGTCAGGAAGGAAGAGGAAAACAATGGCCAGGAATGACAAAGAAATGCAAGGTTCGATAGGAAAGGAAAGGAAAGGAAAGGAAAGGCAATGTAGGGAAGGGGTAGGCCAGACAATGGGTGTCTTAAGAGAAAAAGTATGCATAGCAAGGCCAAGAGAAAAGCGGTAAAGAAGTTAGCGTGGGGGATAGGTGAGTGTAGCTGAGAAAGAAAGAAAGAAAGTGCCTCATTCCAGTATGTATGTATGTATGTGTGTGTGAAGTTTGCAGGATGTAAAGCAGAGACTTGATGGTGGAGTGAAAGGATGCTCTTGAATACACGTGGCAAGGTCCAAGCAAACTATTTGTCTTGGCACATCTGTGTCCCATAAACTTCTTAGTTTAGATTCAGACTGTAAGCGGGACAGAGAACACCCCTAAAATTACAGCTGAGCAAGAAAGCAGGTGGCATCAGCATGTTTTAAAGGAAGCAGTTTTTTTGTGTGAGAAGAAAATGGACATATGAGACTCCAGCAGTATCGACGTTCTGCTTAGAAGCAAAGTGCAATGATTCCGTACAAACTCTGAAAATGAAACGCGGCAATAAAAAGGCAATGGGACATGTCAGCGAAAGCTTTGTGGCCAAGCAGGGTGAGATGTTTGAAGCAGAACCACAGTTTGGTTTCACTAAGGATCCATCATGGTGGATTGCAAACATGTGCCAAGACAACACATATTCTGCAGCTGTTGCAGCTCTCCGCAGGAACACTAGCGCTTTCCCTTAGGCTCTAAAATGCAGAGAAATGGCCTGCGCAGCGCAGAAGCTATTTGTGCTGCTTGTACACCTCTTCCAACCCCTCAGTGGAAACTATTGCGCCTGCCTTTAGACTCTGAGATCCAGAGAACACAATGGTAGAGGCAGTGGAGAATGGAAGGAGAGAGTGAAGTTTGATGAGTGAGTTTGATGTGACTTATGTGGAACACGCAGAAAATGTAGCCCCGTACTGGTTTTTACACCTGGAGCCTATTTCTGTAAGACATTTCAGGTGGACATTTTTGATCAAGAAGCCAGAGTGAAAAAACTGACAGCAGGTCTCTCTGGGAAAGAAAAAGCAGCAAGGCGTCGTGTGCCATTTAAATGCTGCTATAAGAAGGGCGTACTTTAGCAGCATCTCTCTTGACACTTCTATCTGTGTAATCTCTAGCTGCTTGGACATAGCGACACTGAAAATAATTGTACTGCGAATACCAAGTTACACAGGGAAAAAGGGTAGGTCAGCAAATGCCTTCTATCCTGGCACATCTCTCAGTCAGAACTCCAGCTGAAAAATTTTGCTGTAATGATGGACTTTGCCACTTGGAGAGAATTTATATAGTTGGGAAGAAGCATTCAAAGCCCTAGTGCATTTCGTCTATTTTACGGACTGCAAAGGCACTCTAAAGGCCAGCACTAGCTTTTTGTTGGACTTTTTCTTTTTGAGTAGCTGCTGGACGTTTTGAAGCGGTTTGGGATCTGCTAGAGTGCAAGGTAATACATAGAGTTTGAGGAAAGTGATATACACATTTTATATCTCCAGGGAGGTGGATGCAGTTCAGTGTGTGCGAGTTACATGTTGAGCAGCTGATCACACAGAAAAGAAGAGGCTGCGCTGCAATTGCCTTTTCATTTGCAGCTTATAAACTGCACAGCCCACAATGAAACAATTCCACTTCCTTCTGTGCTACATACAGGATCACATTCTCTCAGTCTCTAAGAGCCAGGACCCCCAGCGGAGCTCTTCCCTGCGCTGCTCCTACACCAATGAGGCCGGAGCCGCAAACAGCTTGGCTTTTTCCCTGGCACCGTCTGCCAGCGCTCATCAAAATAACCACACGATGGCGCTGTCGACTAACAAAAGAAGGAAACGCACCGAGGCCAGCTCCAAAGGACAGAGCCGAGTTGGAAACGTCCCTGCTCTCAAATTAACTGTGCCAGGAAAAAAAGACTTTGCTGATCTTCCCCCTCCAAGTGTGCAAACACTTTTGCACCACACTCAAAGGGCAACACGAAATCCTCTGCCCTAACAAACATTTTCACTCTCGCAGAGTCCGGTAACAAACTCAAAGACATCCGCTCAACAAATGTGCCAGTGGAGAGAGAAAGTTCTTTGCTGCCTACAATTTCAACTTCACCCATCAAACAATGAACACACACCCTGCTATTGACACTTTTCTTTTCAGCTCTACGCTCCTAAGCTTTCAGTCTCAGAGTCAAGATCCAAGCAGCGTGGCAACAGGGACTACTCACACACTAAAGCTACAAGGACAAAAAGCTCAACAACTTGGTGTCTAGATCCCCACTGTCAGTTCAACAGCTCTAACCCACAGGGAAACCTCTTGGGAAAAACCTTTAAATTCACTGACACCACCCAAAGTGCCCATCCAAACTTAATTTCTTTGCCAAAGAGAAGAACAAGAAGCTCATTTCAAGAGAAATGGCATCCCCTCCTCCAAAATCCAAAACATCCAGTGACTGATCCCATACAATGGTGTCAGAACACTCTTACTAGAGGCGGACAGCCTTCCAAAGATGGATACTGACTCAATGACTGTACAAATTGAGGGAGTGCTTCCAAATATGCCGGCACAAGAAGCTGCTGTCGTCCTTGAGCTGCGTGACACAGCTTCTTATCTGCACCTCCAACTCTGGGGCTACGTGCTTTCCTTCCCATGAGAAAGCATTGCCATTCTCCTTCAGGAACTTACCAAGCCAAACTGTATGCCATGTCCTGTACTATGTCCAACAATGGCTCCTGCACAGAAGGGTCTACGACATAAATATCTTGCTGGACTATACCTCCTCATGGTACCTTTAACGCCTGCCCTATTACATTGTCACTATATCTTTTACTTGCCAAGGAAAGGCACTCAGAGTCACTTGGCCTTGCCTTGCCTTTGATGCTGTGGCTAGTCTACTCTTGTTTTGCTTGCTTGCTTCCTTATGTGTGCCTTGCCTGGCAAGACCTAGAAAGACCTTCCTTGCTTTGCTTTGCCTTGCCTACCGCTCTTTGCAATGCAAACCAAGTGTAGGCGCAATTGTAGGCAAGTCAAGGGAGAAGCTGACAAGGCTGGAGCCATGAGGGGCAAGCAAATGGAGTGGTAGGTGAGAGAAGGCCCAGAACTTCTAGGCAAGGATGGGCATAGGAAGGCCAGGCAGAAACAGGAAGGCCTAGGCAAGGCTAGGTTTCCCTGGAGGAAAGCAGTAGGCAGGTCAAGTGTGGGCGTAGGCACTGGAGGGAGTGCAAGGCTAGGGAGGCAAGGCAGGGCAAGGCAAGGAAACTTTTGGGTCACCAAGGCAAGACAAATGAGAGGTACATTCAAAGACTGCTGGTACACAAAAGGGGCTAGGACAGACTTCTCTGGCTGGCCTTGATCTCACATGGGCCATCTCTAATCTGCACCTAAAACACTTGGATTACCTGCTTTCCTTGGTATACAAAAGAACTGTCATTCTGGTCCTGAAGCGCAAAGGTGAAATGTGAATTTTATGTCCAAAATTCAAGACATGTAAGGATAGGTGCCAGAAGCAAGCTGCCAGGACAGATGGGTGTGCTTGCACGTAACCTCTTTTGGGCTTCCTCTCACATGCTCCTGAAACGCTGGAGGTACGTGAAAGCCTTGAGAGTCCTAGGAGAAGCAGGCAGGGCAAGGCAAGATGAAGAAATGCCGCAAAAAGAGGGGTATTGAATTCCAGGTGGGGGACGAGTGAGCAAGGGAATGCAAGGCAAGGGAGAGGAGAGGTTCAAAGGTAACGCCAAGAAAAGTGGTGGCTTTGCCAGGCAAGACAAAGGAGAGGCAAGCAAGGCAATGAGAGTCCTAGAAGGAGAAGGAAATGAAAGATTGGAGCTGGACAAAGGGGAAGGGAAACTGGACAAAGTGGCAAGGGGGATGGGTGGTGCAAGGCACTGGACTGGTAGGAAGGGCAAGGGAAAGACATGGATGGGTCAGGAAGGAAGAGGAAAGCAATGGCCAGGAATGACAAAGAAATGCAAGGTTGGATAGGAAAGGAAAGGCAAGGCAATGTAGGGAAGGGGTAGGCCAGACAATGGGTGTCTTAAGAGGAAAAGTATGCATAGCAAGGCCAAGAGAAAAGCGGTAAAGAAGTTAGCGTGGGGGATAGGTGAGTGTAGCTGAGAAAGAAAGAAAGAAAGTGCCTCATTCCAGTATGTATGTATGTATGTGTGTGTGAAGTTTGCAGGATGTAAAGCAGAGACTTGATGGTGGAGTGAAAGGATGCTTTTGAATACACGTGGCAAGGTCCAAGCAAACTATTTGTCTTGGCACATCTGTGTCCCATAAACTTCTTAGTTTAGATTCAGACTGTAAGCGAGACAGAGAACACCCCTAAAATTACAGCTGAGCAAGAAAGCAGGTGGCATCAGCATGTTTTAAAGGAAGCAGTTTTTTTGTGTGAGAAGAAAATGGACATATGAGACTCCAGCAGTATCGACGTTCAGCTTAGAAGCAAAGTGCAATGATTCCGTACAAACTCTGAAAATGAAACGCAGCAATAAAAAGGCAATGGGACATGTCAGCGAAAGCTTTGTGGCCAAGCAGGGTGAGATGTTTGAAGCAGAACCACAGTTTGGTTTCACTAAGGATCCATCATGGTGGATTGCAAACATGTGCCAAGACAACACATATTCTGCAGCTGTTGCAGCTCTCCGCAGGAACACTAGCGCTTTCCCTTAGGCTCTAAAATGCAGAGAAATGGCCTGCGCAGCGCAGAAGCTATTTGTGCTGCTTGTACACCTCTTCCAACCCCTCAGTGGAAACTATTGCGCCTGCCTTTAGACTCTGAGATCCAGAGAACACAATGGTAGAGGCAGTGGAGAATGGAAGGAGAGAGTGAAGTTTGATGAGTGAGTTTGATGTGACTTATGTGGAGCACGCAGAAAATGTAGCCCCGTACTGGTTTTTACACCTGGAGCCTATTTCTGTAAGACATTTCAGGTGGACATTTTTGATCAAGAAGCCAGAGTGAAAAAACTGACAGCAGGTCTCTCTGGGAAAGAAAAAGCAGCAAGGCGTCGTGTGCCATTTAAATGCTGCTATAAGAAGGGCGTACTTTAGCAGCATCTCTCTTGACACTTCTATCTGTGTAATCTCTAGCTGCTTGGACACAGCGACACTGAAAATAATTGTACTGCAAATACCAAGTTACACAGGGAAAAAGGGTAGGTCAGCAAATGCCTTCTGTCCTGGCACATCTCTCAGTCAGAACTCCAGCTGAAAAATTTTGCTGTAATGATGGACTTTGCCACTTGGAGAGAATTTATATAGTTGGGAAGAAGCATTCAAAGCCCTAGTGCATTTCGTCTATTTTACAAACTGCAAAGGCACTCTAATGGCCAGCACTAGCTTTTTGTTGGACTTTTTCTTTTTGAGTAGCTGCTGGACGTTTTGAAGCGGTTTGGGATCTGCTAGAGTGCAAGGTAATACATAGAGTTTGAGGAAAGTGATATACACATTTTATATCTCCAAGGAGGTGGATGCAGTTCAGTGTGTGCGAGTTACATGTTGAGCAGCTGATCACACAGAAAAGAAGAGGCTGCGCTGCAATTGCCTTTTCATTTGCAGCTTATAAACTGCACAGCCCACAATGAAACAATTCCACTTCCTTCTGTGCTACATACAGGATCACATTCTCTCAGTCTCTAAGAGCCAGGACCCCCAGCGGAGCTCTTCCCTGCGCTGCTCCTACACCAATGAGGCCGGAGCCACAAACAGCTTGGCTTTTTCCCTGGCACCGTCTGCCAGCGCTCATCAAAATAACCACACGATGGCGCTGTCGACTAACAAAAGAAGGAAACGCACCGAGGCCAGCTCCAAAGGACAGAGCCGAGTTGGAAACGTCCCTGCTCTCAAATTAACTGTGCCAGGAAAAAAAGACTTTGCTGATCTTCCCCCTCCAAGTGTGCAAACACTTTTGCACCACACCCAAAGGGCAACACGAAATCCTCTGCCCTAACAAACATTTTCACTCTCGCAGAGTCCGGTAACAAACTCAAAGACATCCGCTCAACAAATGTGCCAGCGGAGAGAGAAAGTTCTTTGCTGCCTACAATTTCAACTTCACCCATCAAACAATGAACACACACCCTGCTATTGACACTTTTCTTTTTAGCTCTACGCTCCTAAGCTTTCAGTCTCAGAGTCAAGATCCAAGCAGCATGGCAACAGGGACTACTCACACACTAAAGCTACAAGGACAAAAAGCTCAACAACTTGGTGTCTAGATTCCCACTGTCAGTTCAACAGCTCTAACCCACAGGGAAACCTCTTGGGAAAAACCTTTAAATTCACTGAGACCACCCAAAGTGCCCATCCAAACTTAATTTCTTTGCCAAAGAGAACAACAAGAAGCTCATTTCAAGAGAAATGGCATCCCCTCCTCCAAAATCCAAAACATCCAGTGACTGATCCCATACAATGGTGTCAGAACACTCTTACTAGAGGCAGACAGCCTTCCAAAGATGGATACTGACTCAATGACTGTACAAATTGAGGGAGTGCTTCCAAATATGCCGGCACAAGAAGCTGCTGTCGTCCTTGAGCTGCGCGACACAGCTTCTTATCTGCACCTCCAACTCTGGGGCTACGTGCTTTCCTTCCCATGAGAAAGCATTGCCATTCTCCTTCAGGAACTTACCAAGCCAAACTGTATGCCATGTCCTGTACTATGTCCAACAATGGCTCCTGCACAGAAGGGTCTACGACATAAATATCTTGCTGGACTATACCTCCTCATGGTACCTTTAACGCCTGCCCTATTACATTGTCACTATATCTTTTACTTGCCAAGGAAAGGCACTCAGAGTCACTTGGCCTTGCCTTGCCTTTGATGCTGTGGCTAGTCTACTCTTGTTTTGCTTGCTTGCTTCCTTATGTGTGCCTTGCCTGGCAAGACCTAGAAAGACCTTCCTTGCTTTGCTTTGCCTTGCCTACCGCTCTTTGCAATGCAAACCAAGTGTAGGCGCAATTGTAGGCAAGTCAAGGGAGAAGCTGACAAGGCTGGAGCCATGAGGGGCAAGCAAATGGAGTGGTAGGTGAGAGAAGGCCCAGAACTTCTAGGCAAGGATGGGCATAGGAAGGCCAGGCAGAAACAGGAAGGCCTAGGCAAGGCTAGGTTTCCCTGGAGGAAAGCAGTAGGCAGGTCAAGTGTGGGCGTAGGCACTGGAGGGAGTGCAAGGCTAGGGAGGCAAGGCAGGGCAAGGCAAGGAAACTTTTGGGTCACCAAGGCAAGACAAATGAGAGGTACATTCAAAGACTGCTGGTACACAAAAGGGGCTAGGACAGACTTCTCTGGCTGGCCTTGATCTCACATGGGCCATCTCTAATCTGCACCTAAAACACTTGGATTACCTGCTTTCCTTGGTATACAAAAGAACTGTCATTCTGGTCCTGAAGCGCAAAGGTGAAATGTGAATTTTATGTCCAAAATTCAAGACATGTAAGGATAGGTGCCAGAAGCAAGCTGCCAGGACAGATGGGTGTGCTTGCACGTAACCTCTTTTGGGCTTCCTCTCACATGCTCCTGAAACGCTGGAGGTACGTGAAAGCCTTGAGAGTCCTAGGAGAAGCAGGCAGGGCAAGGCAAGATGAAGAAATGCCGCAAAAAGAGGGGTATTGAATTCCAGGTGGGGGACGAGTGAGCAAGGGAATGCAAGGCAAGGGAGAGGAGAGGTTCAAAGGTAACGCCAAGAAAAGTGGTGGCTTTGCCAGGCAAGACAAAGGAGAGGCAAGCAAGGCAATGAGAGTCCTAGAAGGAGAAGGAAATGAAAGATTGGAGCTGGAAAAAGGGGAAGGGAAACTGGACAAAGTGGCAAGGGGGATGGGTGGTGCAAGGCACTGGACTGGTAGGAAGGGCAAGGGAAAGACATGGATGGGTCAGGAAGGAAGAGGAAAACAATGGCCAGTAATGACAAAGAAATGCAAGGTTGGATAGGAAAGGAAAGGAAAGGCAATGTAGGGAAGGGGTAGGCCAGACAATGGGTGTCTTAAGAGAAAAAGTATGCATAGCAAGGCCAAGAGAAAAGCGGTAAAGAAGTTAGCGTGGGGGATAGGTGAGTGTAGCTGAGAAAGAAAGAAAGAAATTGCCTCATTCCAGTATGTATGTATGTATGTGTGTGTGAAGTTTGCAGGATGTAAAGCAGAGACTTGATGGTGGAGTGAAAGGATGCTTTTGAATACACGTGGCAAGGTCCAAGCAAACTATTTGTCTTGGCACATCTGTGTCCCATAAACTTCTTAGTTTAGATTCAGACTGTAAGCGGGACAGAGAACACCCCTAAAATTACAGCTGAGCAAGAAAGCAGGTCGCATCAGCATGTTTTAAAGGAAGCAGTTTTTTTGTGTGAGAAGAAAATGGACATATGAGACTCCAGCAGTATCGACGTTCAGCTTAGAAGCAAAGTGCAATGATTCCGTACAAACTCTGAAAATGAAACGCAGCAATAAAAAGGCAATGGGACATGTCAGCGAAAGCTTTGTGGCCAAGCAGGGTGAGATGTTTGAAGCAGAACCACAGTTTGGTTTCACTAAGGATCCATCATGGTGGATTGCAAACATGTGCCAAGACAACACATATTCTGCAGCTGTTGCAGCTCTCCGCAGGAACACTAGCGCTTTCCCTTAGGCTCTAAAATGCAGAGAAATGGCCTGCGCAGCGCAGAAGCTATTTGTGCTGCTTGTACACCTCTTCCAACCCCTCAGTGGAAACTATTGCGCCTGCCTTTAGACTCTGAGATCCAGAGAACACAATGGTAGAGGCAGTGGAGAATGGAAGGAGAGAGTGAAGTTTGATGAGTGAGTTTGATGTGACTTATGTGGAGCACGCAGAAAATGTAGCCCCGTACTGGTTTTTACACCTGGAGCCTATTTCTGTAAGACATTTCAGGTGGACATTTTTGATCAAGAAGCCAGAGTGAAAAAATTGACAGCAGGTCTCTCTGGGAAAGAAAAAGCAGCAAGGCGTCGTGTGCCATTTAAATGCTGCTATAAGAAGGGCGTACTTTAGCAGCATCTCTCTTGACACTTCTATCTGTGTAATCTCTAGCTGCTTGGACACAGCGACACTGAAAATAATTGTACTGCAAATACCAAGTTACACAGGGAAAAAGGGTAGGTCAGCAAATGCCTTCTGTCCTGGCACATCTCTCAGTCAGAACTCCAGCTGAAAAATTTTGCTATAATGATGGACTTTGCCACTTGGAGAGAATTTATATAGTTGGGAAGAAGCATTCAAAGCCCTAGTGCATTTCATCTATTTTACGGACTGCAAAGGCACTATAAAGGCCAGCACTAGCTTTTTGTTGGACTTTTTCTTTTTGAGTAGCTGCTGGACGTTTTGAAGCGGTTTGGGATCTGCTAGAGTGCAAGGTAATACATAGAGTTTGAGGAAAGTGATATACACATTTTATATCTCCAAGGAGGTGGATGCAGTTCAGTGTGTGCGAGTTACATGTTGAGCAGCTGATCACACAGAAGAGGCTGCGCTGCAATTGCCTTTTCATTTGCAGCTTATAAACTGCACAGCCCACAATGAAACAATTCCACTTCCTTCTGTGCTACATACAGGATCACATTCTCTCAGTCTCTAAGAGCCAGGACCCCCAGCGGAGCTCTTCCCTGCGCTGCTCCTACACCAATGAGGCCGGAGCCGCAAACAGCTTGGCTTTTTCCCTGGCACCGGCTGCCAGCGCTCATCAAAATAACCACACGATGGCGCTGTCGACTAACAAAAGAAGGAAACGCACCGAGGCCAGCTCCAAAGGACAGAGCAGAGTTGGAACAGTCCTGCTCTCAAATTAACTGTGCCAGGAAAAAAAGACTTTGCTGATCTTCCCCTTCCAAGTGTGCAAACACTTTTGCACCACACTCAAAGGGCAACACGAAATCCTCTGCCCTAACAAACATTTTCACTCTCGCAGAGTCCGGTAACAAACTCAAAGACATCCGCTCAACAAATGTGCCAGCTGAGAGAGAAAGTTCTTTGCTGCCTACAATTTCAACTTCACCCATCAAACAATGAACACACACCCTGCTATTGGCACTTTTCTTTTCAGCTCTACGCTCCTAAGCTTTCAGTCTCAGAGTCAAGATCCAAGCAGCATGGCAACAGGGACTACTCACACACTAAAGCTACAAGGACAAAAAGCTCAACAACTTGGTGTCTAGATTCCTAATGTCAGTTCAACAGCTCTAACCCACAGGGAAACCTCTTGGGAAAAACCTTTAAATTCACTGAGACCACCCAAAGTGCCCATCCAAACTTAATTTCTTTGCCAAAGAGAAGAACAAGAAGCTCATTTCAAGAGAAATGGCATCCCCTCCTCCAAAATCCAAAACATCCAGTGACTGATCCCATACAATGGTGTCAGAACACTCTTACTAGAGGCAGACAGCCTTCCAAAGATGGATACTGACTCAATGACTGTACAAATTGAGGGAGTGCTTCCAAATATGCCGGCACAAGAAGCTGCTGTCGTCCTTGAGCTGCGCGACACAGCTTCTTATCTGCACCTCCAACTCTGGGGCTACGTGCTTTCCTTCCCATGAGAAAGCATTGCCATTCTCCTTCAGGAACTTACCAAGCCAAACTGTATGCCATGTCCTGTACTATGTCCAACAATGGCTCCTGCACAGAAGGGTCTACGACATAAATATCTTGCTGGACTATACCTCCTCATGGTACCTTTAACGCCTGCCCTATTACATTGTCACTATATCTTTTACTTGCCAAGGAAAGGCACTCAGAGTCACTTGGCCTTGCCTTGCCTTTGATGCTGTGGCTAGTCTACTCTTGTTTTGCTTGCTTGCTTCCTTATGTGTGCCTTGCCTGGCAAGACCTAGAAAGACCTTCCTTGCTTTGCTTTGCCTTGCCTACCGCTCTTTGCAATGCAAACCAAGTGTAGGCGCAATTGTAGGCAAGTCAAGGGAGAAGCTGACAAGGCTGGAGCCATGAGGGGCAAGCAAATGGAGTGGTAGGTGAGAGAAGGCCCAGAACTTCTAGGCAAGGATGGGCATAGGAAGGCCAGGCAGAAACAGGAAGGCCTAGGCAAGGCTAGGTTTCCCTGGAGGAAAGCAGTAGGCAGGTCAAGTGTGGGCGTAGGCACTGGAGGGAGTGCAAGGCTAGGGAGGCAAGGCAGGGCAAGGCAAGGAAACTTTTGGGTCACCAAGGCAAGACAAATGAGAGGTACATTCAAAGACTGCTGGTACACAAAAGGGGCTAGGACAGACTTCTCTGTCTGGCCTTGATCTCACATGGGCCATCTCTAATCGGCACCTAAAACACTTGGATTACCTGCTTTCCTTGGTATACAAAAGAACTGTCATTCTGGTCCTGAAGCGCAAAGGTGAAATGTGAATTTTATGTCCAAAATTCAAGACATGTAAGGATAGGTGCCAGAAGCAAGCTGCCAGGACAGATGGGTGTGCTTGCACGTGACCTCTTTTGGGCTTCCTCTCACATGCTCCTGAAACGCTGGAGGTACGTGAAAGCCTTGAGAGTCCTAGGAGAAGCAGGCAGGGCAAGGCAAGATGAAGAAATTCCGCAAAAAGAGGGGTATTGAATTCCAGGTGGGGGACGAGTGAGCAAGGGAATGCAAGGCAAGGGAGAGGAGAGGTTCAAAGGTAACGCCAAGAAAAGTGGTGGCTTTGCCAGGCAAGACAAAGGAGAGGCAAGCAAGGCAATGAGAGTCCTAGAAGGAGAAGGAAATGAAAGATTGGAGCTGGACAAAGGGGAAGGGAAACTGGACAAAGTGGCAAGGGGGATGGGTGGTGCAAGGCACTGGACTGGTAGGAAGGGCAAGGGAAAGACATGGATGGGTCAGGAAGGAAAAGGAAAACAATGGCCAGGAATGACAAAGAAATGCAAGGTTGGATAGGAAAGGAAAGGAAAGGCAATGTAGGGAAGGGGTAGGCCAGACAATGGGTGTCTTAAGAGAAAAAGTATGCATAGCAAGGCCAAGAGAAAAGCGGTAAAGAAGTTAGCGTGGGGGATAGGTGAGTGTAGCTGAGAAAGAAAGAAAGAAAGTGCCTCATTCCAGTATGTATGTATGTATGTGTGTGTGAAGTTTGCAGGATGTAAAGCAGAGACTTGATGGTGGAGTGAAAGGATGCTTTTGAATACACGTAGCAAGGATCAAGCAAACTATTTGTCTTGGCACATCTGTGTCCCATAAACTTCTTAGTTTAGATTCAGACTGTAAGCGGGACAGAGAACACCCCTAAAATTACAGCTGAGCAAGAAAGCAGGTCGCATCAGCATGTTTTAAAGGAAGCAGTTTTTTTGTGTGAGAAGAAAATGGACATATGAGACTCCAGCAGTATCGACGTTCAGCTTAGAAGCAAAGTGCAATGATTCCGTACAAACTCTGAAAATGAAACGCAGCAATAAAAAGGCAATGGGACATGTCAGCGAAAGCTTTGTGGCCAAGCAGGGTGAGATGTTTGAAGCAGAACCACAGTTTGGTTTCACTAAGGATCCATCATGGTGGATTGCAAACATGTGCCAAGACAACACATATTCTGCAGCTGTTGCAGCTCTCCGCAGGAACACTAGCGCTTTCCCTTAGGCTCTAAAATGCAGAGAAATGGCCTGCGCAGCGCAGAAGCTATTTGTGCTGCTTGTACACCTCTTCCAACCCCTCAGTGGAAACTATTGCGCCTGCCTTTAGGCTCTGAGATCCAGAGAACACAATGGTAGAGGCAGTGGAGAATGGAAGGAGAGAGTGAAGTTTGATGAGTGAGTTTGATGTGACTTATGTGGAGCACGCAGAAAATGTAGCCCCGTACTGGTTTTTACACCTGGAGCCTATTTCTGTAAGACATTTCAGGTGGACATTTTTGATCAAGAAGCCAGAGTGAAAAAATTGACAGCAGGTCTCTCTGGGAAAGAAAAAGCAGCAAGGAGTCGTGTGCCATTTAAATGCTGCTATAAGAAGGGCGTACTTTAGCAGCATCTCTCTTGACACTTCTATCTGTGTAATCTCTAGCTGCTTGGACACAGCGACACTGAAAATAATTGTACTGCAAATACCAAGTTACACAGGGAAAAAGGGTAGGTCAGCAAATGCCTTCTGTCCTGGCACATCTCTCAGTCAGAACTCCAGCTGAAAAATTTTGCTGTAATGATGGACTTTGCCACTTGGAGAGAATTTATATAGTTGGGAAGAAGCATTCAAAGCCCTAGTGCATTTCGTCTATTTTACGGACTGCAAAGGCACTCTAAAGGCCAGCACTAGCTTTTTGTTGAACTTTTTCTTTTTGAGTAGCTGCTGGACGTTTTGAAGCGGTTTGGGATCTGCTAGAGTCCAAGGTAATACATAGAGTTTGAGGAAAGTGATATACACATTTTATATCTCCAGGGAGGTGGATGCAGTTATGTGTGTGCGAGTTACATGTTGAGCAGCTGATCACACAGAAAAGAAGAGGCTGCGCTGCAATTGCCTTTTCATTTGCAGCTTATAAACTGCACAGCCCACAATGAAACAATTCCACTTCCTTCTGTGCTACATACAGGATCACATTCTCTCAGTCTCTAAGAGCCAGGACCCCCAGCGGAGCTCTTCCCTGCGCTGCTCCTACACCAATGAGGCCGGAGCCGCAAACAGCTTGGCTTTTTCCCTGGCACCGGCTGCCAGCGCTCATCAAAATAACCACACGATGGCGCTGTCGACTAACAAAAGAAGGAAACGCACCGAGGCCAGCTCCAAAGGACAGAGCAGAGTTGGAAACGTCCCTGCTCTCAAATTAACTGTGCCAGGAAAAAAAGACTTTGCTGATCTTCCCCCTCCAAGTGTGCAAACACTTTTGCACCACACTCAAAGGGCAACACAAAATCCTCTGCCCTAACAAACATTTTCACTCTCGCAGAGTCCGGTAACAAACTCAAAGACATCCGCTCAACAAATGTGCCAGCGGAGAGAGAAAGTTCTTTGCTGCCTACAATTTCAACTTCACCCATCAAACAATGAACACACACCCTGCTATTGGCACTTTTCTTTTCAGCTCTACGCTCCTAAGCTTTCAGTCTCAGAGTCAAGATCCAAGCAGCATGGCAACAGGGACTACTCACACACTAAAGCTACAAGGACAAAAAGCTCAACAACTTGGTGTCTAGATTCCCACTGTCAGTTCAACAGCTCTAACCCACAGGGAAACCTCTTGGGAAAAACCTTTAAATTCACTGAGACCACCCAAAGTGCCCATCCAAACTTAATTTCTTTGCCAAAGAGAAGAACAAGAAGCTCATTTCAAGAGAAATGGCATCCCCTCCTCCAAAATCCAAAACATCCAGTGACTGATCCCATACAATGGTGTCAGAACACTCTTACTAGAGGCAGACAGCCTTCCAAAGATGGATACTGACTCAATGACTGTACAAATTGAGGGAGTGCTTCCAAATATGCCGGCACAAGAAGCTGCTGTCGTCCTTGAGCTGCGCGACACAGCTTCTTATCTGCACCTCCAACTCTGGGGCTACGTGCTTTCCTTCCCATGAGAAAGCATTGCCATTCTCCTTCAGGAACTTACCAAGCCAAGCTGTATGCCATGTCCTGTACTATGTCCAACAATGGCTCCTGCACAGAAGGGTCTACGACATAAATATCTTGCTGGACTATACCTCCTCATGGTACCTTTAACGCCTGCCCTATTACATTGTCACTATATCTTTTACTTGCCAAGGAAAGGCACTCAGAGTCACTTGGCCTTGCCTTGCCTTTGATGCTGTGGCTAGTCTACTGTTGTTTTGCTTGCTTGCTTCCTTATGTGTGCCTTGCCTGGCAAGACCTAGAAAGACCTTCCTTGCTTTGCTTTGCCTTGCCTACCGCTCTTTGCAATGCAAACCAAGTGTAGGCGCAATTGTAGGCAAGTCAAGGGAGAAGCTGACAAGGCTGGAGCCATGAGGGGCAAGCAAATGGAGTGGTAGGTGAGAGAAGGCCCAGAACTTCTAGGCAAGGATGGGCATAGGAAGGCCAGGCAGAAACAGGAAGGCCTAGGCAAGGCTAGGTTTCCCTGGAGGAAAGCAGTAGGCAGGTCAAGTGTGGGCGTAGGCACTGGAGGGAGTGCAAGGCTAGGGAGGCAAGGCAGGGCAAGGCAAGGAAACTTTTGGGTCACCAAGGCAAGACAAATGAGAGGTACATTCAAAGACTGCTGGTACACAAAAGGGGCTAGGACAGACTTCTCTGGCTGGCCTTGATCTCACATGGGCCATCTCTAATCGGCACCTAAAACACTTGGATTACCTGCTTTCCTTGGTATACAAAAGAACTGTCATTCTGGTCCTGAAGCGCAAAGGTGAAATGTGAATTTTATGTCCAAAATTCAAGACATGTAAGGATAGGTGCCAGAAGCAAGCTGCCAGGACAGATGGGTGTGCTTGCACGTGACCTCTTTTGGGCTTCCTCTCACATGCTCCTGAAACGCTGGAGGTACGTGAAAGCCTTGAGAGTCCTAGGAGAAGCAGGCAGGGCAAGGCAAGATGAAGAAATTCCGCAAAAAGAGGCGTATTGAATTCCAGGTGGGGGACGAGTGAGCAAGGGAATGCAAGGCAAGGGAGAGGAGAGGTTCAAAGGTAACGCCAAGAAAAGTGGTGGCTTTGCCAGGCAAGACAAAGGAGAGGCAAGCAAGGCAATGAGAGTCCTAGAAGGAGAAGGAAATGAAAGATTGGAGCTGGACAAAGGGGAAGGGAAACTGGACAAAGTGGCAAGGGGGATGGGTGGTGCAAGGCACTGGACTGGTAGGAAGGGCAAGGGAAAGACATGGATGGGTCAGGAAGGAAGAGGAAAGCAATGGCCAGGAATGACAAAGAAATGCAAGGTTGGATAGGAAAGGAAAGGCAAGGCAATGTAGGGAAGGGGTAGGCCAGACAATGGGTGTCTTAAGAGGAAAAGTATGCATAGCAAGGCCAAGAGAAAAGCGGTAAAGAAGTTAGCGTGGGGGATAGGTGAGTGTAGCTGAGAAAGAAAGAAAGAAAGTGCCTCATTCCAGTATGTATGTATGTATGTGTGTGTGAAGTTTGCAGGATGTAAAGCAGAGACTTGATGGTGGAGTGAAAGGATGCTTTTGAATACACGTGGCAAGGTCCAAGCAAACTATTTGTCTTGGCACATCTGTGTCCCATAAACTTCTTAGTTTAGATTCAGACTGTAAGCGAGACAGAGAACACCCCTAAAATTACAGCTGAGCAAGAAAGCAGGTCGCATCAGCATGTTTTAAAGGAAGCAGTTTTTTTGTGTGAGAAGAAAATGGACATATGAGACTCCAGCAGTATCGACGTTCAGCTTAGAAGCAAAGTGCAATGATTCCGTACAAACTCTGAAAATGAAACGCGGCAATAAAAAGGCAATGGGACATGTCAGCGAAAGCTTTGTGGCC
The DNA here is from genome assembly GCF_030490865.1 of Poecile atricapillus. Taxonomy (NCBI): domain Eukaryota; kingdom Metazoa; phylum Chordata; class Aves; order Passeriformes; family Paridae; genus Poecile; species Poecile atricapillus. The sequence goes on along the minus strand of NC_081288.1, from coordinate 74,671,181 downwards.
AAGCAGGGTGAGATGTTTGAAGCAGAACCACAGTTTGGTTTCACTAAGGATCCATCATGGTGGATTGCAAACATGTGCCAAGACAACACATATTCTGCAGCTGTTGCAGCTCTCCGCAGGAACACTAGCGCTTTCCCTTAGACTCTAAAATGCAGAGAAATGGCCTGCGCAACGCAGAAGCTATTTGTGCTGCTTGTACACCTCTTCCAACCCCTCAGTGGAAACTATTGCGCCTGCCTTTAGGCTCTGAGATCCAGAGAACACAATGGTAGAGGCAGTGGAGAATGGAAGGAGAGAGTGAAGTTTGATGAGTGAGTTTGATGTGACTTATGTGGAGCACGCAGAAAATGTAGCCCCGTACTGGTTTTTACACCTGGAGCCTATTTCTGTAAGACATTTCAGGTGGACATTTTTGATCAAGAAGCCAGAGTGAAAAAATTGACAGCAGGTCTCTCTGGGAAAGAAAAAGCAGCAAGGAGTCGTGTGCCATTTAAATGCTGCTATAAGAAGGGCGTACTTTAGCAGCATCTCTCTTGACACTTCTATCTGTGTAATCTCTAGCTGCTGGGACACAGCGACACTGAAAATAATTGTACTGCAAATACCAAGTTACACAGGGAAAAAGGGTAGGTCAGCAAATGCCTTCTGTCCTGGCACATCTCTCAGTCAGAACTCCAGCTGAAAAATTTTGCTGTAATGATGGACTTTGCCACTTGGAGAGAATTTATATAGTTGGGAAGAAACATTCAAAGCCCTAGTGCATTTTGTCTATTTTACGGACTGCAAAGGCACTATGAAGGCCAGCACTAGCTTTTTGTTGGACTTTTTCTTTTTGAGTAGCTGCTGGACGTTTTGAAGCGGTTTGGGATCTGCTAGAGTACAAGGTAATACATAGAGTTTGAGGAAAGTGATATACACATTTTATATCTCCAGGGAGGTGGATGCAGTTCAGTGTGTGCGAGTTACATGTTGAGCAGCTGATCACACAGAAAAGAAGAGGCTGCGCTGCAATTGCCTTTTCATTTGCAGCTTATAAACTGCACAGCCCACAATGAAACAATTCCACTTCCTTCTGTGCTACATACAGGATCACATTCTCTCAGTCTCTAAGAGCCAGGACCCCCAGCGGAGCTCTTCCCTGCGCTGCTCCTACACCAATGAGGCCGGAGCCGCAAACAGCTTGGCTTTTTCCCTGGCACCGTCTGCCAGCGCTCATCAAAATAACCACACGATGGCGCTGTCGACTAACAAAAGAAGGAAACGCACCGAGGCCAGCTCCAAAGGACAGAGCCGAGTTGGAAACGTCCCTGCTCTCAAATTAACTGTGCCAGGAAAAAAAGACTTTGCTGATCTTCCCCCTCCAAGTGTGCAAACACTTTTGCACCACACTCAAAGGGCAACACAAAATCCTCTGCCCTAACAAACATTTTCACTCTCGCAGAGTCCGGTAACAAACTCAAAGACATCCGCTCAACAAATGTGCCAGCGGAGAGAGAAAGTTCTTTGCTGCCTACAATTTCAGCTTCACCCATCAAAAAATGAACACACACCCTGCTATTGGCACTTTTCTTTTCAGCTCTACGCTCCTAAGCTTTCAGTCTCAGAGTCAAGATCCAAGCAGCATGGCAACAGGGACTACTCACACACTAAACTACAAGGACAAAAAGCTCAACAACTCGGTGTCTAGATTCCCACTGTCAGTTCAACAGCTCTAACCCACAGGGAAACCTCTTGGGAAAAACCTTTAAATTCACTGAGACCACCCAAAGTGCCCATCCAAACTTAATTTCTTTGCCAAAGAGAACAACAAGAAGCTCATTTCAAGAGAAATGGCATCCCCTCCTCCAAAATCCAAAACATCCAGTGACTGATCCCATACAATGGTGTCAGAACACTGTTACTAGAGGCAGACAGCCTTCCAAAGATGGATACTGACTCAATGACTGTACAAATTGAGAGAGTGCTTCCAAATATGCCGGCACAAGAAGCTGCTGTCGTCCTCGAGCTGCGCGACACAGCTTCTTATCTGCACCTCCAACTCTGGGGCTACGTGCTTTCCTTCCCATGAGAAAGCATTGCCATTCTCCTTCAGGAACTTACCAAGCCAAGCTGTATGCCATGTCCTGTACTATGTCCAACAATGGCTCCTGCACAGAAGGGTCTACGACATAAATATCTTGCTGGACTATACCTCCTCATGGTACCTTTAACGCCTGCCCTATTACATTGTCACTATATCTTTTACTTGCCAAGGAAAGGCACTCAGAGTCACTTGGCCTTGCCTTGCCTTTGATGCTGTGGCTAGTCTACTCTTGTTTTGCTTTCTTGCTTCCTTATGTGTGCCTTGCCTGGCAAGACCTAGAAAGACCTTCCTTGCTTTGCTTTGCCTTGCCTACCGCTCTTTGCAATGCAAACCAAGTGTAGGCGCAATTGTAGGCAAGTCAAGGGAGAAGCTGACAAGGCTGGAGCCATGAGGGGCAAGCAAATGGAGTGGTAGGTGAGAGAAGGCCCAGAACTTCTAGGCAAGGATGGGCATAGGAAGGCCAGGCAGAAACAGGAAGGCCTAGGCAAGGCTAGGTTTCCCTGGAGGAAAGCAGTAGGCAGGTCAAGTGTGGGCGTAGGCACTGGAGGGAGTGCAAGGCTAGGGAGGCAAGGCAGGGCAAGGCATGGAAACTTTTGGGTCACCAAGGCAAGACAAATGAGAGGTACATTCAAAGACTGCTGGTACACAAAAGGGGCTAGGACAGACTTCTCTGTCTGGCCTTGATCTCACATGGGCCATCTCTAATCGGCACCTAAAACACTTGGATTACCTGCTTTCCTTGGTATACAAAAGAACTGTCATTCTGGTCCTGAAGCGCAAAGGTGAAATGTGAATTTTATGTCCAAAATTCAAGACATGTAAGGATAGGTGCCAGAAGCAAGCTGCCAGGACAGATGGGTGTGCTTGCACGTGACCTCTTTTGGGCTTCCTCTCACATGCTCCTGAAACGCTGGAGGTACGTGAAAGCCTTGAGAGTCCTAGGAGAAGCAGGCAGGGCAAGGCAAGATGAAGAAATGCAGCAAAAAGAGGCGTATTGAATTCCAGGTGGGGGACGAGTGAACAAGGGAATGCAAGGCAAGGGAGAGGAGAGGTTCAAAGGTAACGCCAAGAAAAGTGGTGGCTTTGCCAGGCAAGACAAAGGAGAGGCAAGCAAGGCAATGAGAGTCCTAGAAGGAGAAGGAAATGAAAGATTGGAGCTGGACAAAGGGGAAGGGAAACTGGACAAAGTGGCAAGGGGGATGGGTGGTGCAAGGCACTGGACTGGTAGGAAGGGCAAGGGAAAGACATGGATGGGTCAGGAAGGAAGAGGAAAGCAATGGCCAGGAATGACAAAGAAATGCAAGGTTGGATAGGAAAGGAAAGGCAAGGCAATGTAGGGAAGGGGTAGGCCAGACAATGGGTGTCTTAAGAGGAAAAGTATGCATAGCAAGGCCAAGAGAAAAGCGGTAAAGAAGTTAGCGTGGGGGATAGGTGAGTGTAGCTGAGAAAGAAAGAAAGAAAGTGCCTCATTCCAGTATGTATGTATGTATGTGTGTGTGAAGTTTGCAGGATGTAAAGCAGAGACTTGATGGTGGAGTGAAAGGATGCTTTTGAATACACGTGGCAAGGTCCAAGCAAACTATTTGTCTTGGCACATCTGTGTCCCATAAACTTCTTAGTTTAGATTCAGACTGTAAGCGGGACAGAGAACACCCCTAAAATTACAGCTGAGCAAGAAAGCAGGTCGCATCAGCATGTTTTAAAGGAAGCAGTTTTTTTGTGTGAGAAGAAAATGGACATATGAGACTCCAGCAGTATCGACGTTCAGCTTAGAAGCAAAGTGCAATGATTCCGTACAAACTCTGAAAATGAAACGCGGCAATAAAAAGGCAATGGGACATGTCAGCGAAAGCTTTGTGGCCAAGCAGGGTGAGATGTTTGAAGCAGAACCACAGTTTGGTTTCACTAAGGATCCATCATGGTGGATTGCAAACATGTGCCAAGACAACACATATTCTGCAGCTGTTGCAGCTCTCCGCAGGAACACTAGCGCTTTCCCTTAGGCTCTAAAATGCAGAGAAATGGCCTGCGCAGCGCAGAAGCTATTTGTGCTGCTTGTACACCTCTTCCAACTGCTCAGTGGAAACTATTGCGCCTGCCTTTAGACTCTGAGATCCAGAGAACACAATGGTAGAGGCAGTGGAGAATGGAAGGAGAGAGTGAAGTTTGATGAGTGAGTTTGATGTGACTTATGTGGAGCACGCAGAAAATGTAGCCCCGTACTGGTTTTTACACCTGGAGCCTATTTCTGTAAGACATTTCAGGTGGACATTTTTGATCAAGAAGCCAGAGTGAAAAAATTGACAGCAGGTCTCTCTGGGAAAGAAAAAGCAGCAAGGCGTCGTGTGCCATTTAAATGCTGCTATAAGAAGGGCGTACTTTAGCAGCATCTCTCTTGACACTTCTATCTGTGTAATCTCTAGCTGCTTGGACACAGCGACACTGAAAATAATTGTACTGCAAATACCAAGTTACACAGGGAAAAAGGGTAGGTCAGCAAATGCCTTCTGTCCTGGCACATCTCTCAGTCAGAACTCCAGCTGAAAAATTTTGCTGTAATGATGGACTTTGCCACTTGGAGAGAATTTATATAGTTGGGAAGAAGCATTCAAAGCCCTAGTGCATTTTGTCTATTTTACGGACTGCAAAGGCACTCTAAAGGCCAGCACTAGCTTTTTGTTGGACTTTTTCTTTTTGAGTAGCTGCTGGACGTTTTGAAGCGGTTTGGGATCGGCTAGAGTGCAAGGTAATACATAGAGTTTGAGGAAAGTGATATACACATTTTATATCTCCAGGGAGGTGGATGCAGTTCAGTGTGTGCGAGTTACATGTTGAGCAGCTGATCACACAGAAAAGAAGAGGCTGCGCTGCAATTGCCTTTTCATTTGCAGCTTATAAACTGCACAGCCCACAATGAAACAATTCCACTTCCTTCTGTGCTACATATAGGATCACATTCTCTCACTCTCTAAGAGCCAGGACCTCCAGCGGAGCTCTTCCCTGCGCTGCTCCTACACCAATGAGGCCGGAGCCGCAAACAGCTTGGCTTTTTCCCTGGCACCGTCTGCCAGCGCTCATCAAAATAACCACACGATGGCGCTGTCGACTAACAAAAGAAGGAAACGCACCGAGGCCAGCTCCAAAGGACAGAGCCGAGTTGGAAACGTCCCTGCTCTCAAATTAACTGTGCCAGGAAAAAAAGACTTTGCTGATCTTCCCCTTCCAAGTGTGCAAACACTTTTGCACCACACTCAAAGGGCAACACGAAATCCTCTGCCCAAACAAACATTTTCACTCTCGCAGAGTCCGGTAACAAACTCAAAGACATCCGCTCAACAAATGTGCCAGCTGAGAGAGAAAGTTCTTTGCTGCCTACAATTTCAACTTCACCCATCAAACAATGAACACACACCCTGCTATTGGCACTTTTCTTTTCAGCTCTACGCTCTTAAGCTTTCAGTCTCAGAGTCAAGATCCAAGCAGCATGGCAACAGGGACTACTCACACACTAAAGCTACAAGGACAAAAAGCTCAACAACTTGGTGTCTAGATTCCCACTGTCAGTTCAACAGCTCTAACCCACAGGGAAACCTCTTGGGAAAAGCCTTTAAATTCACTGAGACCACCCAAAGTGCCCATCCAAACTTAATTTCTTTGCCAAAGAGAACAACAAGAAGCTCATTTCAAGAGAAAGGGCATCCCCTCCTCCAAAATCCAAAACATCCAGTGACTGATCCCATACAATGGTGTCAGAACACTGTTACTAGAGGCAGACAGCCTTCCAAAGATGGATACTGACTCAATGACTGTACAAATTGAGGGAGTGCTTCCAAATATGCCGGCACAAGAAGCTGCTGTCGTCCTTGAGCTGCGCGACACAGCTTCTTATCTGCACCTCCAACTCTGGGGCTACGTGCTTTCCTTCCCATGAGAAAGCATTGCCATTCTCCTTCAGGAACTTACCAAGCCAAACTGTATGCCATGTCCTGTACTATGTCCAACAATGGCTCCTGCACAGAAGGGTCTACGACATAAATATCTTGCTGGACTATACCTCCTCATGGTACCTTTAACGCCTGCCCTATTACATTGTCACTATATCTTTTACTTGCCAAGGAAAGGCACTCAGAGTCACTTGGCCTTGCCTTGCCTTTGATGCTGTGGCTAGTCTACTCTTGTTTTGCTTGCTTGCTTGCTTATGTGTGCCTTGCCTGGCAAGACCTAGAAAGACCTTCCTTGCTTTGCTTTGCCTTGCCTACCGCTCTTTGCAATGCAAACCAAGTGTAGGCGCAATTGTAGGCAAGTCAAGGGAGAAGCTGACAAGGCTGGAGCCATGAGGGGCAAGCAAATGGAGTGGTAGGTGAGAGAAGGCCCAGAACTTCTAGGCAAGGATGGGCATAGGAAGGCCAGGCAGAAACAGGAAGGCCTAGGCAAGGCTAGGTTTCCCTGGAGGAAAGCAGTAGGCAGGTCAAGTGTGGGCGTAGGCACTGGAGGGAGTGCAAGGCTAGGGAGGCAAGGCAGGGCAAGGCAAGGAAACTTTTGGGTCACCAAGGCAAGACAAATGAGAGGTACATTCAAAGACTGCTGGTACACAAAAGGGGCTAGGACACACTTCTCTGGCTGGCCTTGATCTCACATGGGCCATCTCTAATCTGCACCTAAAACACTTGGATTACCTGCTTTCCTTGGTATACAAAAGAACTGTCATTCTGGTCCTGAAGCGCAAAGGTGAAATGTGAATTTTATGTCCAAAATTCAAGACATGTAAGGATAGGTGCCAGAAGCAAGCTGCCAGGACAGATGGGTGTGCTTGCACGTGACCTCTTTTGGGCTTCCTCTCACATGCTCCTGAAACGCTGGAGGTACGTGAAAGCCTTGAGAGTCCTAGGAGAAGCAGGCAGGGCAAGGCAAGATGAAGAAATTCCGCAAAAAGAGGGGTATTGAATTCCAGGTGGGGGACGAGTGAGCAAGGGAATGCAAGGCAAGGGAGAGGAGAGGTTCAAAGGTAACGCCAAGAAAAGTGGTGGCTTTGCCAGGCAAGACAAAGGAGAGGCAAGCAAGGCAATGAGAGTCCTAGAAGGAGAAGGAAATGAAAGATTGGAGCTGGACAAAGGGGAAGGGAAACTGGACAAAGTGGCAAGGGGGATGGGTGGTGCAAGGCACTGGACTGGTAGGAAGGGCAAGGGAAAGACATGGATGGGTCAGGAAGGAAGAGGAAAGCAATGGCCAGGAATGACAAAGAAATGCAAGGTTGGATAGGAAAGGAAAGGCAAGGCAATGTAGGGAAGGGGTAGGCCAGACAATGGGTGTCTTAAGAGGAAAAGTATGCATAGCAAGGCCAAGAGAAAAGCGGTAAAGAAGTTAGCGTGGGGGATAGGTGAGTGTAGCTGAGAAAGAAAGAAAGAAAGTGCCTCATTCCAGTATGTATGTATGTATGTGTGTGTGAAGTTTGCAGGATGTAAAGCAGAGACTTGATGGTGGAGTGAAAGGATGCTTTTGAATACACGTGGCAAGGTCCAAGCAAACTATTTGTCTTGGCACATCTGTGTCCCATAAACTTCTTAGTTTAGATTCAGACTGTAAGCGGGACAGAGAACACCCCTAAAATTACAGCTGAGCAAGAAAGCAGGTCGCATCAGCATGTTTTAAAGGAAGCAGTTTTTTGTGTGAGAAGAAAATGGACATATGAGACTCCAGCAGTATCGACGTTCAGCTTAGAAGCAAAGTGCAATGATTCCGTACAAACTCTGAAAATGAAACGCTGCAATAAAAAGGCAATGGGACATGTCAGCGAAAGCTTTGTGGCCAAGCAGGGTGAGATGTTTGAAGCAGAACCACAGTTTGGTTTCACTAAGGATCCATCATGGTGGATTGCAAACATGTGCCAAGACAACACATATTCTGCAGCTGTTGCAGCTCTCCGCAGGAACACTAGCGCTTTCCCTTAGGCTCTAAAATGCAGAGAAATGGCCTGCGCAACGCAGAAGCTATTTGTGCTGCTTGTACACCTCTTCCAACCCCTCAGTGGAAACTATTGCGCCTGCCTTTAGACTCTGAGATCCAGAGAACACAATGGTAGAGGCAGTGGAGAATGGAAGGAGAGAGTGAAGTTTGATGAGTGAGTTTGATGTGACTTATGTGGAGCACGCAGAAAATGTAGCCCCGTACTGGTTTTTACACCTGGAGCCTATTTCTGTAAGACATTTCAGGTGGACATTTTTGATCAAGAAGCCAGAGTGAAAAAATTGACAGCAGGTCTCTCTGGGAAAGAAAAAGCAGCAAGGAGTCGTGTGCCATTTAAATGCTGCTATAAGAAGGGCGTACTTTAGCAGCATCTCTCTTGACACTTCTATCTGTGTAATCTCTAGCTGCTTGGACACAGCGACACTGAAAATAATTGTACTGCAAATACCAAGTTACACAGGGAAAAAGGGTAGGTCAGCAAATGCCTTCTGTCCTGGCACATCTCTCAGTCAGAACTCCAGCTGAAAAATTTTGCTGTAATGATGGACTTTGCCACTTGGAGAGAATTTATATAGTTGGGAAGAAGCATTCAAAGCCCTAGTGCATTTTGTCTATTTTGCGGACTGCAAAGGCACTCTAAAGGCCAGCACTAGCTTTTTGTTGGACTTTTTCTTTTTGAGTAGCTGCTGGACGTTTTGAAGCGGTTTGGGATCTGCTAGAGTGCAAGGTAATACATAGAGTTTGAGGAAAGTGATATACACATTTTATATCTCCAGGGAGGTGGATGCAGTTCAGTGTGTGCGAGTTACATGTTGAGCAGCTGATCACACAGAAAAGAAGAGGCTGCGCTGCAATTGCCTTTTCATTTGCAGCTTATAAACTGCACAGCCCACAATGAAACAATTCCACTTCCTTCTGTGCTACATACAGGATCACATTCTCTCAGTCTCTAAGAGCCAGGACCCCCAGCGGAGCTCTTCCCTGCGCTGCTCCTACACCAATGAGGCCGGAGCCGCAAACAGCTTGGCTTTTTCCCTGGCACCGTCTGCCAGCGCTCATCAAAATAACCACACGATGGCGCTGTCGACTAACAAAAGAAGGAAACACACCGAGGCCAGCTCCAAAGGACAGAGCCGAGTTGGAAACGTCCCTGCTCTCAAATTAACTGTGCCAGGAAAAAAAGACTTTGCTGATCTTCCCCCTCCAAGTGTGCAAACACTTTTGCACCACACTCAAAGGGCAACACAAAATCCTCTGCCCTAACAAACATTTTCACTCTCGCAGAGTCCGGTAACAAACTCAAAGACATCCGCTCAACAAATGTGCCAGCGGAGAGAGAAAGTTCTTTGCTGCCTACAATTTCAGCTTCACCCATCAAAAAATGAACACACACCCTGCTATTGGCACTTTTCTTTTCAGCTCTACGCTCCTAAGCTTTCAGTCTCAGAGTCAAGATCCAAGCAGCATGGCAACAGGGACTACTCACACACTAAACTACAAGGACAAAAAGCTCAACAACTCGGTGTCTAGATTCCCACTGTCAGTTCAACAGCTCTAACCCACAGGGAAACCTCTTGGGAAAAACCTTTAAATTCACTGAGACCACCCAAAGTGCCCATCCAAACTTAATTTCTTTGCCAAAGAGAAGAACAAGAAGCTCATTTCAAGAGAAATGGCATCCCCTCCTCCAAAATCCAAAACATCCAGTGACTGATCCCATACAATGGTGTCAGAACACTGTTACTAGAGGCAGACAGCCTTCCAAAGATGGATACTGACTCAATGACTGTACAAATTGAGAGAGTGCTTCCAAATATGCCGGCACAAGAAGCTGCTCTCGTCCTCGAGCTGCGCGACACAGCTTCTTATCTGCACCTCCAACTCTGGGGCTACGTGCTTTCCTTCCCATGAGAAAGCATTGCCATTCTCCTTCAGGAACTTACCAAGCCAAGCTGTATGCCATGTCCTGTACTATGTCCAACAATGGCTCCTGCACAGAAGGGTCTACGACATAAATATCTTGCTGGACTATACCTCCTCATGGTACCTTTAACGCCTGCCCTATTACATTGTCACTATATCTTTTACTTGCCAAGGAAAGGCACTCAGAGTCACTTGGCCTTGCCTTGCCTTTGATGCTGTGGCTAGTCTACTCTTGTTTTGCTTTCTTGCTTCCTTATGTGTGCCTTGCCTGGCAAGACCTAGAAAGACCTTCCTTGCTTTGCTTTGCCTTGCCTACCGCTCTTTGCAATGCAAACCAAGTGTAGGCGCAATTGTAGGCAAGTCAAGGGAGAAGCTGACAAGGCTGGAGCCATGAGGGGCAAGCAAATGGAGTGGTAGGTGAGAGAAGGCCCAGAACTTCTAGGCAAGGATGGGCATAGGAAGGCCAGGCAGAAACAGGAAGGCCTAGGCAAGGCTAGGTTTCCCTGGAGGAAAGCAGTAGGCAGGTCAAGTGTGGGCGTAGGCACTGGAGGGAGTGCAAGGCTAGGGAGGCAAGGCAGGGCAAGGCATGGAAACTTTTGGGTCACCAAGGCAAGACAAATGAGAGGTACATTCAAAGACTGCTGGTACACAAAAGGGGCTAGGACAGACTTCTCTGTCTGGCCTTGATCTCACATGGGCCATCTCTAATCGGCACCTAAAACACTTGGATTACCTGCTTTCCTTGGTATACAAAAGAACTGTCATTCTGGTCCTGAAGCGCAAAGGTGAAATGTGAATTTTATGTCCAAAATTCAAGACATGTAAGGATAGGTGCCAGAAGCAAGCTGCCAGGACAGATGGGTGTGCTTGCACGTGACCTCTTTTGGGCTTCCTCTCACATGCTCCTGAAACGCTGGAGGTACGTGAAAGCCTTGAGAGTCCTAGGAGAAGCAGGCAGGGCAAGGCAAGATGAAGAAATGCAGCAAAAAGAGGCGTATTGAATTCCAGGTGGGGGACGAGTGAACAAGGGAATGCAAGGCAAGGGAGAGGAGAGGTTCAAAGGTAACGCCAAGAAAAGTGGTGGCTTTGCCAGGCAAGACAAAGGAGAGGCAAGCAAGGCAATGAGAGTCCTAGAAGGAGAAGGAAATGAAAGATTGGAGCTGGACAAAGGGGAAGGGGGATGGGTGGTGCAAGGCACTGGACTGGTAGGAAGGGCAAGGGAAAGACATGGATGGGTCAGGAAGGAAGAGGAAAACAATGGCCAGGAATGACAAAGAAATGCAAGGTTGGATAGGAAAGGAAAGGCAAGGCAATGTAGGGAAGGGGTAGGCCAGACAATGGGTGTCTTAAGAGGAAAAGTATGCATAGCAAGGCCAAGAGAAAAGCGGTAAAGAAGTTAGCGTGGGGGATAGGTGAGTGTAGCTGAGAAAGAAAGAAAGAAAGAAAGAAAGTGCCTCATTCCAGTATGTATGTATGTATGTGTGTGTGAAGTTTGCAGGATGTAAAGCAGAGACTTGATGGTGGAGTGAAAGGATGCTTTTGAATACACGTAGCAAGGTCCAAGCAAACTATTTGTCTTGGCACATCTGTGTCCCATAAACTTCTTAGTTTAGATTCAGACTGTAAGCGGGACAGAGAACACCCCTAAAATTACAGCTGAGCAAGAAAGCAGGTCGCATCAGCATGTTTTAAAGGAAGCAGTTTTTTTGTGTGAGAAGAAAATGGACATATGAGACTCCAGCAGTATCGACGTTCAGCTTAGAAGCAAAGTGCAATGATTCCGTACAAACTCTGAAAATGAAACGCGGCAATAAAAAGGCAATGGGACATGTCAGCGAAAGCTTTGTGGCCAAGCAGGGTGAGATGTTTGAAGCAGAACCACAGTTTGGTTTCACTAAGGATCCATCATGGTGGATTGCAAACATGTGCCAAGACAACACATATTCTGCAGCTGTTGCAGCTCTCCGCAGAAACACTAGCACTTTCCCTTAGACTCTAAAATGCAGAGAAATGGCCTGTGCAGCGCAGAAGCTATTTGTGCTGCTTGTACACCTCTTCCAACCCCTCAGTGGAAACTATTGCGCCTGCCTTTAGACTCTGAGATCCAGAGAACACAATGGTAGAGGCAGTGGAGAATGGAAGAAGAGAGTGAAGTTTGATGAGTGAGTTTGATGTGACTTATGTGGAGCACGCAGAAAATGTAGCCCCGTACTGGTTTTTACACCTGGAGCCTATTTCTGCAAGACATTTCAGGTGGACATTTTTGATCAAGAAGCCAGAGTGAAAAAATTGACAGCAGGTCTCTCTGGGAAAGAAAAAGCAGCAAGGCGTCGTGTGCCATTTAAATGCTGCTATAAGAAGGGCGTACTTTAGCAGCATCTCTCTTGACACTTCTATCTGTGTAATCTCTAGCTGCTTGGACACAGCGACACTGAAAATAATTGTACTGCAAATACCAAGTTACACAGGGAAAAAGGGTAGGTCAGCAAATGCCTTCTGTCCTGGCACATCTCTCAGTCAGAACTCCAGCTGAAAAATTTTGCTGTAATGATGGACTTTGCCACTTGGAGAGAATTTATATAGTTGGGAAGAAGCATTCAAAGCCCTAGTGCATTTCGTCTATTTTACGGACTGCAAGGGCACTCTAAAGGCCAGCACTAGCTTTTTGTTGGACTTTTTCTTTTTGAGTAGCTGCTGGACGTTTTGAAGCGGTTTGGGATCTGCTAGAGTGCAAGGTAATACATAGAGTTTGAGGAAAGTGATATACACATTTTATAACTCCAGGGAGGTGGATGCAGTTCAGTGTGTGCGAGTTACATGTTGAGCAGCTGATCACACAGAAAAGAAGAGGCTGCGCTGCAATTGCCTTTTCATTTGCAGCTTATAAACTGCACAGCCCACAATGAAACAATTCCACTTCCTTCTGTGCTACATACAGGATCACATTCTCTCAGTCTCTAAGAGCCAGGACCCCCAGCGGAGCTCTTCCCTGCGCTGCTCCTACACCAATGAGGCCGGAGCCGCAAACAGCTTGGCTTTTTCCCTGGCACCGTCTGCCAGCGCTCATCAAAATAACCACACGATGGCGCTGTCGACTAACAAAAGAAGGAAACGCACCGAGGCCAGCTCCAAAGGACAGAGCCGAGTTGGAAACGTCCCTGCTCTCAAATTAACTGTGCCAGGAAAAAAAGGACTTTGCTGATCTTCCCCTTCCAAGTGTGCAAACACTTTTGCACCACACTCAAAGGGCAACACGAAATCCTCTGCCCTAACAAACATTTTCACTCTCGCAGAGTCCGGTAACAAACTCAAAGACATCCGCTCAACAAATGTGCCAGCGGAGAGAGAAAGTTCTTTGCTGCCTACAATTTCAGCTTCACCCATCAAACAATGAACACACACCCTGCTATTGGCACTTTTCTTTTCTGCTCTACGCTCCTAAGCTTTCAGTCTCAGAATCAAGATCCAAGCAGCATGGCAACAGGGACTACTCACACACTAAAGCTACAAGGACAGAAAGCTCAACAACTTGCTGTCTAGATTCCCACTGTCAGTTCAACAGCTCTAACCCACAGGGAAACCTCTTGGGAAAAACCTTTAAATTCACTGAGACCACCCAAAGTGCCCATCCAAACTTAATTTCTTTGCCAAAGAGAAGAACAAGAAGCTCATTTCAAGAGAAATGGCATCCCCTCCTCCAAAATCCAAAACATCCAGTGACTGATCCCATACAATGGTGTCAGAACACTCTTACTAGAGGCAGACAGCCTTCCAAAGATGGATACTGACTCAATGACTGTACAAATTGAGGGAGTGCTTCCAAATATGCCGGCACAAGAAGCTGCTGTCGTCCTTGAGCTGTGCGACACAGCTTCTTATCTGCACCTCCAACTCTGGGGCTACGTGCTTTCCTTCCCATGAGAAAGCATTGCCATTCTCCTTCAGGAACTTACCAAGCCAAGCTGTATGCCATGTCCTGTACTATGTCCAACAATGGCTCCTGCACAGAAGGGTCTACGACATAAATATCTTGCTGGACTATACCTCCTCATAGTACCTTTAACGCCTGCCCTATTACATTTTCACTATATCTTTTACTTGCCAAGGAAAGGCACTCAGAGTCACTTGGCCTTGCCTTGCCTTTGATGCTGTGGCTAGTCTACTCTTGTTTTGCTTGCTTGCTTATGTGTGCCTTGCCTGGCAAGACCTAGAAAGACCTTCCTTGCTTTGCTTTGCCTTGCCTACCGCTCTTTGCAATGCAAACCAAGTGTAGGCGCAATTGTAGGCAAGTCAAGGGAGAAGCTGACAAGGCTGGAGCCATGAGGGGCAAGCAAATGGAGTGGTAGGTGAGAGAAGGCCCAGAACTTCTAGGCAAGGATGGGCATTGGAAGGCCAGGCAGAAACAGGAGGGGCTAGGCAAGGCTAGGTTTCCCTGGAGGAAAGCAGTAGGCAGGTCAAGTGTGGGCGTAGGCACTGGAGGGAGTGCAAGGCTAGGGAGGCAAGGCAGGGCAAGGCAAGGAAACTTTTGGGTCACCAAGGCAAGACAAATGAGAGGTACATTCAAAGACTGCTGGTACACAAAAGGGGCTAGGACAGACTTCTCTGGCTGGCCTTGATCTCACATGTGCCATCTCTAATCTGCACCTAAAACACTTGGATTACCTGCTTTCCTTGGTATACAAAAGAACTGTCATTCTGGTCCTGAAGCGCAAAGGTGAAATGTGAATTTTATGTCCAAAATTCAAGACATGTAAGGATAGGTGCCAGAAGCAAGCTGCCAGGACAGATGGGTGTGCTTGCACGTGACCTCTTTTAGGCTCCCTCTCACATGCTCCTGAAACGCTGGAGGTACGTGAAAGCCTTGAGAGTCCTAGGAGAAGCAGGCAGGGCAAGGCAAGATGAAGAAATGCCGCAAAAAGAGGGGTATTGAATTCCAGGTGGGGGACGAGTGAGCAAGGGAATGCAAGGCAAGGGAGAGGAGAGGTTCAAAGGGAACGCCAAGAAAAGTGGTGGCTTTGCCAGGCAAGACAAAGGAGAGGCAAGCAAGGCAATGAGAGTCCTAGAAGGAGAAGGAAATGAAAGATTGGAGCTGGACAAAGGGGAAGGGAAACTGGACAAAGTGGCAAGGGGGATGGGTGGTGCAAGGCACTGGACTGGTAGGAAGGGCAAGGGAAAGACATGGATGGGTCAGGAAGGAAGAGGAAAACAATGGCCAGGAATGACAAAGAAATGCAAGGTTGGATAGGAAAGGAAAGGCAAGGCAATGTAGGGAAGGGGTAGGCCAGACAATGGGTGTCTTAAGAGGAAAAGTATGCATAGCAAGGCCAAGAGAAAAGCGGTAAAGAAGTTAGCGTGGGGGATAGGTGAGTGTAGCTGAGAAAGAAAGAAAGAAAGAAAGAAAGAAAGAAAGAAAGTGCCTCATTCCAGTATGTATGTATGTATGTGTGTGTGAAGTTTGCAGGATGTAAAGCAGAGACTTGATGGTGGAGTGAAAGGATGCTTTTGAATACACGTGGCAAGGTCCAAGCAAACTATTTGTCTTGGCACATCTGTGTCCCATAAACTTCTTAGTTTAGATTCAGACTGTAAGCGGGACAGAGAACACCCCTAAAATTACAGCTGAGCAAGAAAGCAGGTCGCATCAGCATGTTTTAAAGGAAGCAGTTTTTTTGTGTGAGAAGAAAATGGACATATGAGACTCCAGCAGTATCGACGTTCAGCTTAGAAGCAAAGTGCAATGATTCCGTACAAACTCTGAAAATGAAACGCAGCAATAAAAAGGCAATGGGACATGTCAGCGAAAGCTTTGTGGCCAAGCAGGGTGAGATGTTTGAAGCAGAACCACAGTTTGGTTTCACTAAGGATCCATCATGGTGGATTGCAAACATGTGCCAAGACAACACATATTCTGCAGCTGTTGCAGCTCTCCGCAGGAACACTAGCGCTTTCCCTTAGGCTCTAAAATGCAGAGAAATGGCCTGCGCAGCGCAGAAGCTATTTGTGCTGCTTGTACACCTCTTCCAACTGCTCAGTGGAAACTATTGCGCCTGCCTTTAGACTCTGAGATCCAGAGAACACAATGGTAGAGGCAGTGGTGGAGAATGGAAGGAGAGAGTGAAGTTTGATGAGTGAGTTTGATGTGACTTATGTGGAGCACGCAGAAAATGTAGCCCCGTACTGGTTTTTACACCTGGAGCCTATTTCTGTAAGACATTTCAGGTGGACATTTTTGATCAAGAAGCCAGAGTGAAAAAATTGACAGCAGGTGTCTCTGGGAAAGAAAAAGCAGCAAGGCGTCGTGTGCCATTTAAATGCTGCTATAAGAAGGGCGTACTTTAGCAGCATCTCTCTTGACACTTCTATCTGTGTAATCTCTAGCTGCTTGGACACAGCGACACTGAAAATAATTGTACTGCAAATACCAAGTTACACAGGGAAAAAGGGTAGGTCAGCAAATGCCTTCTGTCCTGGCACATCTCTCAGTCAGAACTCCAGCTGAAAAATGTTGCTGTAATGATGGACTTTGCCACTTGGAGAGAATTTATATAGTTGGGAAGAAGCATTCAAAGCCCTAGTGCATTTCGTCTATTTTACGGACTGCAAGGGCACTCTAAAGGCCAGCACTAGCTTTTTGTTGGACTTTTTCTTTTTGAGTAGCTGCTGGACGTTTTGAAGCGGTTTGGGATCTGCTAGAGTGCAAGGTAATACATAGAGTTTGAGGAAAGTGATATACACATTTTATATCTCCAGGGAGGTGGAGGCAGTTCAGTGTGTGCGAGTTACATGTTGAGCAGCTGATCACACAGAAAAGAAGAGGCTGCGCTGCAATTGCCTTTTCATTTGCAGCTTATAAACTGCACAGCCCACAATGAAACAATTCCACTTCCTTCTGTGCTACATACAGGATCACATTCTCTCAGTCTCTAAGAGCCAGGACCCCCAGCGGAGCTCTTCCCTGCGCTGCTCCTACACCAATGAGGCCGGAGCCGCAAACAGCTTGGCTTTTTCCCTGGCACCGTCTGCCAGCGCTCATCAAAATAACCACACGATGGCGCTGTCGACTAACAAAAGAAGGAAACGCACCGAGGCCAGCTCCAAAGGACAGAGCCGAGTTGGAAACGTCCCTGCTCTCAAATTAACTGTGCCAGGAAAAAAAGGACTTTGCTGATCTTCCCCTTCCAAGTGTGCAAACACTTTTGCACCACACTCAAAGGGCAACACGAAATCCTCTGCCCTAACAAACATTTTCACTCTCGCAGAGTCCGGTAACAAACTCAAAGACATCCGCTCAACAAATGTGCCAGCTGAGAGAGAAAGTTCTTTGCTGCCTACAATTTCAGCTTCACCCATCAAACAATGAACACACACCCTGCTATTGGCACTTTTCTTTTCTGCTCTACGCTCCTAAGCTTTCAGTCTCAGAATCAAGATCCAAGCAGCATGGCAACAGGGACTACTCACACACTAAAGCTACAAGGACAGAAAGCTCAACAACTTGCTGTCTAGATTCCCACTGTCAGTTCAACAGCTCTAACCCACAGGGAAACCTCTTGGGAAAAACCTTTAAATTCACTGAGACCACCCAAAGTGCCCATCCAAACTTAATTTCTTTGCCAAAGAGAAGAACAAGAAGCTCATTTCAAGAGAAATGGCATCCCCTCCTCCAAAATCCAAAACATCCAGTGACTGATCCCATACAATGGTGTCAGAACACTCTTACTAGAGGCAGACAGCCTTCCAAAGATGGATACTGACTCAATGACTGTACAAATTGAGGGAGTGCTTCCAAATATGCCGGCACAAGAAGCTGCTGTCGTCCTTGAGCTGTGCGACACAGCTTCTTATCTGCACCTCCAACTCTGGGGCTGCGTGCTTTCCTTCCCATGAGAAAGCATTGCCATTCTCCTTCAGGAACTTACCAAGCCAAGCTGTATGCCATGTCCTGTACTATGTCCAACAATGGCTCCTGCACAGAAGGGTCTACGACATAAATATCTCTCTGGACTATACCTCCTCATGGTACCTTTAACGCCCGCCCTATTACATTGTCACTATATCTTTTACTTGCCAAGGAAAGGCACTCAGAGTCACTTGGCCTTGCCTTGCCTTTGATGCTGTGGCTAGTCTACTCTTGTTTTGCTTGCTTGCTTATGTGTGCCTTGCCTGGCAAGACCTAGAAAGACCTTCCTTGCTTTGCTTTGCCTTGCCTACCGCTCTTTGCAATGCAAACCAAGTGTAGGCGCAATTGTAGGCAAGTCAAGGGAGAAGCTGACAAGGCTGGAGACATGAGGGGCAAGCAAATGGAGTGGTGGGTGAGAGAAGGCCCAGAACTTCTAGGCAAGGATGGGCATAGGAAGGCCAGGCAGAAACAGGAGGGGCTAGGCAAGGCTAGGTTTCCCTGGAGGAAAGCAGTAGGCAGGTCAAGTGTGGGCGTAGGCACTGGAGGGAGTGCAAGGCTAGGGAGGCAAGGCAGGGCAAGGCAAGGAAACTTTTGGGTCACCAAGGCAAGACAAATGAGAGGTACATTCAAAGACTGCTGGTACACAAAAGGGGCTAGGACAGACTTCTCTGGCTGGCCTTGATCTCACATGGGCCATCTCTAATCTGCACCTAAAACACTTGGATTACCTGCTTTCCTTGGTATACAAAAGAACTGTCATTCTGGTCCTGAAGCGCAAAGGTGAAATGTGAATTTTATGTCCAAAATTCAAGACATGTAAGGATAGGTGCCAGAAGCAAGCTGCCAGGACAGATGGGTGTGCTTGCACGTGACCTCTTTTGGGCTTCCTCTCACATGCTCCTGAAACGCTGGAGGTACGTGAAAGCCTTGAGAGTCCTAGGAGAAGCAGGCAGGGCAAGGCAAGATGAAGAAATTCCGCAAAAAGAGGGGTATTGAATTCCAGGTGGGGGACGAGTGAGCAAGGGAATGCAAGGCAAGGGAGAGGAGAGGTTCAAAGGTAATGCCAAGAAAAGTGGTGGCTTTGCCAGGCAAGACAAAGAAGAGGCAAGCAAGGCAATGAGAGTCCTAGAAGGAGAAGGAAATGAAAGATTGGAGCTGGACAAAGGGGAAGGGAAACTGGACAAAGTGGCAAGGGGGATGGGTGGTGCAAGGCACTGTACTGGTAGGAAGGGCAAAGGAAAGACATGGATGGGTCAGGAAGGAAGAGGAAAACAATGGCCAGGAATGACAAAGAAATGCAAGGTTGGATAGGAAAGGAAAGGCAAGGCAATGTAGGGAAGGGGTAGGCCAGACAATGGGTGTCTTAAGAGGAAAAGTATGCATAGCAAGGCCAAGAGAAAAGCGGTAAAGAAGTTAGCGTGGGGGATAGGTGAGTGTAGCTGAGAAAGAAAGAAAGAAAGTGCCTCATTCCAGTATGTATGTATGTATGTGTGTGTGAAGTTTGCAGGATGTAAAGCAGAGACTTGATGGTGGAGTGAAAGGATGCTTTTGAATACACGTGGCAAGGTCCAAGCAAACTATTTGTCTTGGCACATCTGTGTCCCATAAACTTCTTAGTTTAGATTCAGACTGTAAGCGGGACAGAGAACACCCCTAAAATTACAGCTGAGCAAGAAAGCAGGTCGCATCAGCATGTTTTAAATGAAGCAGTTTTTTTGTGTGAGAAGAAAATGGACATATGAGACTCCAGCAGTATCGACGTTCAGCTTAGAAGCAAAGTGCAATGATTCCGTACAAACTCTGAAAATGAAACGCAGCAATAAAAAGGCAATGGGACATGTCAGCGAAAGCTTTGTGGCCAAGCAGGGTGAGATGTTTGAAGCAGAACCACAGTTTGGTTTCACTAAGGATCCATCATGGTGGATTGCAAACATGTGCCAAGACAACACATATTCTGCAGCTGTTGCAGCTCTCCGCAGGAACACTAGCGCTTTCCCTTAGACTCTAAAATGCAGAGAAATGGCCTGCGCAGCGCAGAAGCTATTTGTGCTGCTTGTACACCTCTTCCAACCCCTCAGTGGAAACTATTGCGCCTGCCTTTAGACTCTGAGATCCAGAGAACACAATGGTAGAGGCAGTGGAGAATGGAAGGAGAGAGTGAAGTTTGATGAGTGAGATTGATGTGACTTATGTGGAGCACGCAGAAAATGTAGCCCCGTACTGGTTTTTACACCTGGAGCCTATTTCTGTAAGACATTTCAGGTGGACATTTTTGATCAAGAAGCCAGAGTGAAAAAATTGACAGCAGGTCTCTCTGGGAAAGAAAAAGCAGCAAGGCGTCGTGTGCCATTTAAATGCTGCTATAAGAAGGGCGTACTTTAGCAGCATCTCTCTTGACACTTCTATCTGTGTAATCTCTAGCTGCTTGGACACAGCGACACTGAAAATAATTGTACAGCAAATACCAAGTTACATAGGGAAAAAGGGTAGGTCAGCAAATGCCTTCTGTCCTGGCACATCTCTCAGTCAGAACTCCAGCTGAAAAATTTTGCTGTAATGATGGACTTTGCCACTTGGAGAGAATTTATATAGTTGGGAAGAAGCATTCAAAGCCCTAGTGCATTTCGTCTATTTTACGGACTGCAAGGGCACTCTAAAGGCCAGCACTAGCTTTTTGTTGGACTTTTTCTTTTTGAGTAGCTGCTGGACGTTTTGAAGCGGTTTGGGATCTGCTAGAGTGCAAGGTAATACATAGAGTTTGAGGAAAGTGATATACACATTTTATATCTCCAGGGAGGTGGATGCAGTTCAGTGTGTGCGAGTTACATGTTGAGCAGCTGATCACACAGAAAAGAAGAGGCTGCGCTGCAATTGCCTTTTCATTTGCAGCTTATAAACTGCACAGCCCACAATGAAACAATTCCACTTCCTTCTGTGCTACATACAGGATCACATTCTCTCAGTCTCTAAGAGCCAGGACCCCCAGCGGAGCTCTTCCCTGCGCTGCTCCTACACCAATGAGGCCGGAGCCGCAAACAGCTTGGCTTTTTCCCTGGCACCGTCTGCCAGCGCTCATCAAAATAACCACACGATGGCGCTGTCGACTAACAAAAGAAGGAAACGCACCGAGGCCAGCTCCAAAGGACAGAGCCGAGTTGGAAACGTCCCTGCTCTCAAATTAACTGTGCCAGGAAAAAAAGACTTTGCTGATCTTCCCCCTCCAAGTGTGCAACCACTTTTGCACCACACTCAAAGGGCAACACGAAATCCTCTGCCCTAACAAACATTTTCACTCTCGCAGAGTCCGGTAACAAACTCAAAGACATCTGCTCAACAAATGTGCCAGCGGAGAGAGAAAGTTCATTGCTGCCTACAATTTCAACTTCACCCATCAAACAACGAACACACACCCTGCTATTGGCACTTTTCTTTTCAGCTCTACGCTCCTAAGCTTTCAGTCTCAGAGTCAAGATCCAAGCAGCACGGCAACAGGGACTACTCACACACTAAAGCTACAAGGACAGAAAGCTCAACAACTTGCTGTCTAGATTCCCACTGTCAGTTCAACAGCTCTCACCCACAGGGAAACCTCTTGGGAAAAACCTTTAAATTCACTGAGACCACCCAAAGTGCCCATCCAAACTTAATTTCTTTGCCAAAGAGAAGAACAAGAAGCTCATTTCAAGAGTAATGGCATCCCCTCCTCCAAAATCCAAAACATCCAGTGACTGATCCCATACAATGGTGTCAGAACACTCTTACTAGAGGCAGACAGCCTTCCAAAGATGGATACTGACTCAATGACTGTACAAATTGAGGGAGTGCTTCCAAATATGCCGGCACAAGAAGCTGCTGTCGTCCTTGAGATGCGCGACACAGCTTCTTATCTGCACCTCCAACTCTGGGGCTGCGTGCTTTCCTTCCCATGAGAAAGCATTGCCATTCTCCTTCAGGAACTTACCAAGCCAAGCTGTATGCCATGTCCTGTACTATGACCAACAATGGCTCCTGCACAGAAGGGTCTACGACATAAATATCTTGCTGGACTATACCTCCTCATGGTACCTTTAACGCCTGCCCTATTACATTGTCACTATATCTTTTACTTGCCAAGGAAAGGCACTCAGAGTCACTTGGCCTTGCCTTGCCTTTGATGCTGTGGCTAGTCTACTCTTGTTTTGCTTGCTTGCTTATGTGTGCCTTGCCTGGCAAGACCTTGAAAGACCTTCCTTGCTTTGCTTTGCCTTGCCTACCGCTCTTTGCAATGCAAACCAAGTGTAGGCGCAATTGTAGGCAAGTCAAGGGAGAAGCTGACAAGGCTGGAGCCATGAGGGGCAAGCAAATGGAGTGGTAGGTGAGAGAAGGCCCAGAACTTCTAGGCAAGGATGGGCATAGGAAGGCCAGGCAGAAACAGCAGGGGCTAGGCAAGGCTAGATTTCCCTGGAGGAAAGCAGTAGGCAGGTCAAGTGTGGGCGTAGGCACTGGAGGGAGTGCAAGGCTAGGGAGGCAAGGCAGGGCAAGGCAAGGAAACTTTGGGGTCACCAAGGCAAGACAAATGAGAGGTACATTCAAAGACTGCTGGTACACAAAAGGGGCTAGGACAGACTTCTCTGGCTGGCCTTGATCTCACATGGGCCATCTCTAATCTGCACCTAAAACACTTGGATTACCTGCTTTCCTTGGTATACAAAAGAACTGTCATTCTGGTCCTGAAGCGCAAAGGTGAAATGTGAATTTTATGTCCAAAATTCAAGACATGTAAGGATAGGTGCCAGAAGCAAGCTGCCAGGACAGATGGGTGTGCTTGCACGTGACCTCTTTTGGGCTTCCTCTCACATGCTCCTGAAACGCTGGAGGTACGTGAAAGCCTTGAGAGTCCTAGGAGAAGCAGGCAGGGCAAGGCAAGATGAAGAAATTCCGCAAAAAGAGGGGTATTGAATTCCAGGTGGGGGACGAGTGAGCAAGGGAATGCAAGGCAAGGGAGAGGAGAGGTTCAAAGGGAACGCCAAGAAAAGTGGTGGCTTTGCCAGGCAAGACAAAGGAGAGGCAAGCAAGGCAATGAGAGTCCTAGAAGGAGAAGGAAATGAAAGATTGGAGCTGGACAAAGGGGAAGGGAAACTGGACAAAGTGGCAAGGGGGATGGGTGGTGCAAGGCACTGGACTGGTAGGAAGGGCAAGGGAAAGACATGGATGCGTCAGGGAGGAAGAGGAAAACAATGGCCAGGAATGACAAAGAAATGCAAGGTTGGATAGGAAAGGAAAGGCAAGGCAATGTAGGGAAGGGGTAAGCCAGACAATGGGTGTCTTAAGAGGAAAAGTATGCATAGCAAGGCCAAGAGAAAAGCGGTAAAGAAGTTAGCGTGGGGGATAGGTGAGTGTAGCTGAGAAAGAAAGAAAGAAAGAAAGAAAGTGCCTCATTCCAGTATGTATGTATGTATGTGTGTGTGAAGTTTGCAGGATGTAAAGCAGAGACTTGATGGTGGAGTGAAAGGATGCTTTTGAATACACGTGGCAAGGTCCAAGCAAACTATTTGTCTTGGCACATCTGTGTCCCATAAACTTCTTAGTTTAGATTCAGACTGTAAGCGGGACAGAGAACACCCCTAAAATTACAGCTGAGCAAGAAAGCAGGTCGCATCAGCATGTTTTAAAGGAAGCAGTTTTTTTGTGTGAGAAGAAAATGGACATATGAGACTCCAGCAGTATCGACGTTCAGCTTAGAAGCAAAGTGCAATGATTCCGTACAAACTCTGAAAATGAAACGCAGCAATAAAAAGGCAATGGGACATGTCAGCGAAAGCTTTGTGGCCAAGCAGGGTGAGATGTTTGAAGCAGAACCACAGTTTGGTTTCACTAAGGATCCATCATGGTGGATTGCAAACATGTGCCAAGACAACACATATTCTGCAGCTGTTGCAGCTCTCCGCAGGAACACTAGCGCTTTCTGTTATAAATTCACTCGAGAGAGTGTTAAAGTTTAATAAAGGGAAGTTTTATTAATTATAGCAAGCAAGCAATAAGCAAAAGACAGCGCTGGACAGCCGGGAAGCGATCCCGCTTTTCCGCGGCCGTGCTTTCGTTTTTCGTGTGTCTCCTTTTAATCAGTCCAGCTCTCCGGGCTCTCCTGTGAGGTGTCCTTCCTCGGGTCTTTCTACGCATGCGCCTTCATCGGTCTAGGGGTCTGATTGTTCGGTCTTTACCTTATCTTCTTTTAACCTTTCTTCACTGTTCTCTGTAAAGGCTTAACTCAGTAATTTTTTGGAATGTAAGGAATCTTAGCAAGGACATGATAAACGTCAGTAGCTAAACAAGCATCAGTTACTATGCATACGTAAGTAACTATCGTAAGTAAGTAAGGGGTAAATAAAAATCTTGATTTTACAGAACATAACATTACAGGATATCCTATCTGCATGTTTAGTCGAACAAAAGGGTCTCTGTTTATCACAATCCCCCCTTTTTCTATTCCCTACTTTTTTTCGCTAAATCTTTGCAATTCTTTTTTTACTTAGTTCTAAATAATCTTTGGTTTTTGCCTCATTTAAGGTTTCATAAGGTGAGCTACTTCTAACTTGCTTTTTACAATGTTAATAACTTTATTAAGAGTGCAAGGGCTAAAAGTAAGACTTAAAATTAGTAAAATTAGTGGTCCTGCTGTAGTAGATAGTAAAGTTGTTTGCTAGGGAGAATAATTAAACTAGGATTCGTACCAACTCTGTTGCATTTGTTCTTTCTTTCTCTTTTTCAGTTCTTTTTGTGATTTGGCCATGGTTTCTCTTACTATCTCGCTTTTATTTACATATACACAACACTCTTCTTTAAGTGTAGTACACAGGCCCCCTTGTTGTAAAAATAATAAGTTTAATCCTCTTCTATTTTGCAAGACTACTTCAACTAGTGAGTCTAGGGAGTCTGTGAGGTCTTTTATGGATTTATCAATTCTTCTTAAATTTTCATCTACTGAAATTTTAAGCTCTTTAAGCCCCTGGTGTTGATTAACTAAGGATGCTACACCTGTTCCTAATCCAGCTCCTCTTATGCTTAGTAATACGGATATTGTTAATACTGTGAGGGGTTCTCGTTTCACCAAATGGTGTTCTGAGTTTTGGTATTGTGTATACATATATTCTTTAGAATGATAAATAATTCGGGGAACTATTATAACTTGTATATAAAATTCATAAGTTTCATTAAAGGCTGTTACAGAGACACATGGGGTTACTCCTAAAGTGTTACAAACCCATTTAGTATTAGGTGCTGGAATCAGCTACTGAGCTGGCTTGCAAGGGTCATTAATCTGTATTTTTGTCTGACATAAGTGTTTCTTATCTGGGGGCACATTTCCCACACATTTCCCTTTTCCAGTGACTCTAGATAATGTTATTCCTGGAGTGTTTTTCCTTCCCAATTTCCATAAACAGGCAGCAGGATTAGTGCCATTTACTCTTTTTGGTTCTGCTATGGAGCCTATGGCCTCATAAAAGGGTGGGTTAATGTTATAGCATAACCAACATTCTCTAGTTAAATTTGGGTATGTATCATTTAATACTTTAAAGGTAGCTTGCAATATTTTCCAAAGAACTTCATTTCCATATTCTTGGGGTGTTTCTACTGTAGTTGTTACTTGTGTGCTATTTTCTAATTTTTCTGAATAGTTACTCTGATCTCTTACTTTGGGATCTATTACTCCCCACACCACTGGATTTGGTCCAACAGATCCCGAATCATGTGGAACCATTTCTTTCTTTATAAGAATGTGCACTCCCCGATCTTTTCCGGGTTTCCATACTCTGAGACTCCAGGTTCGTCTCAGTAACCACCCAGGGATTTGGGACTGTGTAATATTGATGTAATGAAATTTACAAGTCCCAGTATATGTTACTTCCCCTGAGGGGCCTATCCAGGGCTTTATACATCTATGTGGACCTTGTTCAACCTTTAGATACTTATCTGGGTTTTGTACTTTCCACCCCATGGAAATTGTTTCACAGTTCTAATATCTACAGTAAAATTCCCCAGGATAATTACAATATCCTCTGCTTGGATTAGAAGCTGGGTACATATATAGTACTCGCCCGAGCGGGATATTGTTAGTACTCTTCCATTTAATAAGAGAATCTAGTGTAACTTGAAAGCTAGGGTCTCCAGAAGTGATCTGTGATTGGATAATAGCTTGGTCTTCCCATCGAATTATAGACCAATTAAAGGGTTCGTGAGTCTTACCTATACAAATGTCAAATGTGCTAATTAAGATTGTAAATGTTATTAACTTCTTTAATGAGCATTAGCTTCCCCTGCTATAATAGAGGCTTTTCTTTTGTATAGTGTTAGTTTTGATTTTCCAAAAATTATTTCGCTGGGTTGTATCATTTCCATTCTTGTGGCATTTCCAGGTCTATGACCTTTTGGTCCCATATATATTGGAGTGTTTCCTTCCACAGTTTATTACTCCTCTGCCTCTCCCATCGTCGACCTGGTTGCTACGGGACACGGGGTGTACCATCTTCTCGGCAGCAAGAGTATTCTTCGGGAGGGAAATTACTCCTTCTCTTATTAATTATTTTTATGTATTTTTCTCAACTTTTATGCTTTACTAAAGGGGTATTACACCTCAATTCCTGGAGACACTGTCTGCACAACCCAGCTACTATATTTACTATAAAAGGTGCAGGTTCGTTTGGATGGTAATAATACAAGGGGTTAACTCCTCTGGCATAAATAGTCCACCACTCCTCTGATTTTGTCTCAAAAATTTTTTTTTTTTTGCTCTTATTTTAGTTATTAAGGGCGAATCCGTGAGTTTTCTCTGGGCAGTGTAGCAGGATCTACACACCTTTCTTAGTGGGTAGCCTCTATGACAGTGGGTCTACTAATGTTCTTTACATATTATACATTTAAAACAAACAAAAAGATAACAATTCTGACATAAAGTACAGCTTATTTTAACACTTCTATTATATATTTCTTTACTACTAGATGGGGGTATTTTATATTCTATATAAAAATCTTTATGAAATTTACTATTTATAAGTTTTTAAGCCGGTTAATAGTCCTTGGATGTTACTTTGTTCGGGATACCTTAAGTCTCAGGTTCCCAGCCGGGCTAACCACTTCTCAGTTATTAGTCTTTTGTGGGTTCACAGGTCTCTTTATATGACTGGCATGTGTCCACTCCTTTTCAGCTGTTCGAACTACAGAGTCAGTTGTTAATAACACTTGGTACGGCTTTTTTCACTTCGGTGTTAGGGATTTTCTTTCTAGTTTCTTATCAGCGCTTACTCTCCAGGTTGTACTTGAGAGTGTAGGGCAGTTGAAGATAACTCCATTCTCGGTCACTATTAAAAACTCAGAAATCTCAGTTAGAATAAAACAGTATTTCTTGTCACTTGAGGGACGAAGAGGGTTGAAACCAGAAATAGATAGATTGTTAAATAAGGGACTATTAGAACCATGTATGTCACTTTTTAACACACTCATACTGCTAGTAAAGAAGCCAGATGGGACTTATCGTTTGGTACAAGATTTAAGAGAAATTAATAAGAATTTAATAAACGTACAGTGGCACGGTTCCCTGTAATAGCAAATTCGTATACATCATTAAGCAAATTGGGACCTGACAGTCTATAGTACAGTGTTATAGATTTAAAGGATACATTTTGGGCCTTGGTCTCATCTCTTGATGAGACTAGTCGAAATTATTTTACATTTGAATGGGAAGATCCAGACACAGAGAGGAGACAACAATTGAGATGGACACTATTGCCCCAGGGATTTACAAAACCTCTCAACTTGCCTGGACAAGCACTAGAACAGATTCTACAGGATTATCAGACAGACCCAGGAGTGACTCTGATACAATACGTGGATGGTTTGCTTTTAGCTGGAAAGAGGAGGAAGATGTAAGGAGAGAGAGTATTAAATCGTTAAATTTCCTGGGTTTAAAAGGATTGCAAGTATCTAAGGCAAAGCTCCAATTTGTGGAAAAGAAGTAAAATATTTAGGCCATTACTTTAGAAAAGGGGAGAAAAAATAGACTCTGAAAAAAATACAAGGAATTTTGTCACTACTAATTCCTAAAAATAAAAGACAGATACGTCAAATCTTGGGATTAACAGGGTATCGTAGACAGTGGATTGAAAACTATAGTAGTAAAGTATAATTTTTATATCAAAAATTGACACAGGAGGGAGTAATAAAATGGAGTTTAGAAGATACAGAAAAATTCCGGGAACTACAAGAAAGTTTAATTCATGCTCCTGTCTTGAGTCTCTCAGATTTAAAGAGACCCTTTTACTTGTTTGTAAATGTAGAAAATAGGGTCGCCTCTGGAGTCCTAACTCAGGAGTGGGCAGGGAGGAAGAAGCTAATAGGGTATTTATCAAAGATCTTAGACCTTGTGAGTAAAAGCTGGCTAGCCTGTTTACAAGTAGTAGCAGGATGTACCTTACTGGTAGAAGAAGCTAGCAAAATCACCTTTAATAGCAATTTGAAGATAATGTCCCCTCATAACATTCGGGGTGTGCTACAACAAAAAGCGGAAAAATGGATTTCAGATGCTAGACTTTTAAAACATGAAGGAATTCCAACTGAAGCCCTAAACTTAATATTAAAAACCACAACTGTACAAAACCCGGCTGCCTTTTGTATGGAGAACCTGAAAGTAAATCTTTGACACATGACTGTATAACTACAATTGAGGAACAAACCAAAATTAGACCTGATCTGGAAGAAGAGGTATTAGAAAGCGGAGAAAAGCTGTTTGTGGATGGGTCCTCCAGAGTGATAGAAGGAAAGAGGAAAACAGGCTATGCTATAATAAGAGGACCTGATATTCAAGTTTTAGAATCAGGTCCATTAGACAAATCTTGGTCAGCCCAAGCCTGTGAATTGTATGCAGCATTAAGGGCATTGAAATCACTAGAAGGAAAGGAGGGGACAATATATACAGATTCCAGATATAGTTATGGGGTGGTGCATATGTTTGGTAAACTGTGGGAAGAAAGAGGTTTAATAAACTCTCAAGGGAAAGATTTGGTTCATCAAAAACTTATAATTGCAGTATTAAAGGCCCTGAGAAGGCCCAAGAGGTTAGCAGTGTTTTATTTGAAAGGACACCAGAAGGGAATAG